>NC_045996.1:2928510-3232677 GCF_010909765.2 Amblyraja radiata | reverse complement strand
TAAATTCTCTTCTCATTTAGAAAATAGTCTGTGCCTTTATTCCTACTACCAAAATGCATGACTCCACACTATGCTGTATTCCTTCTGTCACTTCTCTTCCCTCTCTCCCAACCTGTCCAAATCTTTCTGCAGTCCCTGCTTTCTCTATACTACTTGCCCTTCCACCTATCTTCATATCATCTGCAAACTTGACCACAAAGCCTTCAATCCCCTCATCCAAATCATTGATATACAACGTGAAGAGTAACAGCCCTTGCAAAACTCTGCTAGTCACTGGCAGCCAACCAGAAAAAGCTCCTTTATACAACTGCAACATGACCTCCCAACTTATATACTCAATACTCTGATTGATGAAGGCCAATGTGCCAAAAGCCTTTTCGACCATCCTATCTACCTGTGTTTACACTTTCCATGAGTTACATACCTGTACTCCTAGATCCCTCTGCTCTACAACACTCCCCAGATTCCTACCGTTCAATCTGTAAGTCCTGCCCATGTTAGTGCTCCCAAAATGCAACAGCTCACATTTCTTAGTACAGGTATTAAATTCCATCAATCATTTACCTCTCCCTGTAGCTCAGGCCCTGTGCCCTGTTGGGTCACATCCTAAAACAACTCAATTAGATTTGTGACACGATCTCCCACATAGAAAATTATGTTGGCTATCCCTAATCAGCCTTTGTCCACCTAAATGCATGTATATTCTATCCCTCAGAATACTCTCTAGTAATTTTCTGGCAACAGTTGTTTGGCTCACTGGCTTGTAGTTCTCCGCCTTTTCAAGATTATTCAAGAGAGTGTTAGACATAGCTCTTAGGGCTAACAGAATCGAGGTAAATGGGGAGAAAGCAGGAACGGGGTACTGATTTTGGATGATCAGCCATGATCAGATTGAATGGTGGTGCTGGCTCTAAGGGCCGAATGGCCTACACCTGCACCTATTTTCCATGTTTCTATGTTTCCCTGCAGCCCTTCTTGATTAGAGGCACGACATTTATAACCCTCCAGTCTACCGGCACCTTGCCTGTATTTAATGACGATTCGTAATTCTAGTACTCAATGTCCCAACCAATGAAGGCAAGCAGAACATACGCAGCTTTTACCATTCTATCTACTTGTGTTACTGCTGTCAGGGATCTATAGACAACACTACTGTGCTTGGATGAATCACCAGTGATGAAATGTCAGTGTTCATGAGAGAGATGGAACACTTTGTTGAATTGTTCTGGAAGAACCTCTTGCTTAACATCAACAAGACGAAGCAATTGTTCACTTCAGAAAGGCGAAGTTGAGAGATCTCACACCAATATTTTTGGTGGGTTAGCAGTGGAGAGAATTAGCACCTTCTAATTCCTGGGTGTTAAAGTCTTGGGTAACCTATGTTGGGCCCAGCACATAGATGCAATCATCAAAGAAGGCTCACCAGCACCTTTACTTTAATTGGCGTTTAAAGAGTTTCAGCTTGTCTTTGACTACTTAAACATTGCAGATGTACTGCAGAAAGTATCCTGACCGGTTGATCCATGGCCTGGTGTGGCAATTGTAACACAAGAGGCTGCAGAGAGTCATGGCTTTGGTCCCGTCTATCACGACACAGCCTTTCCCTCCTTCAAAAGCAATTATACGAGCTGCTTCCTCAAGAAGGCAGCATCTATCGTCAAGAATTCCAACCATCTGGGCTATGCCCTCTTTTTGCTGTTAGCATCAGGCAGAAGGTACAGAAGCCAGAAATCCCATATCACCAGGTTTAGAACAGCTATTTTCTTACATCAGGCTCTTGAACCAACCTATACAACCCTGACACTACCTCGAGAAACAAACAGCACGGCCCACCTCTTGCACTACTATAGATGTGCTATATTTTCTAATTATGTTTTTGCACTAATGTCAAGGAAGGCAAACTAACTAATAATATAAAAGAGGATAGCACGAGTTTCTTCAGTTCTATAAAGAGTAAAAAAGAGGTAAGTGGACGTGGACTGCTGGAGGTGATAATGGGGAATAATGAAATGGCAGTTGAATAACTTTTTTGCATCAGTCTTCACAGTGGAAGACACCAGCAACGTGCCTGAAATTCAAGAGTGTCGGGGTGGAAGTTAGTGGAGTGGCTATTACTAGTGAGAAGGTGCTTAGGAAGCTGAAAGGGCTGAAGGTGGATATGTTACCTGGACCAGATGGACTAGGGTTCTGAAAGAGCTGGCTTTAGAGATTGTGGAGGCATTGATAGTGATATTTCAAGAATCATTAGAGTCAGGAGTGGTTCCTGATGATTGAAAAATTGCCAATTGCACAAGAAAGGAGCAAAGCAGAATAGTGGGAAATAAATGCCAGTTAGTCTGACTTCGGTGGTTGGTAAGATTTTAGAGTCCATTTTAGAGTCCATTTTAATTATAAAGGATGAGGTTATGGAGTCCTTAGAAGTTCACGATAAAATAGGCCGAAGTCTTTGTGAAGAGGAGGTCTTGACTGACAAATTTGCTGGAATTGTTTGAAGAAGTAAATAGTAGGGCAGTCTAAGGAGATTCAGTAGATGTTGTATACTGAGATTTTCAAAAAGCATTTGATAAGGTGCCACATGGGGAAGATGAGGAAGATGAGAGCCCATGATATCAAAGGGCAGATACTAGCATGGATATCAGGTCGGCTGGGTGGCAGAAGGTAAAGAGTGGCAATAAATGGCGGCGCACACAGTTGCAGCAGCTCGATGTCCTCCCGGTCAGTGTTCCGTGTTTTTTGTGTATGTGTGTGTGTTGTTTGGTGTGTTGTTTGGTGCCCTGTGTACTTACTGTCGGGCAAACAACATCTACGGTCGGCAGGAGCTTCTTAGGATTGGAGCTGTTTGCGAACGGAGGGTTACTGCCGAGTACGTCCGCTCACATAAGATCCCGGCGGGCATAGCAAGGAGCCCCGACTCTCCGTGGATTTCCATCCCCGCGGGGAGGTGGCGAAGACGGCGCAGAGAGAGAAGGCAAAGGCGAGGCTGCAGGGCCGGTGTGCTAGCCAGGCTACGGAGGCAGCCACTGAAATCTCCGCTTCCCAGCCTGTTTCTCGCAAACGCCAGATCCCTCGCAAACAAGAAGAGACACAAGATGGCGACAATAACCAGTTCAATAACCACTCCCAAATTGATTTTAATTGCTTTTATTGATTTACTGACTGCGTTCCTCCTACCATCTGCAATGTTCCCGTGGCTGCCTCCTCCAGTGGCGCCGTGGTTCTTTCCTGGTGGACTGTTTGGGACCAGCGATAAACATCTTGCGGCCCAGTTGGCGCAAAAATCGCCATGCCATCATACAGCGGGGTTTTTCAGAATACCAGAGCAAATACCGTCTTTGTCAGCGTCGACTTGGGACGGGGGAATGACGAGTCCCCCGGTGGTCCCTCGGGCCGCTTCCTCGACGTCTGTAGATCTCCATCGGCATCAGGGTACAACAGCGGTTCCGCGCTCATGACCTGCGGTCCAGCAGCTGGCTCTCTCGGCCCCAAGGGATTCCCGGGCTGACTCACCGACCGCATCAGATACTCCACAAACTGGAACTGCTAAAGTGATGGTCCAGGAGACCAAAAACATTCACAACAGCATTACGGTCGCTAAGATGGATGAGTCCTCCAATGTCACAAAGCAAAATTGGCAGAGAAATAAAGCGCTTACTAAACATCGTCAATACAGGTTCCTCCAGACTTTAAACCACGCTCATGTCCTATGGGACTCAAAAGCTAAACCAAGGGGTCTATTTGGTGGACACTTGAATATCAGAAGTATCATATCAAAATGCGATCAAGTACAACATCTGCTTAATAACTCAAACTTGGACTTTCTGTGTATTTCTGAGACCTGGCTACACGCCAACTCTCCAATGGCTGGTCTAAATGTACCGGGGTATAACATCTTCAGAAAAGACAGATCTGAGGGTAGAGGTGGGGGGGTGATGTTTTATGTAAGGGATCACTTAAAGTGTAAACAAATACAATGGTCATGTGTAAATAATATAGAATGCATTGGTCTCACGATAATCTTCTCCCCACAAATGACGATCACACTGATTGGAATTTATAGACCCCCATCAGCCCCTAGTGTATTTTATGAGGAACTGCAAGCTATTTTTAAAGAATGTAATTTTAAGAAAGAGGTTATTTTACTTGGAGATCTTAATATAAATTGGAATGATAAAACAAATCGAAAACGTTTAAAATCAATAACAAATAGCTTAGATCTCTCACAACTAATTACAGGACCTACTAGAATAAGTAGCTCATCAGAAACATGTATAGACTTGGTCTTCAGCAATAAATATGACAGAATACAAAAAATATATAATATGGTGACAGGTCTCTCTGACCATAATTTGATCCTCTTTTCAAGAAAACTGTCAAAAAATAGGTTCACCTGTCACTCCAGTAAAAGGTCTGAGCAACCAAGAATACCCAAGGGTGAAATAAAAAATCTGGAAAATGCCTTAAATGAAATTAACTGGTCTGATCACCTCAACCATGAACACGTTGATGAAAATTGTAATGTACTTATGGCAGTTATTCAAGAAACAATAAATTGTTTTATGAAAAAGATAAAACCAAAACCACGGAAAAAGAATCATCTTCCCTGGCTAAATAGTGAAATATGGTCACTGATGAAACAGCGAGACCATACCCTTAAGATATCCCTGAAGACAAAAACAGCACATAATAGACAAATATTTACCTCACTCAGAAATAAAGTTACTAAAGAAATTAGGAATGCTAAGGCAAACTTTTTTATTAATGTAATAAGCAACGCGAGAGGTAATGCTAAGGAGATTTGGACAAACATAAGGAAATTAACTGGAAATAATATCATCAACAAGAACATTAGAGAGTTGCAACTAAATGAAAGTCTGACAAATGATCCAAATGAGATTGCAACAGCCTTTAATACGTATTTTATAGATTCTGTGAAGAACTTGACTCATATTTCCTGTTCTGCAGTCCGATACGCTATGCCGCTGAACACTGCTTCTCCGGTTCTTATTCTGAATGAAGTGTCTCAGCCATGGGTTGACAGGATTATCTGTGGTCTTAAAAATTCAAAAGCCAAAGATGCCTTTGGTATGGATACAATGTTTCTTAAAGCACATAAGCAGTCACTGATCGCTCCAATTACCAGCATCATAAACAAGTCCATAAACGAATGTGTTTTCCCAAATTCTTGGAAATCTGCTGTAATAACTCCCATTTTAAAATCAGGAGACCCCACCATAATTAGTAATTATAGACCAATAAGCATTCTCCCGGCAATTTCCAAAATAGCTGAAAAATGGGTTGTAGAACAGATAATTAAACATTTAAACAATAGTCCATATAATAATAATAATAATACATTTTATTTATGGGCGCCTTTCAAGAGTCTCAAGGACACCTTACAAAAATTGAGCATGTAGAGGAAAAACATGTAAGGGGAATGAAATAAATAGAGACATGACTAGTACACAAAGTAAAGACAGAATTCAATACAAAACACAGTATGAGGCAATTAATGCACAGATGAAAAGGGACGGGGACGTGGGGCTAAGGATAGGCAGAGGTGAAGAGATGGGTCTTGAGGCGGGACTGGAAGATGGTGAGGGACACGGAATTGCGGATCAGTTGGGGGATGGAGTTCCAGAGCCTGGGAGCTGCCCTGGAGAAGGCTCTGTCCCCAAAACTGCGGAGGTTGGACTTGTGGATGGAGAGGAGACCGGCTGATGTGGATCTGAGGGACCGTGAGGGTTGGTAGGGGGAGAGGAGGTCAGTGAGATATGGGGGGGCCAGATGGTGGAGGGCTTTGTAGGTGAGGACCAGGATTTTGTAGGTGATCCGGTGGGAGATGGGAAGCCAGTGAAGTTTTTTGAGGACTGGAGTGATGTGATGCCAGGATTTGTTGTGGGTGATGAGTCGGGCGGCTGCGTTCTGGACCAGTTGGAGTCGGTTGATGTAGGTGGAGCTGATGCCAAGGAGAAGTGAGTTGCAATAGTCCAGTCGGGAGGAGATGAAGGCATGGATGAGTCTTTCAGCAGCAGGCGGTGTGAGAGAGGGTCTGAGTTTGGCGATGTTGCGGAGATGAAAGAAGGAGGTTTTAATGACATGGCGGATGTGAGGCTCAAGGGAGAGGGTGGAATCAAAGATCACGCCAAGGTTGCGGGCCTGGGGAGATGGGGAGACAGTGGTGCCGTCGATGTTGAGAGTGGGGTTATTGATTTTGCTGAGTGTGGCTTTGGAGCCTATGAGGAGGAATTCTGTCTTATCGCTGTTGAGTTTGAGGAAATTATGTTGCATCCAGGTTTTTATAGCTGACAAACAGGAGTTGATATGGGAGAGGGGGGGGGTTGTGGGGGGATTTGGTGCCAAGGTAAATCTGGGGGTCATCAGCGTAACAGTGGAAGTCCAGATTGAAGTGGCGGAGTATCTGACCAAGGGGGAGGATGTAGATGATGAAGAGGAGGGGGCCGAGTACGGAGCCTTGGGGAACGCCTTGAGTGACTGTGGCTGTAGCAGGGGTGTGGTTGCGGAGAGAGATGAAGTGGGATCTGTTGGAAAGGTAGGAACGGAGCCAGCTGAGTGCAGAGCCTTCAATGCCGAGGTCTTTGAGTCTGGTGAGCAGGATGTTGTGGTTCACTGTATCGAAGGCTGCGCTCAGGTCGGGGAGGATGAAGAAGTTGAGGGAACCAGTGTCAGCAGAGGTGAGGAGGTCGTTGAGGACTTTGAGGAGAGCAGTTTCTGTGCTGTGGAGGGGGCGAAAGCCAGATTGGAGGAGTTCAAGTAGGTTATACGCAAGGAGGTTGGAATGAAGTTGGGACGCAACGATACGCTCCAGGGTTTTTGAAAGAAAGGGGAGGTTTGAGATTGGGCGGTAGTTAATGAGAGAGGAGGGATCAAGACCAGGTTTCTTTAAGATTGGTGTGACAGCAGCAGTTTTGAAAGCGGAGGGGACAATTCCTTGTGACAATGAGGAGTTGAAGAGATTAGTGAGGTAGGGGCAGAGAACGGGGAGGTAGGACTTCAACAGGGGAGTGGGGAGAGGGTCGAGGGAGCAGGTAGTGGGTTTGGAAGAGTTGATGAGTTTGGAGATTTCAATAGGGGTGACCAGGTCAAACTGGGAGAGGAAGCAGTGTGGAGGAGAGGTAAGGAGGTCAGTGGAGATGTTGAAAGGAAGGGACACAAAATTGCTGGAGGAACTCCCTTGGTAGGTGGTGGAGTAGATGCTGGGGAGTCGGGTACAGGGGATAAAGATCCCCTGGTGCTGATTTTATCAGCGAAAAAGTGGAGGAATGAGTTGCAGAGATCCGGAGTAGAGGTAGGGAGAGTGTTGGCTCGAGGCTTGAGGAGGTATACCCTAAACCCAATGCAGTTTGGCTTCAGAAAATATCACTCCACTGAGACGGCACTTTGCTTCCTTTTGGAAAATATGAAGTCCAAAATTGATGCAGGTGGTGTTATAGGAGCTGTTTTTCTTGATTTACAAAAAGCCTTTGATACTGTGAACCATCAGATTTTGATGACCAAACTGTCCTATTTTAACCTCTCTTTGAGCACGATGAAATGGATTGAGTCATATATGGTACAGAGAGAACAATGTGTTAGAGTGCATAACAGTAAAGCTGCAACTTCTAAAAACGCTCTTGGTGTACCTCAAGGTTCAATCTTGGGACCGTTATTATTCAGTCTGTACATTAATGATTTACCAAGTAGCTGTCCATCAAATGTGACTTGCCAGATGTATGCTGACGATGCAGTTGTGTATGTACATGCCAAAAGCAGACATCAAACTGCACACGACCTATCAGCTGCTATGATTAATGTGTCAAACTGGTTGCAGTTTTCTGATTTGCATCTAAATTTGTCAAAGACTGTCTGTATGTTTTTCTCCAAAAAGGCAAGTACAGATGCAGATCCGGATGTGTTTGTTCATGGAACAAAACTTAAAATTGTAAAGGAGTTTAAATATTTAGGAATCGTGATTGACTCACAGCTCGGTTTTAAACAACAGGTAAAAAGAACAGTGAATTTAATTAAATTTAATTTGTCCAATTTTAGATATATTAGGAATAATTTAACTACTGATTCGGCTAAATTATATTTTAATGCTATGATTATGCCATACATGACCTACGGTATAACGACTTGGTCATTGGCATGTAAGTCCACGATAAAGCCTGTTGAAATTGCTTACAAACAAGCCTTAAAAACTCTTGATAAAAAGCCCAGAATGTACCATCACTGCAGCATCCTTAAAACATTTGATCTGCTGAGCTGGGAAAATGTAATAAATTATTCAGACTCAATTTTAGTTTATAAAATCATCCATGGACTAGCCCCACCTCCGTTAAAAGAATTTATAAAGAAGAACATAAATAGGTCGACAAGAGCAGCATCCAGGGGTGATTGTGTTGTCCCGTTTAAGAAAAGTGTATTTGGCCAGACAGTATTTTCCTATAGAGCGTCGCATACCTGGAACGCGATCCCCTGCTTCATACGGGATCTGCCAACCATCACCACATTTACAAAACAACTCAAAAAATGGTTACTGGAAAATCAAACCTGTATTCATAATCAACCGTAATATAATCATCTGGCAGTCTTTTATTGTTACTTTTTAACTTTATTGTCTGTTTTGTTATGTTTTTTGTTTGTCTTTTGTTTTGTTTTGATTATTTTCTTATGGATTGAATGTGTTGTGATGTGTTAACCTGGTTTACCAGAGGGACTACAGATGGAAATTACTATAGCTATAATCTTGCGTATTGCATGCAAATGTTTATAAATATGCACTGTCCTTAATAAAAAACATCTTAAAAAAAAAAAAAAGGGGGCTTTTTCAGGTTGGCTGCCGGTGACGAGCAGAGTTCCGCACGGCTCGGTGCTGGGACCGTTGCTCTTCACATTGTATATTAATTATCTCCAGAGGTTTCGAAGGATGAGAGGGTATCTTATTGAAACATATAAGATTATTAAGGGTTTGGACATGTTAGAGGCAGGAAACATGTTCCCGATGTTGGGGGAGTTCAGAACCAGGGGCCACAGTTTAAGAATAAAGGGTGAGCCATTTAGAACGGAGACGAGGAAACACTTTTTCACACAGAGTTGTGAGTCTGTGGAATTCTTTGCCTCAGAGGGCGGTGGAGGCCGGTTCTCTGGATACTTTCAAGAGCGAGCTAGATAGGGCTCTTAAAGATAGCGGAGTCAGGGGATATGGGGAGAAGGCAGGAACGGGGTACTGATTGGGGATGATCAGCCATGATCACATTGAATGGCGGTGCTAGCTCGAAGGGCCAAATGGCCTACTCTTGCACCTATTGTATTGTCTATTTTAGGCACCATATCTGAGGAAGGATGTGCTGGCTCTAGAGAGGGTTTTAGAGGAGGTTTACAAGAATGATCCCAGGAATGAGTAGGTTAACACATGATGAGCTGAAGAACGGTCTCGACCCGAAACACCCATTCCTAAGCTTTTCGTGTCAATCTTCGGTTTAAACCAGCATCTGCAGTTCCTTCTTACACAACATATGATGAGCGTTTGACGGCACTGGGCCTATATTCGCTGGAGTTTATTACAATGGGGGGAACCTGATTGAAACGTACAGAATAGTGAAAAGCTTGGATAGAGTTTGATGTGGAGAGGATGTTCCCAGTGGTGGGAGAGGCTAGGACTTGAGGTCATAGCCTCAGAATTAAAGGATGTTCTTTTAGGAAGGAGATGAGGAGGAATTTCTTTAGTCAGAGGATGGTGAATCTGTGGAATTCTTTGCCACAGAAGGCTGTGGAGGCAAAGTCAGTGGATATATTAAAGGCAGAGATAAATTCTTGATTAGTACAGGTGTCAGAGGTTATTGGGAGAAGGCAGTAGAAAGGGGTTATGAGGGAGAGATAGATCAGCCATGATTGAATGGCGGAGTAGACTTGATGGGCATAATGGCCTAATTCTATTGCTATCATTTATGAACATTACCTCGCACTTATTCAGATTAAACTCCTGCCATTTTATTGCCCATCTCAGTAACTGATCTGCATTGATGGATTCTGCGCAGTGGTTAAAGAGCCTGATGATTGAAGGAAAGAAGCTGTAGGTGGTAGTTCTTAGGCTCCTACATTATCTTCCTGATGCTAGCAGTGAGACGAGAAATTGGCCAATGTGGTTATGAGAGAAGAGCAGGGTTCTCAGCACTCAGACCTGAGGTGCCCCAACATTTCTTCATCTTGGAGCATTGCCTTGAGGAAATCTGATGCTCAAAAGCTTGCTTCAAGCTGCATATTTCTCAGCAGTTGTCTGCATGTTATCTGGATTTTCTGGTGGCGGCCCCTTGTGGCTGCGGCTCGCCTGCAGTCCGTCTGTCTTTTTTCTTTTTTTTTGTCTTGTTATGAATATGTTTTTGGTTTATTGTGTATATGTGGGGGGGTGGGGGAAACTTTTTAATCTCTTCCTTGAACGGAGACACGATCTTTTCCTTGTTATGTCTCCGTTTCGCTGGGGTCTAACATCGTGGAGCTGGCGGCCTCCAACCAGAATCGACCTGAGGGCTCCAGTCGTAGAGCCTGCGGACTTGCTTACCATCACGGAGCTGGCTGACCCGGAGGCTGTGGTGGCACTGCGGCTGCGACCCGGCTTCGGAGGCTTCGGCCGCAGGCCTTGTGGAGCTTGCAGGTCCCTAGTGGGAGACCGATTTTCGGGAGCTCCCGAAGCGGCAACTTCGCCCTCCCCGAATCGCGGGGTATCAATCGACCCGTCGAAGGCCCTTACATCGCCCGGTGTGGCTTAATTGGCCGCGGGACTTACCATCGCCCACCGGGGGCTTTAACATCAAGAGCCTCGATCGTCTCGGTGCAGCAGTTTGATTGCCTGACCGCGGGAGAAGAACAGGGAAGAGATAAGACTTTTGCCGACCATCACAGTGAGGAGGTGTTTGGAGATTCACTGTGATGCATGTTTGTGTGGAACTGTGTTATGTTTATTTTGCTGTTATGACTGCAGGGAACGAAATTTGGTTCAAACATTTGTTTGTTTGAATGACAATAAAGGCATTCTAATTTTAATTGTAATTCTAATTCAATAGTTACTTGGTCGGAGTGGCTCATATGATCATTATTCTTGTCAGCCTGAAAGAAGATAGCAGATTTGTGGATTGAATGTATGTTGCCATTTCTGTGGAATAGTGCCTCAGCAATCTTTCCATTTTGTTGACATTTGGTGTTAAACATTTATTGAACACAAACGCAGAACAAAGTTAAGATTGCACCGGTGTTTCCACTTTGAAGGAAATTACCTGAAATTCTGGTTGTCTTCGAGTAATTTTAGGGAAATTAAATAATTTCAGGAAATTTCCGCATCCGGCCCGCGGGATAATTTGGGGGGAAAAAAAGTATATTTACGGCCCTCTGCGCCTGCGCAGTTGGGGGAGGCCATCGACCGCGACACAATTGAAAATGGAGCCGGTGACGCGTTAGTGTCCCCGCGCCTGAGCAGTTGGCCTGGGCGGGATCAGATCACCATTTTCATTACATCGCCTCGTGTTTGGGTGAGTGGGGACGTGAAATATTGCATTGGGGGAGGGGGAGTCTGACCTTATGGGTCCACACTTGTTTTATATCAGGGGTGTCAAACTACCCGCCAAGGGGTCCAACGCGGCACGCGGGATGATTTGGGGGGGGTAAAAGGAGTGCCCGCTTCTCCGGGCTCGGGGCTGCAGTGTCTGCTCGCCCGGTCCATCGCCTCCATCTGTGGCGTCGGAGCCTCGCCGCCGGTCAGCCTGGCGTCCAGTGACCGGGTCCGCTGCCGGCAGTCCGGAAGACCGATCCCCAGTCACGGGCGGTGACGGGAACGACTGACTCTGAACCCAGTCCTGGCAGCGGCCGTGACCCGACACGAAGCACTGCTCTGGCCGGGCCCCCGCCGCGGGGCCTCCAACGCTGTGAGGGAGGGAGGGAGTGGGAGGGGGAGAGAGAGGGGGGAGGGGGAATAGAGAGGGAGAGAGGGGGAGGGGGAATAGAGAGGGAGAGAGGGGGAGCGGGAAAGAAAGGGAGGGAGGGGGAGGAGAGAGGGAGGGGGAGGAGAGAGGGAGGAGGGGAGATAGGGAGGGGTAGAGGGAGGGAGCCATCACAACCCAGTAATTTAGCAAGCTAATAAAAATTATGTGCAGTTGTGTAGCGAACATTTACAAATTGTTTTGTTAGGTCTACATTTGTGTCTGCTAATGTTCGATTTCAAATGGTTTATTAATGGAAAGGGTGTGGCTCCCAAAATAATCATAGCCAAAATAGCATTGTTTTTTCTCTCCCCATCACAACTTTCTTGTAACCTACGACTGTGTTAATAGCAATCATAAAAGTAATGCTTGCTAGGCAATCTTCTTCATGAGTTTCACAGTTGTTGGTGGGTCTTTCGTCAGATTTTATGGAACTGTCACATGTCCATGTCCACACTTGTTAATGTGTGACCCCTTAAAACTCAATGTGAATGACGAAGAACATCACATACCACTATGTAAAGTGTACACTGGGGTAAAGGTCTCAAGCACAGTTCAAAGTATTAGTGGCAATGTTGGAGCAGACCACCATGACATTACATTGTTCCAGAATCACTGCAAGCAGTTTCTCATGGGATCCAGCACAGATTCAGCAATCTTCAGGAACTGATTTTCTTGAGATGTCTAGACCCAGCAGTTGCATACAATCTGACTATACCATCCTTGGCACCATTGTACCAAAAACTGCCATACCTGAAGGAAGTTGCATCAGTTCAAGATGTTGACACTGAATGGAGGACACACTCAATGCACATCACTTTGAATGGCAGTTTATCAGTACAGGGGTATTGGAGAGGGGTATTCACACAGAAAGATGCCTGTGGAAACCAAGTGCACCCAAATTTGAGCTAAATAATCAGTGTGTTGCGGTCATTTCCTTTTTCAAATGCTGCTGTTGAAAGGGTTTTGTCCCAGCTCACTGATAAAGGATGACCGAAGGACAAATCTAAAACATGAGAGCTTGCTTGGACTGCTGTTAACAAAACTAACATTTCAGAAGAAAATACTTCTGAACCGTTGGACCCTTGCAAGGGCATGCTCAATCTACATGCCAGTATGCAGGCTAATGCAGATAATGCAGAGACAGCTGAACTTTGCACAAAATCCACGGCTGAGCTCTTCAAGTAAATTGTTAAGTTATGAAATGTATTATTTTTTCCGTTCATCTTTCATATAATCCAAAGTTAATTTCCCTGTACATGTACTGTACATGTTCACTTTATAGTCGATGACCCTTGTTGTATTGAGTTCTTTGTGACACTGTATTCCAGACACACACTCCACTGAACACACAATATGCATAACATGCAGGCTAGGCTACATCATAGGTACACAAAAATGCTGGAGAAACTCAGCGGGTGCAGCAGCATCTATGGAGCGAAGGAAATAGGCAACGTTTCGGGCTGAAACCCTTCTTCTTAAATACTTAGGCTACATCATATATGTGCACAGTGCATAATGCGTTGCATAACACTGTACAAGTGAGTAACAGAAGCAGGCAGATACAGTATAGTTACATAGATCTGTTTTGCCTTGTTCTTTTTTGTGTTGTTAACGTGTGCCCGTGAAAGAAAAACAACAAATAGCACGCAGGAAGTATTTTTGAAAATTTCAGGAAATACCATCAAATTCCAGGAAATTTGGGATTCTATTTCAGGAAAAAAAATTGGAGGTGTGGAAGCATAGATTGCATTGCTGCATGCTAGCCTTGCATTGGATGCTTGTGAACCGAGAGATCAATGCTGAAAGATGCTTAGCACAAACAAATGAGGATGATTTTCTATCATATTTTCTGGTTTCATGCCTGTCAGACTTTGTGCCAAAGCAAGAACAGAATATTGGAAGTGCTCAGCTGTGGGAGGAAATGTTTACAATGGGGCTAAACTGTAGGCTGGTTCAGGTTAGAGTAGTGGCCATTTGGCAGTTTGCAGAGGCCGCAGAGCGTTTTTGAAAGGGGGGGGGGGGGCTGAGCGATCACTGATCACCGTCCTCTGGGGTGGAAAGGTGTCAACCTCGATAACAATCAGCACGGGAGCACCTCAAGGCTGCATGCTCAGCCCCCTGCTGTACTCTTCTCATGACTGCGTAGCTGGTCATAGTGCGAACACCATCATTAAGTTCGCTGACGACACCACTGTTGTGGGAAGTATCACTGATGGGGATGAGCTAGAGTATAGAAAAGAGATCGACTAACTGACCAAATGGTGCCAGCACAATAACCTGGCCCTCAACACCAGCAAAACCAAGGAACTGATTGTGGACTTTGGAAGGAGTAGGATGGGGGCCCACAGTCCTGTTTATATCAACGGGTCGATGGTGGAAAGGGTCAAGAGCTTCAAATTCCTGGGCATGCACATCTCTGAAGATCTCTCCTGGTCCGTGAACACTGATGCAATTATAAAGAAAGCACATCAGCGCCTCTACTTCCTGAGAAGATTACGGAGAGTCGGTATGTCAAGGAGGACTCTCTCTAACTTCTATAAGTGCACAGTAGAGAGCATGCTGACCGGTTGCATCATGGCTTGGTTCGGCAACTTGAGTGCCCAGGAGCGGAAAAGACTACAAAAGGTAGTAAACACTGCCCAGTCAATCATCGGCTCTGACCTCCCTACCATTGAGGGGATCTATCTACCCTCAAAAAGGCTGGCAGTATCATCAAGGACCCACACCATCCTGACCGCACACTCATCTCCCCGCTACCTTCAGGTAGAAGATACAGGAGCTTGAAGACTGCAACGTCTAGGTTCAGGAATAGCTACTTCCCCACAACCATCAGGCTATTAAACTCAACATACAAAACTCTGAACATTCATAGCCCATTATCTGTTTATTTGCACTTTATCTGTTTATTTATTCATGTGTGTATATAGTTATATAATGGCATATGGACACACTGATCTGTTCTGTATTATTCATGCCTATTATATTCTGTTGTGCTGAAGCAAAGCAAGAATTTCATTGTCCTATCTGGGACACATGACAATAAACTCTCTTGAATCTCTCTTGAATCTTGATTTCAATGTTTTTTGTTTGAAGTATTTTTAAGATAATGTAGGACCTACATGAGAGAGAGTTGCAGGTGATTATTATTTTTGTTATTGCTCAACTTCCTAAAACTGGGGAGTAATAATACAGGCCATCCCCCACCTCAAAAAGTGGGAGGATATAAACCCCCCCCCCTCTCGGATCGACACCAGTGCCTTCCAGAGTACAGACAATTTGACAAAAAAACTTTTAAATGTGTTATAATTTCAAGTGCTCTTTTTTTTGTTTTGTATTTGGAAAAAGGGACAAGAAATATGCATAACATTTCCTGATTTTTGCAAAGTCATACAAATTATGATTTGCTCGGGGAAAAAAATCAGAATATTTTGAAAGTTTGCGTTCTCCTTTTGACGTATATTTCATTTTGATTTAAATTTAGAATCATCAAACCATGACATTAATAAAGGGGGCATATGTTTGTGGAAACGTAACTTTTTTAAAAGTAAGACTTTCGAGAAATCTAAAATGTATTAGAAATATCCATTTTAATGCACTGAGTCTCTTGCCCAGAGTAGGTGAATCGAGGACCAGAGGACAGATTTAAGGTGAAGGGAAAAAGATTTCATAGGAATCTGAGGGGTAATGTTTTACAGTGGTGGGTGTATGGAACAAGCTGCCAGAGGAGGTAGTTGAGGAAGGGACTATCCCAACATTTAAGAAACAGACTGATACATGGATAGGACAGGTTAGGAGGGATATGGACCAAAAGCAGGTGGTGTAGCTGGGGCATTGTTGGCGGGTGTGGGCAAGTTGGGCCGAAGGGCCTGTTTTCACGCTGTATCACTCTGACTACATTATCCCTCCACCATGCATGAATGCTTCAAAATCAAGTGGTCGAGATTTATTGCCATATACTCAAGCATGAGCAAATTACATAGAATATAGGTGCAGGAATAGGCCATTCGACCGTTTGAGCCAGCACCACCATTCAATATTTCTATGTTTCTAATATGATCATGGCTGATCATCTAAAACAGTATCTCTTTCCTGTTTTTTCCCCATATCCCTTGATTTCGATACCCCCAAGAGCTAAATGTAACTCTCTCTTGAAAACATCCAGTGAATAGGCCTCCACTGCCTTCTGTGGCAGAGAATTCCACAGATTCATAACTCTGTGGGGGAAGAAAATTTGTCCTCATCTCGGTCCAAAATGGCTTACCTCTTATTCTTAAACTGACCCGTGGTTCTGGACCCCCAACATGGGGAAATTTTTTCCTGCAGTTACAGTAAGAGTGAAAATCTAGCAGGCAAGCAGGATGCTTTCTCCATCCACCCCCATTTGAAGGCCACTAACTTCCACCGCTACTACCCAGTGCTTGGTACCTACCTCCAGCAGCCACTGGTTGTCCTCCAGGATGCACCGAGCCGCAGCCTAGTCCATGCCAGTCACCAAGGCGAATTTGGCGCAGACTCTCATGGCAGCGGCGCAACGCTTCCTGCTTGCCTTCGACCCGAGGCACGGCTGCCTCCGACGGCCCGGGACTCTTGCATTGAGGCTGCTCCATTACCGTATCTGCAGCAAGCGGCACTCCAGCCCCGCCAACACTCGCCAGCCCCGGCTCCCCGTCCGCATCTGCCCTCGCCGCTGCTTCTGCTTCAATCCCTCCCTCCGCCCCGGCTCTCTCGGATTCACAACCAGATTGCTCAGAGCACAGCAGTGCCTCATCCAGAGCTGGAGACACTGAAACATGTCTAGCCAAAAAAGTGGGGGGACTGCATCCCCCCTGCCCTCCCGGTTCTGTGGCCCATGGTTTGGATGTAGAACTGGCTGACCCATAGAAGATAGAGGGTAGTGGTGATTAGGAAGCTTGCAGATGAAAAATCTGTGTTGTGGACAGTGAAGAAGACTTTTAAAGGACACTACATGATCTTGATAGTTTACAGATGGGTGGAGAAATGGCAGATGGAATTTAATCTATGCAAGTGTGAGACAATGAACTGTTAGGGATCAATTGAATGGGGAAAGTTTATAATCAACTGATTTAAGGGCCCTGCCATTTATAGCATTGATGGGCAGGGAAATCTTTGGGTCCAGGTCTATAGCTCGCTGAAAGTAGTAACACAAGTAGCTAGAGTGGGAAAGGAAGTATGTTTACCAGGATGCTGCCTGGGTTAGAGGGTATTAGCTGTAAAGAAAGGTTGGACAAACTTTGATTGGTTTTTCTGGAGAGTCGAAAACTGAGAAGTGATCTGATAGGTTAAGATGGTCAGAATCTGTGCCCCAGTATGGAAATATCAAAGACCAGAGGACATAGTTTGAAAGTCAGAAGGGGAAAGTTTAAAAGAATTTGCAAGGCAATTTGGTTTTTACACAGGGTGGTAGACCTGCTGCCTTTCAGCGCTTGCAGTGCCCGAGACCCGGGTTCGATCCCGACTACGGGTGCTGTCTGTATGGATTTTGTACGTTCTCCCCGTGACCGCGTGGGTTTTGTCCGAGATCTTCGGTTTCTCCCCACACTCCAAAGATGTACAGGTTTGTAGGTTAATTGGCTGGTACTGTATGTTTAAATTGCCCTTAGTGTGTGTATGGGTGTGTGGGTGGGTGTGTGTAGGATAATGTTAATGTGCGGGGATTGCTGGTCGGGGTGGGCCGAAGGGCCTGTTTCCGCTCTGTGTCTCTAAACTAAATTGGTAGGGACAGTGCTGGCAGTAGTTACAATAGTAGTCTTAAAGAGACCTTTAGATAAGAGAAAAATGAATATCCTGGCAGTAGAGGGATATGGTTCATATACAGGTAGAAGGGAATAGTTTAATTTGTATTACATGTGTTACTAACATCATGGGTTGACGGGTATGTCCCGATACTGCACTGTTCTATGTACTGCAAGAATTTGATGGAAGTTGTGTGAATATGGAAGTAACTCCCAGGAATGAAAATATCTGTACACATTCAGTTTAAAAACTTGTTATTTAGAAAAATTGGAGTTCAGAGAAAGCTAGTATGGATCTGGATATTAATGCTGTTCCCTCACCAAAATGGAATGTAGAATAAGTTTAGGTCAGGGGCACTCGGGGAACATATAGGAATTATTCTCCTTGTTCCATACCAGCTGAATAATAAGACTTTTATCCTATAGGTGCATAATATTGGACAATATAAACAGGGAGCTTGGGTAATCGGTACACATGTCATTGGGTGGCACCTCGACAGCAGCGTGTTCGACCTTTCGACTCTTTTTGTTTTTTAGCATATCTAAATGTGTTTTAGTGTGGGGGGTGGTGGGGGGGAATAGGGGGAAACCATTTTCAGTCACTTATCTCGACGGAGAAGCGACTTTTCTCTTTGCCACATCTTTGCCCGCTCTCTCGGCCTAACAACTGGATTGGTGCGGTCTTTCTCGGAGACCAGCCCAGAGCTTCAGCAGCAGGCGCGGTACGGACTTTAACATCGTGGCACGAACCCTTGCCGGGAAACGCCAGAAGCAGTGCTCCAACTACCGGCCTGCGGACTATAACATCGTGAAGCCGCGGCCTGTGGAGCTTCTAGCTGCGGGAGCGCCGTGGACTTTCCATCGCGGAGCCTGGGATCCCTTGCCAGGGATCATCAGAAGAAGTGCTCTGACCACTGGTCTGCGACCTATAACATTGTGAAGCCGCTGTCTCCAGTAAGAAAGTGGCTGATTCGGGAACTCCATGTTTGTTCCGATCCGTCCCGACGTCGGAGTTTCAATCATCCCGACGAGAGGGCCTGTACATCGGGCCTTCTGTAGCAGCGACTACGGAGGATTCATGGCCCCGACCACGAGTGAATAAAGGAGGAAGATTGACTGAACGTTATTGCCTTGCATCACAGTGAAGAATGTTGATTCAACTGAGGTGGATGTTTATGTTAAATTCTATTATGTATTGTGTGCTTTTTGATTGTATGGCTGCATGGCAACTCAAATTTCACTGTACCTTAATTGGTGCATGTGACAATAAATGTGAACTTGAACAATGCTCCCAACCATGCAGTGATAATTATTGATGAAAATCAAAGGTGCATCAGGTTGGATAGATGTCATCAAGCAAGGAATCACTGGGCATGCCCAGAAGCGATGATAAATTTAATAGTCTAGTTGTGAATTTACATGTTATAATAATAGTAAGATTGCAGTTAATGTAAAAACTAATGCCTCCTTTATATGTTGCTCTATAACTGGAAAAATATTATGTCGCTACCTTTCTTATATGGCATGAAAAAAAGTGTACTCTACCTGGGCACAATGTCATAATCTAGGGTCTCACGAAACAGATCACTATTAGAGAAAAGGAATTGATGGTACCATTGGAAGAACATTTGAAGAGTAAACTTTATTATTTGGGAAATAGGACATTCTTACTAGTGAGAGAGTACAGCATAGGTTTACAAGGATAATTCCCGGGATGGCGGGACTGTCATATGCTGAGAGAATGGAGTGGCTGGGCTTGTATACTCTGGAGTTTAGATGGATGAGAGGGGATTTATTGAAACATATAAGATTATTAAAGGTTTGGACATGCTCGAGACAGGAAACATGTTCCCGATGTTGGGGGAGTCCAGAACCAGGGGCTACAGTTTAAGAATAAGGGGTAAGCCATTTAGAACGGAGACGAGGAAACACTTTTTCTCACAGAGAGTTGTGAGTCTGTGGAATTCTCTGCCTCAGAGGGCGGTGGAGGCCGGTTCTCTGGATACTTTCAAGAGAGAGCTAGATAGGGCTCTTAAAGATAGCGGAGTCAGGGGATATGGGGAGAAGGCAGTAACGGGGTACTGATTGGAGATGTTCAACCATGACCACATTGAATGGCGGAGCTGGCTCGAAGGGCGGAATGGCCTACTCCTGCACGTATTGTCTATTGTCTATTCTATGAAATGATTCAGATGAGACATTAAGGCAATTCAAAGCAACCAAACTTCCGCCAATACCACACCTCCAGCCTGATTGGAAGACACTGATGATGGAGGGTGAGATGGTCGTTTGTCAGCGGTCTTAAAGCTCTAAGACTATTCAGAAGCATGACAGAGAAGCAGAGGACTTTATAAAATTTTGAAAAAATTTAATTTAGTTAGAAAAGGCCTGAAACTATGGACTGACTGCTGATGTACACGCATGGATTAAGATTGTATCACATGTATTAGTTTTTGCACTGTTATTGACTATAATTGTTTAGATTTTGTTATAACAGAAAACAATGCAATAAGTTGAATACCCTGAAAATGATCAGACAGGTAAAAATAGAGATACGTCCATCAATTAGTTCCAGAAGGTATATTAGATGGTATTATTTAATATACCTTATTTGGGCATGGGCATGGCCAAGAGGGGGAATTTGATGTGGGAAATTCTGAAAATTATTTGAAAGATGAGTCGTTTGTATTATGTTTAACCCAAGAGCTTGCATATTGGGGAAGCACGATGGGAACAGAGGCCAACATAGTGACGGAAACTTAAGGATGTTTGATGAAGGAATAAATAGATTTATCGTAGTGTTTGGGGAGGCAATAAATAGATTTATTGTGGTGTTTAGAGTCTTAGGCATAGCTAGCTAAAGCTATAATAAACAGTGGGTTCCAAACCAAGCTGAGGGCAATAAAACTGATCAAGAAATAGTGTATTTTATTGCGCGTATTTGTTTTCTAAATAACAGGGAACAGAACTTTAAAGATTACTGCGAGGTAAAAACTAGAAGAAAAGTTAGAGACATTGATTAATGAGGAGTTACTTCAAAAATTAAGGATCCACATGTAATCATTATGATGAAGAGAATATAAAAAATGCTGTGGGTGTTGCAAATCATTGAAACACTTTAAGTTTTCTCCGAGTGTTTCCCAGTCCGTACTGTTAGGCCTTGAATAAACCCACTTATTTGAGAAACTCACCACTGCTCTGGGAAATGTTCTTTGTGTCAAAACCCCCCCACAAAATTCCCTCCGACAATAGGCTACAGCTAAAATAATAAAAACAACTTTATGGCATGATATGATTAGGGATTGGTGCATCATTGGTCTCATCTCGAACAATAATGAAACAGAATACCGCACTCAAACACACAAAGCAGTCACTTGGTGCACAGACAATAACCTCTCACTTAACACATCAAAAACACACGAACTCATCATTGATTTCAGACGTAAGGCACAACCCAAGACCCCCCTACTCATCTCAGGCGAACCCATATCCACCACTGACTCATACAAATTTCTAGGCACCCACATAAGCAATAACCTCAAATGGAAAATCAATTCAAATCACATCTACAAAAAAGCCAACCAGAGACTCTTCTTCCTCCGCCAGCTCAAGAAGTTTAGAGTAAGGAAACACCTCCTAATCAAATTCTACACAGCCATCATCCAAAGCATGCTCACTTCATCAATTACAGTCTGGTTCAGCAGTTTAGACACTCACTCCCGTAATAAATTACAACGCATAGTTAACAAAGCATCCAAAATCATCAGCACTCCCCTCCCATCAATAGAATCACTCCATCACAAACGGTCTGTGTCAAGGGTGAAGAAAATCATCTCTGATCCCTCCCACCCAGCACACCACATCTTCCACCTGCTGCCATCAGGAAGGCGCTACAGCTCACTGTCCGCCAAGACATCTCGATTTAAAAACAGTTTTTACCCACACGCAATCCGAATTCTGAACACACTATAACAGCACATATCCTCCCCATGCATGTACTGTATATTGTATGATGTTGTGTTTTATGTTATGTTTGATGGGAATCAGCCTACCTTGTAACATCCTGTACTGAACCTGAATTCCACCAGTTTGACTGTGTGGTCATTAAATAATCTAATCTAATCTAATCTAATCATGAATTATGACATTAATTACTTTACAAATTTACAAAATTTTAATTTCCCGATTACAGCACCAAGTGGGCATTTGTGGCAGTGCCCTGGGATGGTTCAGGTCCTATCTGGCAGACAGAACCATGCGTGTAAGCCTTGCTGGCTTTGAATCCTCCTCCACTCCCTTGGTATATGGGGTTCCACAGGGCTCAATTTTAGGGCCCCTGCTCTTCTCTTTATACCTACTTCCTCTGGGCTCAATTTTAAGAAGGCATGGCATCTCCTTTCACTTTTATGCAGATGATAGCCAGTTATATATGCCACTCAGGAAAGAGGACGACTATTCTCTAAAATCACTTCTGTCTTGTCTTGAGGATATTAAGTCCTGGATGGCCTTAAACTTTCTGGGACTTAATGAAGAGAAGACAGAGGTGATTTTGTTTGGCCCCAATGGCTGCCGTGAACCTCCCTTTGTTGACTTGGGTCCACTGGCATTGTCTGTAAAGCCAACCGTTTTGAACCTGGGTTTTAGGATGGACGGTGATTTTAAACTAGATAAACAAATAGGCGCGGTGGTTAAGTCCAGCTTCTTTCACCTAAGGAAGCTGGCAAAGGTGAAGCCCATTCTCGAGCGGCAGCATTTTGAAACAGTAATCCATGCCTTTATTACATCTAGGCTGGATTACTGTAACGCACTCTACTCTGGAGTCGCACGAGCTTCATTGGCTCGTCTCCAGCTTGTTCAAAATGCTGCCGCTCGCCTTTTGACCGGAACTCGAAAGAGGGAGCACATTACGCCAATTTTGGCCTCCCTTCACTAGCTCCCAGTGCACTTTCGAGTTCATTTCAAAATTCTTTTATTTGTTTTTAAATCGTTGAATGGGCTCGCCCCGCCTTACCTCTCTGAGCTGCTCCACCTATATGCTCCTGCCCGGTGCCTCAGGTCAGCTGATCAGCTGCTCCTTGAGGTACCAAGGTCTAAGCGGAAGCTCAGAGGGGATAGAGCCTTTTCTGTTGCTGCTCCGGCACTCTGGAACACCTTGCCGCTGCACATCAGACAGGCCCCCTCACTGTCCATCTTCAAATCCTCCCTAAAAACACATTTTTATTCTTTGGCTTTCGACACTGGCTGAGGCATTGCTCCTGTTTTTAGTGCTTTTAATGTCTTTTAATTTTTAGTGTGTTTTTTATAGTCCTTCGTTTTACGGTTTTTAATGGTTTATAATTGTTTGTAATAGCTCTTTGTTCATGAGTTCTCATGTACAGCACTTTGTGGCAACTGCAGTTGTTTAAAGTGCTTTATAAATAAAGTTATTATTATTATTATTATTATTACTGTGCATTCTATTACCGATCAGCCTTTCAAGAAGGAATTATAAATATATTTATCCTTCTGGATGTGGGTACAGTATTTATTGCCCATCCCTAATTGCTCTCAAAGCTAATTTCTTGAACTTCCGAAGTCCTTCTGATGAAGTATATGGAAAATCATAATCACGGAAGATTTACATTTTTATTTGATCATAACTAGTATTTTTGAAGATAGCATTTCCCAATCCCATCTTGGAATTATAAATTGATGAGCATACCAGTAATCTGGATCAATTCTATCCCTATAATCAGTTGTTAGTTATCAGTACAAATCTTTTTATGACATTAACAACCAAAGAAGTAATCAGTGTGATAGCAGTAGCTGAGGCTGTTAAAACTGTAGGAACAGCTGAGGCTGGCAGATCCAGCACAGTACCACAGTACTTGATAACATGTGACAGCAATCATCCATGGCATGCTGGTGAACTCGGCAATCATCGCTCTTCAAGATTCCATATAATTACAGCCATTTAAAATATATACCTGATTTGCTGAGATATCAGGATTTGCTAATACAGTATACTTTTTCTGTTTGACAGGATGATGAAGTTGTTCTTCAATGTACCACAACCATTGTCAAATCGCAGATTAAGCTCTGCCTTGCTGCTGAAGGATTTGGAAATCGACTCTGTTTCCTTGAACCAACATCAAATGCTAAGGTATTTTACTTTGTGTAAAATTTGACCTGAAATTTTCTCCAGAAATTGGCATAGTTGTAGCAGAGTGGTTACAGAGAATCTGGGAGGATTTGTATTACTCAACTACTTTATTCTGTGATTAGGCCCTTGACTTCGAATTTACCAAACCATTTGTGCCACTCTGAGTTCTGTTTGTCAAAATTCCATTAAATTAATTTCTTGTGTAAAAGTCCAGAGCACGAGTTACTTTGATGTACGCCAATCCAGAATTTGCATAAATGTCATCGAACCATCAAGTCATATAGCACAGAGATGGGCCCTTTGGCCTAACTCATCCCTGCAGACCAAGATTTCCTATCCAACATAGAAACATAGAAAATAGGTGCAGGAGGAGGCTTAGGCCCTTCGAGCCAGCACCGCCATTCATTGTGATCATGGCTGATCGTCCCCTATCAATAACCCGTGCCTGCCTTCTCCCCATATCCCTTGATTCCACTAGCCCCTAGAGCTCTATCTAACTCTCTCTTAAATCCAGCCAGTGATTTGGCCTCCACTGCCCTCTGTGGCAGGGAATTCCACAAATTCACAACTCTCTGGGTTGAAAAGTTTTTTCTCACCTCAGTCTTAAATGGCCTCCCCTTTATTCTAAGACTGTGGCCCCTGGTTCTGGACTCGCCCAACATTGGGAACATTTCTCCTGCATCTAGCTTGACCAGTCCTTTTATAATCTACCACACACGGTGTGGCATCTACCACACACGGTGCCTTAGGAAGGCCATCAGCATCCATAAAGACTCCTCACACCCTTGTAACGGACTGTTCGAACTACTTCCCTCCGGCAGACGTTACAAGGCCTTCTACGCCCGAACCTCCAGACTCAGAAACAGCTTCATTCCCAGAGCTATAGCAGCTCTGAACCGGCCCTGCTGAGTGTCCCCCCACCCCCCATGGACTGTCTCCCTCAGATGGCCACCTCGCACAGTTTATTTATTTATTTTATTTTTTTAACATCGGTTGGAAGCTGTATACCAAATTTCGTTGTACTGATGTGCAATGACAATAAAAGATATTATTATTATTATTATTTTATATTTTTCTATATGATCCCCCTCATCCTTCTAAACTACAGTGAATACAAGCGTAGTATTTTCAACCTTTCCTCATCTGACAGTCCCGCCATCCCAGGGATCAATCTCGTGAACCTACGCTTCACTGCCTCAATCACAAGGATGTCCTTCCTCAAATTAAGAGACCAAAACTGTACACAATACTCCAGATGTGGTCTTACCAGAGCCCTATACAACTGTAGAAGTACCTCTTTACTCCTACACTGAAATCCTCGTGTTATGCTCTCATAGAAATTTTCACTATCCATGTACCTGGCCAAATGTCTTTAAGTTGGTACATTTAATAAATATTGTTATTTTACCTGCATCAACTACTTCATCTGATAGATCATTCAATAAATCCACCACCCTCGTGAAAAAGATGTGAATGAGCTTTATGCTGTACCTAGTCTCAAAATCGTTATTTTATATAAATAAAATAAGCAGTAATCTGCCGAGGACCTAGCAAGGACTTCTCCTTTATCTCTTCTATCTATCTGGGATACCTCTGGGATTATCAGTCCTTGGAGATTTATCTGCCTTTATTCGCTCCACAACATCTATCTTCTCTTCCTTAATGCCAACATGATCTAGAATGTCACTGTCCCTCCCTCTGAGCTCTACCATATTTTTCACTTTTTTGAAAACAGATGAGATGTTCTCTTTGCCTCACCCTTGCACAGATTGGCCTTCAGGGGACCTACACTTTCCCTGTTTACGGTCTTATTCATAAAGTACTTATAAAATGCCTGTAGTATTATCTCAGCAATGTGAACTCCCTTTTATATTTCTAAGTTCTAGCTAAATAGACTCATTCAATGAACCTACCAGTACTTCCTTTGTCAGTACTGCTAATTGTGTGGGGTTAAGAGACGAGGGGCAGTTGCGTTTTTGAAACATCACGAGAAAATCACGATTGTATTTGGAGAGGATATTCTTTGAAGATTGTCCAGAGAGGCCACATGGGTAGAATTTAGAAATAAGAAGGGGATGATTTGCAATTGAGGACTGTTGAGGAACATCCCCTTCTTATTTCTAAATTCTATCTATGTGGCCTTTCTGGACTCTTGACCAAGTGTATCCTAGGACATTGTGGGAAACCAGGGAAGAACTTCCCACCTACAGGATACTGCTCTTCCTGGTGACCTTTTGCCACTTTGCCTGTCGTGTGGTGTATCCAGCTTGCTAAATATGCTGTATGCATTTCTTACCATCGTGAATACTCCACGGTGAGTCCATCCGCAGTTGTAACTGTGCAATGTACTCAGTCAGGAACTGCAGCTGAACACACTTTCTGTACACATTCTCACATTTTGCAAAAAAAGCATTCAATGACCCTTACCTCTCCTGTTGGCCCCTTGGATCATCACTTAGTAATATCTTGTATTTTGGAGCATAGAAACATAGAAAATAGGTGCAGTAGGCCATTCGGCCCTTCGAGCCAGCACCGCCACTCAATACGATCATGGCTGATCATCCAAAATCAGTACCCAGTTCTGACTTTTTCCCCATATCCCTTGATTCCCATAGCCCTAAGAGCTAAATCTAACTCGCTCTTGAAAACATCTTTTATATTTATTTTATTTTTATATTCCATAATGTGACTGGCCTCTCGTTGATATAAACATTAACAACTACACTGGTGATCTTATTTTTCTCCAACACTAAACAACTACAATCTTCTTTCTGGAAGAGTTAAACAAAGGAGTAAAATACTTACCAGAGCCCACACTCTGATTGCAGCACTCCAGGATCCACTACAAAAGCATGCTGTGGTTTCTGTAGGCGTTTCTGTAATTAGATATGGTGGAAGTCCCTGTTGGGAAATGTTATCTGACCAATGTGAGTAAGTGCAATGTGTTTGCAGATGGTACACTGTAGATAAGTTGCACCTGCGGCGGAAGGAGTGATAGATGGAGGAGCAGGCAAGCTAACTTTGTCCTGTATGGTGTTGAGCTTCAAGTGTTGTTGGATTTGTAGAAACAAAGAACTATAGATACTGGCTAATACACAAAAGGACCCATAGTACTGAAAGAACTCAACAGGTCAGGCAGCATGTCTGGAGAACATGGATAGGTGACTTTCGGGTGGAGATGTCTTCAAAGAGTAGGTGGGGGGGGGGGGGGGGTTAAGAAAGCTTGAAAAGGGGACAGGCAGGACAAAGCATGGCAGGTAATGCCTCAAACTAGGCGAGGAGGGGTTTTGATAGGCAGATGAGAAGAACGGCCAGAGATTTAAAAAAAGAAGGCAGAAGGTGAGAAACCGGTTTGAAGAGTTGTGGATTGTGAAGCCAGAAGAAGAAAGTAGGGAGCGGGAGGGGAGAGATAGGTAGGAGTCCAGGTGGGGCACAAGAGGGGGGAGAAAGGGGATGAGATTAATTAGAGGTTGCCTAAAATTGGGGAATTCAATGTTCATACCCCATTTGGTTGTAAGTAAGTGGAATATGAGGTGCTGTTCCTCCAGTTTGCATGTAGCCAAAGGTCAGTGTGGAAATGGTCTGAAGAAGGCTCTCTATCCGATACATCACCAATCCACGTCTCCAGTGATGTTGTCCAATGCTGAGTTATTCCATCACTTTGTGACCTGTTGTTGGATATGCCCTCTTCTAGGCAAATGGATAGCATTATTATATTCTTCACTTGCAAGGTGATAAAAATGAGTTGGAGTGTCAGGAGGCAAGTCATTCACCACAAGATTTCCACTTTCTAACCTGCCCATGTAACTTGCTTTAGTTAAATGTATTTATTCAAAGATATATGTAAATGTGTTGCTTTGTATATTTACAGAATGTGCCTCCAGACCTTGCAATCTGCAGCCTTGTCCTGGAGCAGTCGCTCTCTGTCCGAGCTCTGCAGGAAATGCTGGCCAACACCGTTGAAAAGGGCAATGAGGTATGTCTGCAAGGTTGGATGGTCGTGAATTTGTAATTACACTGTTTAATTCTGTTGTCATAAAGTTTAGAAAATGTTTTGCATTAAATCAACATCCTTAATTTGTCATTAAATGATTATTAAAAGTTTGATTATTTTAGATAAGTTTTAAATAATTTAAAGCTATCTTTAGCTGTACGAAAATGTTCATAAAATAGTGAAACAATACAAAGATGACAAAGTGTCTGGGCATTTAAAATTTGATTAACTGTAAGATCTACAAAGAATTGAAATGTTCATGTTATGATTGAAGGATGGTAGTTCTCTTTAATTTGCTTGATGTCAAATATGCCAGTTTTCTTTCATTTATGATGGATTTTCTGTTGCAGTAATAGTATCGCAATAATATGTACCCACCAATGTGTACACTGAGAATCTCAAAAATGAAGAATTTATAGGTGGATTTGTTAATTGAATGGGAATATCAGGTAGCAATTTATAATTCCCAAATTGATGAAATTAACTTCAAGATGTGAATAAAAATGCAATCAGATTTTTTTTAAATTTCAGACTTTAAAGTTAAATTATTATGGTGTAATAATTGCTGAAAGTATAGCCAATTGTAATATAAACACATGACTGTTATCACTGTCATGCGTTTGTGAGGCCTATCACAATGGGTCATTGTTTACATAGCATTGGCCACTTAGTTGACTTTTCACTTAAATTGCATTTGTAAGGATTGTGCATGCAATTTTTAAATATTTTGTTTTATCAAGTCAGTAGAGAGATGGAAACGGGGCCATTGGCCCAAGTCTGCACTGACCAAACAGTCTTTGACACGATCCTGTTCTGTTTTTTTATTTTTTCCATATTCCCACTATCTTCCACAAGATTCTTCTACTTAACTTACACAGTACAGCAATTTACAGTGGCAAATTAACCTACCAAACTGTCATTCTCCCTGTGATCATCGGGGTACCCGCATCATCATGGGGGGAATGTGCAAACTCTACACTAACGGCACCCAGAGTGCCACTGTGTTGTTCCTTGGTGAATAATGAGCATTTTATTATCACTGCTGACTTTCTGAAATTATTGTGAGATTTGATTTTCTTTATATAATCAAATTGGATTAAATAACGTTATGATAATTTGCATATTTTTGCATGTTTAGTACAGTTATAATTCAGTATTTGTTAATCTAATGGTTTTATATGCTGACATTCAACTGCAGTAAGAAACCGTGGGCACAATAAAAGTGTAATTCTCAATCACCTGTGTTGAATTGGAACCTTTATTTTGAAGGAACGTGTATTCTGTTCAGTGCACAGTGACTATCGACCTTCATTTTCAATCCCAACATTATTAACGTAATGCATAACTAAAAAATATTAAAAAAACAAAGACATAGAATGCTATGTAATGAATGGTATATAATTTTGGTGAAATGTGCAATGTATTTAACAGCAACTGGTATTTCACACATTTAGTAGGTAACAGGATAAAATTATCCAGTATGTTGAGGATACTGTTTAACTCCCAGTATTCTTATTGAATTAAAAATACTAAACCAGTGCTACAAAAGCTCTTAGCCTGGAATTTCTATGTTCTCCCTGTGCTCTGTGGATTTCCCTCAGGAACTCTGTTTCCTTCCACGTCCCAAGGATGTGCTGGTTGGTGGGTTAAGAGGCCAATGTAAATTTATCCCGCATTTAGGTAGATCAGAGGAGAAACAGTGAAGAGTTTACTACCAAATGGGAGAGATTAGTTTACAGGAAAATAAGTGGTGGAATGGGATTCTTCTAAGAGCAGGCACTTACTTGCTGGGATGAATGGCCTCTGTTGTTGAAGAAATATGAGAATATGATTGAGGAAATGGTGAAAATTAGTTCAGTTTAGTTTAGAGATACAGCATGAAAACAGGCCCTTTAACACACCGAATCCACGCCGACCAGCAATCCCCGTACACTAGCACTATCCTACACACTTGGGGCAATTTACAATCTTTACCGAAGAAAATTAACCTATAAACCTGCAGGTTTGTGGAATGTGGGAGGAAACTGGAGCACCCGGAGAAAACCCACATGGTCACGGGGAGAACATTCAAACTCTGTACAGACAGCACATGGTTTTAAAATAATAGCTACTTTTTAAGATTTATTCTCCAAGTGTATTTTTGGATTAAACACTTGCTGGAAGGAATATTGAAAAAGCTTGTCAAATATAAAACCATACACAACACAATAAAATGGTATTATAATATTGTTTCCTGATTTTGTGTCTGGCTAAGAAATCAAAAAAACGATACAATTTGGGGAAATCAAATAGTAATATTTGTTTCTCACAAATGGTATTAAATATATATCTTTCTGGCCTGCTAGATAGTTAGCTTTTTACAGGTTATTTACTTCTTACGCCAGACCTATATTCATTACAGCCTAAAGATTCTAATGCGCCCAAAGGGTGTTGTAGAAAGGTGTAGTACTTCTTCAGTCTGAAGAAGGGTCTCAACCCGAAACGTCACCCATTCCTTCTCTCCAGAGATGCTGCCAGTCCCGCTGTGACTAATGGAGTGCCATACAGCATGAAAACAGGCCTTTGGACCAACTTAATCATGCCCACCAAGATGCCCCATCCAAGCTAGCCCCATGTGCCCATGCCTGGCCCATATCTTTCATACTTTCCTATTTATCTACCTGTTCAACTATCTTTAATATGTTATTGTATCCATGTTAACTACTTCCTCTGGCAGTGCATTCTATATATCCGCCATCCTCTGTGAAAGAATTGCCCCTCGGGTTCTAAACCTATGCCCTCTAATTTTTGATTTTCCAATCCTGGGAAAAAAACTCTGGGCATTCACCCTATCTACCTCCTGATTTTATGCACCTCTATAAAATCACTCTTCAACTTCTGTGCTCCAAGGAATAAAGTCCTAGTCTGACTAACATCTGCCTATTGCTCATGCCCTGGAACCCTGGCAACGTCCTTGTAAATATTCTCTGCACTCTTTCTAATTTAATGGTATCTTTCATAAGACTGAACATAATACTCCAAGATAGACACAAAATGCTGGAGTAATTCAGCGGGATAGACATGCTGCCCATCCCGCTGAGTTACTCCAGCATTTTGTGTTTATCTTCGGTTTAAACCAGCATCTGCAGTTCCTTCCTTCACAATACTCCAAGTGTGGCTGTGCCAATGACTTGTAAAACTGTAGCATAACATCCCAACCTTCTATATTTAATTTCCTGACTGATGAAGGTCAGTGTGCCGAAAGCTGCCTTCGTCACCCAATTCTTGCTGCATCTAACTAGCCACAGCCTCACAGCCCGAAAATGACTCATCTATTCCTACTCTTTATTTTCAGCCTATTCTGAAGTCTGCAGTGCAGTTTAGAATATTACACTGAAAACTAAGTGCTCTACTAAAGGCCTCCCTGAAGTCAAAGTGTACCACACCCATTTGTTCCCATATTCTAGTTTCAGCCACAAACTGCATTATTTTGCATTCATGCCTAATTCTATTATTATTTTTCAAATACCTTTGGCACTTCCTTAATCACAAATGTTACCTTTTTAACTTATAATGATGTCAAGCTAAGTGGTCTAGTGCCTGTTTTTTTTTCTCTCACTCCATATTTTCCTGGAACAATGGTGTTACTCTCTGATCAATGGGAACAATTCCAGCATGTGTGGAATGTTGGAGATGACAACCAGTGCATCCATGTCTCCCAAAGCCAGGTCTTCTAAAACTTTGAAGATAGGTTATTATTTTCTGGGAATTTGTTGTCTTTCAGTATCACAAATTTGCAGGGAGATCACAGATAGCTGTAAGAATAATAGGGTTGTAATAGAAGATGATTTTTAAACTTCTCTATGGGACTGGGTGCAAAGGGATTAGATGGGGCTGAATTTAACTGTGTCTAGGAAAGCATTCTCAAGCAATATGGAAGATGGCCCTCCTAGAGAAAGTTTAACAGTTGGCCTCCTCTTAGGTAATAAGCCTGGTAAGTGGCTGAAGTGTTAGTGGTGAGAAATTTGAGACCAGTGACCATAATTCTATTAATTTTAAAATAGTATGGAAAGAGATAAGAGTGATCCACAAATCCTGAATTGGGGCACGGTTAAATTTGGATGACAATAGACAGGAACTTGCAAAGGTTGATTGGGAGAGCTGTGTGCCAGTAAAGTGATGTCTGGCAAGTAGAAAGCCTTTAACAATTACATGGGGAGAGTTCATGGCCCACCATTTTACAGTGGGGAAGTTATAGAAAGCAAGGAATTAAAGAAAATGAATCGTGATCTACTGAAGCATATCCACATTACAAAATAGGAGATGCTGATGGTCTTAAAATATATTAAGGTAGATAAATACTAGGGCAGGATTGTGTACTCTATGACATTATGGGAAGCATTGTGAAATTGCAGGGGCCCTGGCAGAGACCATCATATTATCATTAGCCACAGGTGAAGTACAGAAAGACTGGAGGGTGGTTAATGTTGTGCCTTTACATAAGAAGATCTGCAAGGACAAACCAGAGCCACCGGCCATGGAACCTAACATTAGTGTTGGGAAATTTACTGGAGTGGATTCTGAATGACAGGATCTACCTGCATTTGGAAAAATAAGGATCAATCACAGATAGTCAGCCTAGCTTTGTGCATAGGAAATTGTGCTCACAAATTAATGCACTCCGGCTGCATTTATATATATCTCAGGCAGCAGAGGTCCCAGCATAGTTCCCTGCAGAACTCCACTGGTCACAGACCTCTAGTCATAATATCTGCCTTCCACCACAACTCTCTTATTCTGTGAATAAACCAGTTCTGAATGCATACAGCCACGTCATCATGAATCCTGTGTATCTGGATCAGACTATTATGAGGGACCTCACTAAAACCCATGTATACTAACCCTCCACCCTACCTTCATCAGTCTCCTTTGTCACCTCATGAAAAAACTTAATCAAGTTGGTGAGACACGACCTGCCATGTATAAAGCCGTGCTGGCTCCCCTAATTAGCCCATTCCCCATCTCCAATAATTCTCTCCAGTCTATTCCCTACCGCGAACGTGAGGCTCACTGTCCTATAGTTCCCTGGATTCTCGCAAACAAAGGAACAATGTTGGCCACTCTCTCGTCCTCTGGGACGTCGCCTATGCCTAGAGAAGAAACAAAGATTATCGTTAAGGCCCCCACAATCTGCTCCCTTGCCTCCCATAATAACCTGGAATAGATACCATCAGGCCCTTGGGACCTGTCCACCTTAATGCTCTTCAAGGGCCTCAGTACTACTACCTTCTTAATCTCAAATTGCCCTAGCATGTTTGTATTCTCCATACTGATCTCGTGTCCTCCAAGTCCAACTCCTTGGTGAATACAGACTGAAAGTACTCGTTTAGTAATTCACATACATCTTGCCGACTCCAAGTGTAGATTCATTTCTTTATCTTTGAATGATCATACTTTCTACCTTGTCACCCTATATTTTTAAAGTATATATAAAAAGCCTTGGTATTGGCTTCTAGTGGCGGCGTGGCTCTGGCTGCAGCGGCTCTCCGGCAGTCCTGTTTGTTTTGTGTTTTTGGTTGTTTATTTTCGTTTTGGTTAGTCTAGTTTTTGGTTTTTAGTTTGTGTTTTGGGGGGGGGGGTTGAAACGGGGCTTGCTGTCTCTCCCTGCGGGGGAATGCGACTTTTATGTCGTATTCCCCTTCTCTGCCTCCGTCTGCGCTGAGGCCTAATGGCGGAGCTGGCGACCTCGAGGCTCAGGAGGCAGAGCCCGCCAGGACTCGCACTGAGCTCGCTCCCGTGAGGACGGCCCGGCTCGGGGCTGGAACAGGGCTTTCGTGAGGGGCTGTGACGGCCGGCCCGAGGAAGGAACGGTGCTCCCGTCGGAGTAGCCGAGCTCGGGGAGGTACGGCGTTCCCAGCCTGAGGGAGGAGCGGCGGCCAGTCGGGGCGGCCCAGCCTGAGGGAGGAGCGGTGCCCGGTCGGGGCGGCCCAGCCTGAGGGAGGAGCGGCGGCCAGTCGGGGCGGCCCAGCCTGAGGGAGGAGCGGTGCCCGGTCGGGGCGGCCCAGCCTGAGGGAGGAGCGGCGGCCAGTCGGGGCGGCCCAGCCTGAGGGAGGAGCGGTGCCCAGTCGGGGCGGCCCAGCCTGAGGGAGGAGCGGTGCCCAGTCGGGGCGGCCCAGCCCGAGGGAGGAGCGGCGGCCTGGCGCGAGGCTGAGACGGTGGCAGTACTCACGTGAGGGCGATCCGGCTCGGGGCTGGAACGATGCTCCGGGGGCTGGGACGGCAGTTCTGGTGGCGGTGGCCTGAGACCGGGGGTTCGGCCGCGGGCCAGCGGCTGCGTCAGCAGGTCTGGTGAGCGGCAGCTTCGACTACCCCGGGCCGCGGTGTTTGAGCCGCGAGGACAGGTTTTAACATCGCCCGGGGGGTATCGCCTCAGCGCAGAAGGAGAAGAGGAGGGAAGAGACTGCAGCCCTAAGACTTTTGCCTCCATCACAGTGAGGAGATGTTGGGTGGACTCACTGTGGTGGATGTTAATATGTGTTTATTGTTGTTTTTTATTGTATTGTATTATATTATATGTATGACTGCTTAAATTTCGTTCAGACTTCGGTCTGGATGACAATAAAAGGCTATTCTATATTCTATTCTATTCTATTCGCCTTAATGCGTCTCACCAATGATATTTCATGGCCTCTTTTGGCCCTTCTAATAGTCCGTTTGAATTTTTTTCCTACATGCTTTACATCAGCCCTGTCTGATGCCTCCTCCTTAAACCAGATGTACGCTTCCTGACCCAGTGTACAACATCCTTGGTCATCCACAGTTCCCTTACTTTATTGTCATCGCTCCTACTGGAACATGCTGACCCTGTACTTTGATCAACTGACCTTTAAACGACTCCCACATGTCATCTGTGGATTTACCCAATACCAACTGCTCCCAATCTACTCTCCTTGGCTCCTGCCTATTAAAATTGTAATCTGCCTTTCCCTAATTAAGTACCTTCCCCCAACATCCAGACCTGTCCCTATTAAACAATCTTAAAACTTATGGAATTGTGATTACTATCTCCAAATTTTTCTTCCTGGTCACCTGGTCTGACTCATTTCCCAATACAAGGTCCAGTCGGACTATCCACATACTGTATACAGGAACCTTCCTGGATACATCTAACAACTTCTGACCCGTCCAATCCTTTAGCCCTGAGTAAGTGAAAGTTTTCAAAGGTCTTTTATTGGCACATGTACCAATTAGGGTACAGTGATATGCGAATTACCATTCAGCCATACGAAAAAAAGCAACAAGACACACATACCCATAGGGTTGTTGAGTGGGTGACTTTAACTTCACCAATATTGAGGAAGAAGATTGGACTTTTTTTGCCTTTCATCACAGTGAGGAATGTGGGGAATCCACTGTGGTGGACCTTTCTATCCGAGGCCTCCTCCATTGTACATACAAATTGGAGGAACAGCATCTCATATTTCGCTTGGGCAATGGTATGATATCGATTTCTCTAACTTCAAGTAACCCTTGGAATCCCCCCTCTCTCTCCATCTCTTCCCCAACCAAGTCGTACCAGCTTCAAAGTCGTCTTTTTGAGTCTATGAGTCATAGTCATAGAATGATACAGAGTGGAAACATGCCCTTCGGCCCAACTCACCCACACCAGCCACCAATGTCCCAGCCACCCTAATCCCACTTGCCTGCGCTTGGTCCATGACCCTCCAAACCTGTCTTATCCATGTACCTGTCCAACTGTATCTTAAACGATGGGACAATCCCTGCCTCAACTACCTCCTCTGGCAGCTTGTTCCATTGACCAAGTGTGAAAATGACCCCTCGGATTCCTATTCAATCTTTTCCCCTTCACCTTGAACCTCTGGTCCTCGATTCCCCTACTTTGGGTAAAAGACTGCATCCTTTGACAAAGTCAGCATGGAATTGGACAAAGTCAGCATGGATTTACAAAAGGTAAATCATGTCTGACGAATCTTATAGAATTGTTCGAGGATGTAACTAGTAGCGTGGATAGGGGAGAACCAGTGGATGTGGTATATCTGGACTTCCAGAAGGCTTTCGACAAGGTCCCACATAAGAGATTAGTTTACAAACTTAAAGCACACGGCATTGGGGGTTCAGTATTGATGTGGATAGAGAACTGGCTGGCAAACAGGAAGCAAAGAGTAGGAGTAAACGGGTCCTTTTCACAATGGCAGGCAGTGACTAGTGGGGTACCGCAAGGCTCAGTGCTGGGACCCCAGCTATTTACAATATATATTAATGATCTGGATGAGGGAATTGAAGGCAATATTTCCAAGTTTGCGGATGACACTAAGCTGGGGGGCAGTGTTAGCTGTGAGGAGGATGCTAGGAGACTGCAAGGTGACTTGGATAGGCTGGGTGAGTGGGCAAATGTTTGGCAGATGCAGTATAATGTGGATAAATGTGAGGTTATCCATTTTGGTGGCAAAAACAGGAAAGCAGACTATTATCTAAATGGTGGCCGACTAGGAAAAGGGGAGATGCAGCGAGACCTGGGTGTCATGGTACACCAGTCATTGAAAGTGGGCATGCAGGTGCAGCAGGCAGTGAAGAAAGCGAATGATATGTTAGCTTTCATAGCAAAAGGATTTGAGTATAGGAGCAGGGAGGTTCTACTGCAGTTGTACAGGGTCTTGGTGAGACCACACCTGGAGTATTGCGTACAGTTTTGGTCTCCAAATCTGAGGAAGGACATTATTGCCATAGAGGGAGTGCAGAGAAGGTTCACCAGACTGATTCCTGGGATGTCAGGACTGTCTTATGAAGAAAGACTGGATAGACTTGGTTTATACTCTCTAGAATTTAGGAGATTGAGAGGGGATCTTATAGAAACGTACAAAATTCTTAAGGGGTTGGACAGGCTAGATGCAGGAAGATTGCTCCCGATGTTGGGGAAGTCCAGGACAAGGGGTCACAGCTTAAGGATAAGGGGGAAATCCTTTAAAACGAGATGAGAAGAACTTTTTTCACACAGAGAGTGGTGAATCTCTGGAACTCCCTGCCACAGAGGGTAGTCGAGGCCAGTTCATTGGCTATATTTAAGAGGGAGTTAGATGTGGCCCTTGTGGCTAAGGGGATCAGAGGGTATGGAGAGAAGGCAGGTACGGGATACTGAGTTGGATGATCAGCCATGATCATATTGAATGGCGGTGCAGGCTCGAAGGGCCGAATGGCCTACTCCTGCACCTAATTTCTATGTTTCTATGTTTCTATCTACCCGATCTTTTTCTCTCATGATTTTGTATACTTCTATAAGATCTCCCCTCATCCTCCTACGCTCCATGGAATTGCGACCCAGCCTGCACAACCTCTCCCTATAGCTCACTCCCTCTAGTCCTAGCAACATCCTTGTAAATCTTTTCTGAACCCTTTCAAGCTTGACAATATCGCTCCTATAACATGTTGCCCAGATTTGAATACAATATTCTAAATGCGGTCTCACCAATGTCTTATACAACTGCAACATGACCTCCCAACTTCTATACTCTCATTGCCTGTAACTCGTTCTCATCTAACACACAACTAACAATGACCTGTTTCCTTTATCATCATTACTTTTTTGCATAATCTTCATTCTACATCACCATCTCTATATCTCTTCTTCCCCTTTCCCCTGACTGAAGAAGGGTCTCGACCCAAAACTTCACCTATTCCTTTTCTCCAGAGAGGCTGGCTGACCCACTGATTTACTCCAGCTTTTTGTGTCTATTACCAGAATGCTGCTTGGATGATAAGGTTTCATCTACAGGGAGAGATTGAATAGACTTGGATTGTTTTCTCTGGGACGTTGGAGGTTGAGGGGAGATTTGATAGAGTTATACAGAATTATTAGATACGGTAGACGATCAGAATCTTTTTCCCCAGGGTGGAAATGTCCAACACTAGAGGGCATAACTTTTATGAACATTCAATGGAGAGGTGTGGGGCAGGTTATTTTATACAGAGAGTGGTGGGAGCCTAGAATGAATTGCCAGGGGTGGTGGTGGAGGTAGAAACGATAGTGGCATTTAAGTGGCTTTTAAATAGGCACTTGAAAGTGCAGGGAATAGGGGGGTATCATGTAGAGGCAGGTGAGGTCAGTTTAACTTGGCATCGTGTTCGGCATGAACATTGTGGGCTGAAGTGCCCGCCCATGTACTGTACTGTTCTATCTTCCATGTTAAGCAATGCTGGATAGTTGTAAACATACGTGTCATCCTGAGCGGATCCAAATTATGAAGGGTGGAAGTTGAAGAGAAATCCATGTGGGATAACTTAAAGACATTTACGCAAGAAAGATGCTTTTGCTTTCCTTCCCCTCCTGCAGTTTTTCCTTTAATTCATTTTTCTTTATTCATACAGTTGGCCTGCGGGGCATACCGAACAGACTCATTTTTAGCAACACATACACAGTTGGCTTTATCAAGTCATCCAATCTTGCCCTATCATAGATATTATCTTTATTACACCCCCGCCCCTCCCACCACCACCCCTTATATTTACCTAAACTTATTTGGTTTCTTGCTTTCTCAGTTCTGATGAAAATTCCGGAGCTCAAAAGTTGACTTTTGTTCTTTTTACAGATGCTACCTAACATGCAGAGTGTTTCCAAAAGTTTCTGTTTTAGTTAAACACTTATATGTTCAATGTAATAGTGTTAATACTCTGGTTGGTCTTAGCTGATTAATAAATATCAAGTTTGTAGATGTTTTGCAGTGATTAATAACATTTATTTTCCACAGTGAAGACACTAGATATAGGTACATTATTGCAGTTAAGTCATATCCATTCTCTAAATAACATTAATCCTGAACAGATACATCTATCTTCTCTCGGGACTTTGCAGCTACTTTTGATGGTGGTAGTAAATTATTATCAAATGGCTAAGACTTAAATCAAAATGTAGTTGTGCATTCCTTGAATCATCAAAGACTCCATCAAAACAGTGTGGAGCTATTTGACAAAGATACAGACCTGACTAAAATAAAATACATCCTTTCCCACTACATCAATCCAGAAAACACCTTAGACATCAATAAATGTCAACAGGTTTTATAGTTCGCTCACTGTTAAAATGCAGCATAGCTTCTGGGCTGAAGATTGAGTGGACAAAAAATGTTGAGGTTAGTTGATTGATATTTTCACCTAATTTATGATTATAAAATGTTATAAATAATAGAAAAATATAGCAAAATACTAGATATATTTAGGTCATATACAACTTGTGCATACTGGTCAATTGTATATTTTATTTACTTTGGTGTCATTTGCTGTTGTATTTTGTTTTCCGTGAGTAACTGAATGTTATACCATCAGAGCTATGTTGTAATAAATGTTAAATAATAATATTTGCCTGAAATATTTTTCTACTATGCCTTAGATTTGATTAACAAACATAATTTAAAAGATATATTGATAACTAAAGTACATTGCATGTTTTTGGATCACTCGCTGCATTGAACAAAATATTTATGAAGATGATTAGAAATAAAATAAATATATGTCAGCAGTTAGCAGGAATCAAATTACCCTAGTTTCAAGTGATTAACTGATCGGCAGTCTGAAATATTCTATTGTGCCATAATCGGGTATTATAATTTATTAGATTTGTGTATATGAACCTTTGTAATAACTGTTTTAGAAATTCATGTTGTCAACGTTGGTGTGTGTGTGGGTATATGTGTTTATATCAGAGAGTGAGTGGTTGTGGAGCAGTTACCCTTAATGCAAGTGGAACAGTCCAGAAAGTGGTGCAAATTGAAAATAATGTACTTTTTCTGCTTTTCATTTTATCCACTATGCAAGCCTCTTGATCTGGACAAATGGGTATGTTTGTGTGTCTGTATTACTCTGATTTTGTTGCTGTGCCCTTAATTTAAACAATGTTAAATCCCTTTTCCAGGTAAATAGTCCTCAATGCATGAGCTCTAACATATTTCACTTGCATCATAAAGGCCCTGTTCATATCTTGCTCAAACATCGCACTTATGTTACCATAATATGTTGCTTTTCTCTAAATTATTGTTCTTTATGGTTTTGTTTTTCTCAATTAAGTAAAATCTCAGAATTGATCATTCAAGAAGTACAATTTCTTGACATAGAGCCTTACTTTTTTGATCATAATTAGAACCACTAGGTTTTGTTCCGAATTTGTTTCTTTTTTATACTCTCTCTATTTCACTATATTTATTACATACCACTGGCCAAACAGAGTGTGCGTTACTGAAATTGAGTGAAGGTGGTAATACATCCCACCTGATCAGAACATGTTTTTTTTAAAATAAGGATTTGTTGTTTTATTTTTCTTGAGAAACTAAAAAACATTGCAGATGAATGTTAAGTCAATGTTCAGAAATTCCCATAGCAAGAAGTTATTTTGCTTCATCTCTTTGAAGGAGATATTTACATTATGTTGGAAAGCATATTGTGGTCTCTGATCAATCCATTAGTATGTATAGTATGTACTAGATTTCTATTTGTGTGCATTTAGATCAACATATGACATTTGCATTCAATATACATCTGGATCTGACTTGGATGCTCATGTGTTAAAGATTCAAAATTCACTTGCACTTGTCCAGCTGTATAAGGTCATATTATTTAAATGGTGTGTTCTGGTTTTAGGAGGTGTATTGTTGATTTCAAAAGCTATCTTATGGATAAAATATTTTCATTTTCCTCTTCAACTTTTCCCCTCCTTTGCAGAACAACAACTTTCAAATTACAACTTAGTCAAATTACATCTATCACATAGTGAAACAAATAATACAGGGGATGCTTCATAGTTAGCCAACTCAGGGATGATTATTTCTTTCTTTCTGCCTTTTTGCTTCTTGAATTGGAGGTCTTCAGATAAAGAAAAACAATTCTTTTTACACAAACTCAGCTGTTGGCTAGCAGTACACAATATTATAAAACAGAATCATGGAAACATTTCCATACAGAAGGAGACGTATTATGCCAGTGTTGGCCGAAGGATCACTCAGTCTTTTCATTTGAGGTTTGGAAAAGTGAGGTAATAGTCTGTTCATTTAGATGTATGTTTTCTATATGATATACTGCAGTTCGGGATAACTTAGAAGAGCTTATGGCTACATGAGCGTCCTTCATCATTCCATAAGATCATCACTTGCCTTCATTTCCCTTCCCTAGAACTATTTCTCTTGACTTGTATTTGGCTCAAAAATCTACCTATCTCGGTTTTAAATGAAATCATTGAACGTTTGCAATCCATTTTGGTAGAGAACAAATAACGTATTCTATTAGAACTCATTCTGTCTAACCCTCTCAGAATGACATAAATTGTGATGACTTTTAATGTTTGCTCTTCTGAGATCCAAAGAGTAAAGATCCATTCTATTTGATTGCTCATTATGTGATTGCATCCAGGAAATCAAAGAAATTAAATTAAATTGATACTACCTCTCCTGCCATACATCTATTTACCTGGTAATATGGAAGGAATGTTGTCCCTTATTTTCTAAAATAACTGTACAAAGCACTTGTAATTAACCAACCTGACCTCCCGGTGGCTCAGCACTTCCCCTCCCATTCCGTATCCGACCTCTCTGTCCTGGGCCTCCTCCACGGCCAGAATGAGCAACACCGGAAATTGGAGGAACAGCACCTCATATTCCGCTTGGGGAGTCTGCATCCTGGTGGCATGAACATTGAATTCTCACAATTCTGTTAGCCCTTGCTGTCTCCTCCCCTTCCTAGCTCTCCCTCAGACCTTGGGCTCCTCCTCCTTTTCCTTTCTTCTCCCCGCCTCCCCCCACCCCCCCATCAGTCTGAAGAAGGGTTTTGGCCGAAACGTTGTCTATTTCCTTCGCTCCATAGATGCTGCTGCACCTGCTGAGTTTCTCCAGCATTTTTGTGTGCCTTTGTACAAAGCACTTAGTGAGGTCACATCTAGAATACAACAAACAAATTTCATCCCTCTCTTTAAGGAAAATATATTTTCATTGGAGGAGATGCAGAAAAGGTTCACGGCGATTGTAGAGATGAACAAAGAACATAGAACAATAGAGCACAGGAACAGCCCTTTAGCCCTTGAGGTCTGTGGTGACCATGATGCTATCTTCAAGTAATCCCATATGCTTGTACAAGGCCCATATCCTTCCATTCTTGTGTTCATGTATGTCAAAATACCTCTTAAACGTTGCTCTTGTATCTGCTTTTCCCACCCCATGGCAGCATACTCCAGATATCTGCTCTTTAAATCAAAAATACTTGCCTCATAAACCTCCTTTCAAACATTTCCACTATGTCCTCTATTATTTGACATTTACATCCTAGGAAAAAGACTCTGACTATTGATGCTATCTATGCCCTTCATTATTGTATATATTTCTATCTGGTTGCACCCTAATCACCTCTAATCAGTGAAAATAATTCTCATAGCTTAATAATCTATAATAGGGGCAGCATCCTGGTTTACCTCTTTTGCACCATTTCCTTCCTGTAATGCAGTAACCAGAACCCTACACAATACTCCAAATCGGGCCTAACCAATGTTATACTTACCTACAACATGATTGCCAACCTATGTACCGTGTTATCAATGCCCTGATGGATGAAAGAAAGCATGCTGTCCATGTTCTTTACAATCCTATCCACATGTGTTGCCATTTTCAGGGAACTGTGGGCTTGCATCCCAAGATCCTTTTGTATGTCAACGCTCCTAATGGTCCTGACAATTAAAATGTAATTTCCTCTTATATTTGACCCCTCACACTGATCCGGCCAAACTCCAGCTTCCATTTCCCAGCCCAGATTTGATACTGATCTACATCCTGCTTTATCTTTTTGGCAACCTTCTTCACTATCCACGGTGCCACCAATTTTTGTGTCGTCTGCAAACTTGCTAATTTGCCGTCCATGACCTCCAGTCAGAATTCATCCACCACAACTGTCTGCTGCCTGCTATGTAGCAGACAATATTGAATCAAACCTACCAACTCGGTATTCATGCTATGTGGCTTATTCTGCTGGATCAATCATCCAAGAAGGTCCTTATCAAATGATTTACTGAACTTGGTGTAGAAAACACTCACTGCCCTACTCTCATCAATTACCACTGACCCACTCAAAAAAAACTTAAATCAAGTTTGTAAGATAAGGCCTCCTTTGCACAAACCGATGCTGATTGCATAGAACAGTACGGCACAGGAACAGGCCCGAACAATGCTGTTTGGCACATGCATTGTGGGCAGGAGGCCTTGATCCTGTTGTATGTTATATGTATATACTCTCTTGAGATTTTCCTGAATCCTACTTGCCAAGGACATTTTGTGGCCCCTTTTGGCCCTCCTGATTCCTTGGAACATAGAACAACACAAGAACAGTGTATTTTGCCCACAATATCCATGCTGAACATACCATGAATCACTCTCCTCTACTTGCACAGTTTTATTCTGTGCGTATACATGTGCCTATTCAAAAGCCTCTTTAAATACCACTATCATTCTGCCTCCATTACTACTCCTGGCAGTGGGTTACAGGCACTCACCAGTTTCTGTTTTAAAAATAAACTTGTCCTGCATGTCTCCTTTAAACCTCCACCTTTCATCTTAAAGGTATGGTCGCTAGTCTTTGACATATAATTGCAAAAAAGTTCTGACTGTCATCCAGGCATCTCATGATATAATTTACTTCTATGGGTCTCCTGGCGTCAATCCATGAACATAATCCATATTTGCTCAACCTTACAGCTAGTACCCTTTATCCAGGCGGCATTCTGGTAAACCTCTTCTGCACCGTCTCCAAATCCTCCACATATTTCCTGCAATAGAGCGACTGGAACTGCACACTGTGCTCCACATCGAGCCTAACATAAGTCCTATAAAGCTGCAACATGACTTCCTGACTTCTTTACTCAATGCCATGACCTAGGAAGGCAAGCATACCAAACACTTTCTTAACCACTCTATCTATCTCTTTCAGTCCAACACATTACACTTGCTCAGATTAAATTCCAATCTGCTATTACTCTACCAATTCTGTAGCATATATATTCCACTGTATGTTTTGACAGCCTTCCTCACTGTCCACAACTTCATCAAATTTGGTGTTGTCACATACACAAACTGAGGTTCCCGTTTTGATCCCTATGGAACTAGTTCTGAATGCAACAACCAGCTCACCGTGGATCCCATGCATCTTAACCTTCTGGGTCACCCTACCATAAGGTACTTTATACAATGCCCTACTAAACTCGTCACTTTAATTTCATGTTTCATGAATTTTGTGTTTTATGATTGTTGGCAGATCAATTTCCCTCCTAGGATAAATAAAGTTCTATCGTATCATATCGTAAATTCCATGTAGAGAACATCCACAGTACCCTTATTGATCACCTTTGTTACTTCCACAGCTCAATCTAGTTCATAATACATGACATCCTGCAGAGAAATCATGCTGACTGCCCCTAATTAGCCCATTCTCTTCCAAAAGGTAGTGTATCCTATCCTGAAGAATCCTCTCCAGCAGCTTCTGTTATATGGTTCATCGGCCTATAATTTCCTCTTTCATTTCTACTTCTCTCTTCTTCCAAAGGAACCACATTGGCTACTCTCCAATTGTCCGGAATCTTGCTGGAAAAGATCCAAGGCCTCTGCAATTTCCTCTCCTATTAAACTTCTTTCCCTGATTCCTTTATGTTCCTCAAGGGCCTTCACCACTTTCAGCTTCTTGAGCCTTGCATTTTTCCTTTTTCTTAAACCAGCAACTCTTGTCAGCTATGGTTCCTGAACCTTAGCATCCCTATCTTTCATCTTCATGGAAGCTTGTGTTCTATCACTCTCTCAGGCAGTGTATACTGCTTACTCACAAAAAGGTACCCCACATATTCCATCTAAATCTTTCACTTTTTTTTATCATGAATCTGTGTCCTCTAGTTGTATATATTCTGTCAGTATCAAGTGCAGGAGAGAGTTTCCCATATCTATATGTCTGCTTCCATACAAATCATACACTCAGCTTTCACATTCAAATCATTAATGTATATTGGAAACAGTAAGGATCTTATCACTGATCTTTCTCGGGCAATGCTGGTCACACTTTTCTAGTCAGAAAAGCAATCCAAAAGCACTGTGTACACTATCAATTTTTGTACATTTGAATTTGCAGATGAAACGGTCATGAAATGGAGTTATGCAAAATTATTAAGCACATGGACAGTGTAGATATTTGTAGATGTTTCTTCTCTGAAGGTTGAGTCTGAAATTGCTTTGTAGAGAGAAAGGGGGGCAGAGCACTTGTATATTTAAGACGTGTATAGATTTCTAGTTATTGATGAAATTGAGGGTTGTGAGGGAAGAGCAAGAAAGTGGAATTGGGGATTGTCATACGAGCCATGATCATATTGAAGAGCAGAACATTTGAGGTGCTGAATGTCCAGTTTTTGGTCCTGCCAAATGTACTTTCTGAATGATACTGGGTTGTTTAAGAGTAAAGCAATCACAACTGTAGTATTTTGACTATGAAAACTGTAGGAATAATTAATTATGAATTATCTGCATTAATACTTGAATCAAAATTGGTCAGAATCAATTGTATACCTAGTACGTATCTATATCAAATATCTCTTGTTTCAAATAGTAGATATTCAGCTTTTATGTTTGTCACCTTTCAGCCAGTTTCAATATCTGATTGGAAGGGAATACTCTTTTGTGCAAGTCACCAAGCAGAAATTTCAAACCCCACATCTTACAGATCAAAAAAGAAAATTATATTTCTTATCAGAAGCTTGAATTCACCAAACCTATTTAAAGTATTAAACATCTTTCATGAAATGCATTTCTTTTGTTAACTTTACTTCTTAAGTAGTTCTTGAATTTTTAACCAAATTTCCGAAAAAACATTCACATTTTAAAAAGCCAAAAGCATGATCACACCATATTTTCTTTACTAATCTCTCTTTTTAAATAAACTTGATTTTTCTTTCTTTTTTGCAGCAATTTTGCACTTTTTCTTCTCTTACAGTCCAAATATAAAATGTTAAATTGTCACAATTTGACATTATATTTGGATGAACAGGGCCAATTTTCCTCTTGGTGTTATAACCTTTGAGCAAGCCATAGTATGCACCATGTAAAAGCAGATGCTGGTGAAGTACATTTAAGTGCATTGAGCAATTCCATATCATTACACTTTTCAGGCACAGGCCAAATGGAGTAAAATGTGATAAAGTAGAAATATGTGTAAACTGCACCGTATGAATCGTATCTGAACTTTACCTGGTGTGTACTCTAGATCTTCCCTGGATTTTTGTTGTGTGGTGCATTTATAACATTTTACCTGGTGCCCAAAGGGTTATTTAGCTAATACAATTACTAAAGTTAAAATAACATTAACTGAAGTGTGAAATGGTTGGTATTATCTTCTGATGATAATAATTGTAAAAAATGAGGTTTGCAATGTAAATAAGGTAAGTACTATGTTTTATCACGATTCACTATTTGCAATCAATATTACAAACTGTATTCTCAATTTTTGAAACTATTAGTTGTAATATTGAAAACATGCAAGAAGTTATTTCTGTTTGATGCAAATTATCTGGTTTAAAAGAACATTGTGTTGGAGCAATAATAATATAGGTGATCTTTCATTGAATTAAAGGAATAGATCATAAACTAATTGTGTGTTTGTTAAGTCCAAATACAGAAATATCATTACTAATTAGTATCCTTTTCAGAATGTTACAAAAGCTCATTTCACTTCTACTACTATGCAATGGAAAGTAATCGTGAGTTCCCATTGTAAAATATATGGAAATTAGCATTAAGAATAATCCCAAGAGATTTTGAAAGCACATAAACGGAAAAAGGGTAACCAGAGAGAGAGTGGACCCCACAAGAATCAAAGCGGTCAACTCTGTGTGGGGCCACAAGAGACGGGTAAGGTCTGCAACGGACATTTCTCCTCTGTTTTTACTGTGGAGAAAGACAGAAGGACAGAGAAACTTGCAGTTGTCACTGGAAGTGTCTTGAGAGCAGTTAGTGCAGAGGTGCTGAAGGCCCTAATGCGTATGAAGATGGACAAATCTTCAGACATGGGCCTGATCAGATATACGTGAGGACACTGTGGGAAGTTAGAGAGAAAATTGCAGGTGCACTCGTGTAAATTTAAAAGGAGTAATTAAATACAGGCGCCGTGCCGGAATATTGGAAGGAGCCAAACGGTGTGCCTCTATTCAAGAAGAGCTTCAGGGAAAAGGCTGGGAACTACAGGCCACTGAGTTTAACATCTGTGGTCAGGAAGTTACTTGAGAGTATTTTGAGGGATGGCTATACATGCACTTGGAAGGAATAGGGCTGATTAGGTATAGTCAGCATGTTTTTATCCGTGGGCAGGTCTTGCCTTACGAATCTGAGTTTTTTGAGGATGTGACCAAAAAGGTCGATGTAGGTAGAGCTGTAGACGTTGTATACATGCATTTCAGTAAAGCATTCGACAAGATTTTGCATGGTAGGCTGCTTTGGAAGGTTAGTTCCCATGGGATTCACGGAGAGATGGCTGAATGGATAGAAAATTGGTGTGCCTCAGGGTTTAGTGCTGGACCCATTGCTATTTGTCATCTTTGTCAATGATTTAGTTGAGAACGTACATGGCATGGTTAGCAAGTTTACAGATGACACAAAAGTGGATGGTATTATAGATAGTAAAGATGGGTGTCAAACATTGCAGCAGGATCTTGATCGATTGGGCATGTGGGCTGAGAAATGGTTGATGGAATTTAACACAGAATTTGGCCATCACATTCTGGGTCATTCTAGTATGGAGAGAGGGATTGTGATTGACTAGTGTGTTGCCGCAAGTTGTGAACTGGAGATTGGTAGGATGATCAATTTACAGATTAGTCTGGAGATTGATAGGCTGGAAAGGATCAAATTGGAAAATCATAGGACAATAATTGTGCTGGAGATTGTTGGGGGACTGATGAACGTTTCTCATCAGACATACAGAGAATTTGAAAGGAAAATTGTGGTCTTCATGCAACCTGCAGGAAGACCACAATTTTAATTTGTGGTTGGATTTATGAATCATAGAACTCAAAATGTTGCAGTGTGTGATCCAGTTTTGGAGATGTTTTTCCTCTGAAGATAAGATTTCAAATAATATTCTGATGAATGGGGATCATGGTGAGTTTGAGTGCTGTCCTTTCTGGTTGTAAAATCTGGATTAACTGACACCGCTAGATTTTCCCTCTTGACTATGAGAATACGTCTGACCAGTTGAAATCCTTTTCTTAAATGAAGATCAGACAACATATTAATCTTTGCCATGCTGAACTGTTGCTGTTCCATATGTTCAAATTATCATAAAATGATTCAGAAAATGTGTTTTATTTTGATCACATTTTTCATGGATTTTCTAGTCCGAGTTAGTTTAAGGATACAATTTTGAGATGGAATAATCACTGAAAATGTGTTTATATTATATATCATTAGGCTTATTTTAGGAAACATCTGTACTTGGGAGAATGTAGATTTGGTGACTGCTTTACAATTGGAATTCCGTAAGGGACGGTGCTGGGGCTGCATCACGTTGGATAGTAATGATTTGGATTGAAGGCTTTGTGGCCAAGTTTGCAGATGATGCTAAGATAGATGGAGGGGCAGGCAGTGTAGAGAAAGCAAACACTCTGCAGAAGGACTTGGACAGGTTAGGAGAGTGAGCAGAATAGTGGCAGATGAAATTCAGTATTGCAAAGTGAGGAGTCACGCATTTTGGTAATAAGAATAAAGGCCGAGGTAATTTTCTAAATGGAGAGAGAAGCCATAAATCGCAGGTGCAAAGGGACTTTGCTGGTGCAGCACTCCCAAAAAGTTAATTTGAAAGTCAAATCAGTGGTAAGGAAGGCAAAATCAATGTTAGCATTTATATCAAGTGCTATAATATAAATTTTACAAAACCAGAGATGTAATGCTGAGGCTCTATAAGGGGGCGGTCAGGCAGCATTTGGAGTACTGTGAGCAAATTTGGGCCCCATTACTGAGGAAGGATGTGCTGGCTCTGGAGAGGGCCTAGAGGAGATTTACAAGAATAATCCCAGGAATGAGTGGGTTAGCATATGATGAGCGTTTGACAGCACTGGGCCTCTACTCGCTGGAGTTTAGAAGGTTGAGGGGGGACCTCATTGAAACTTGCAGAATAATGAAAGGCATAGATAGAGTGGATGTGGAAATAATGTTTCCACTGGTGGGAGAGTCTAGGACCAGAGGTCACAGCCTCAGAATTAAAGGGCGCTCTTTTAGAAAATAGGTGAGGAGGAACTTATTTAGTCAGAGTGTAGTTAATGTGTGGAACATTGCCACAGAGGGCTGCAGAGGCCGTCAATGGATATTTCTAAGGCGGAAATAGACAAATTCTTGATTAGAACGGGTGTCAAAGGTTTTAGGGAGAAGGCAGGAAAATGGGATTAGGAGGCAGAGATGAGCCATGATTGAATGGCAGAGTAGACTCGATGGGTCCAATGGCCAAATTCTACTCCTACAACTTGTGAACTTCACCTGGAAAGAGGTGAAAGGGCAGGTGTTGCACCTCTTCCAATTTCTTGAGAAAATATCACTTGATGTGGAGATGGACGAACGGACTAGGAGTCTTGAACGGAGTGATCCCTCCCAGATTTCTGGTGGTGGAATTTAGGTGAACTGGCAGAAATTGCAAAGGGTGAATGCGGAGGCAGGCTGCATGGAAGGTAATTGCTAAGCGACCTGTTTGTGCATTGACAAGGAGGGGAGGAATAAGATCAGATGTGGGAGAAATAGATGAGGTGGTTAAGATAGTAGAGGGGAAGATACAGAAACAAGGAACTGCAGGATACAGTTCAGGAAGATGAAAGACGTTTCAGAGGCACCCGTGAGGACTGTCTCAACACCATAGCAAATGCAACAGTGAGAGGAAATTAAATGGAATGGAGTCCCTGAAGGAGGCAGTGGAAGGAAGTATAGTTATTGTAGTTGTGAGTCTGTGAGATTATGATGGATTCCCTGAGATAGAAGAAAATGGAAGATTCAGAAATAAGATTTTTCTGGAAGAGACGCAATCAAAGGTGAGGATTAAAATTTGTTACAGTATCAGGAGGGAGAAATCAATGCTGGAAATATGAGATATGAGACCGGAATGGTTTTTTATCAGAACTTGTTGAATTTGATGTTGAAAGCTGAAGCATTTAAGAGTGAACGAGAATATTTGTAGAGAGGCAGCCCTTTCAGAATCTTGTAAAGGGAAAGGAGATTGGTTGGTGGTGACATACATTTCAAGATCATAGCCTATATTTGTAAATCATTAATTTAGATAATTGTAAGGTCATTTATTGTAAGTTGCCAACAGCATTGAAATTAACCAGCCAGCTAATTAACCATCTCTCTGTCCTCTTGGGCTTTCCATCTATATGATGCTTAGCACTTGCAGTTAGCTTAGTATTGCACAAAAAAACCATGTAGTTTTATTGTGCATTTGAAAATATTTTTTTATCCCAGAGTCAAATATTAATGACAGTTTTTGAGATGTTTTGGACAACTCAGCCACCCCTGATCATGGCATTCTTCTTCCTGATATAATTTCCTTGTTGGAATAAATAAGATTACCAGTATGTCGTTTACTCTCAGGGCAAGCGAGTTATGCTCAGTGCAGTATTGCAGTGGCTCACTAAAAAATCTCCATTCCAATTGTTTTCCCGAACCCAACATCTCCAATCTTCCGATGCACTTCTGCTCCCCCCTCCCACCTTGTGATCTGTTCAAGACCCATTGGAGACCTCAATTTTTCCCTCACTATTTACATTGGCCCTGAAATACTCACTCTTCCACCTCCATGCTCCATATCCCCAATGTAAAGCATGTGATCCTGACATAAAACATTAAACAGTATAGCAGAGGAACAGACCCTTTGGCCTACAATGTCTCGGCAAACCATAATGTTAATTCAAGCAGCACGTCTGCCTGTACATGGTCTGGAATCCATCATTCGCTGTTTACATTTGCTTGCCTAATGGCTCTTAAGCATTGCTATTGTTTCAACTTCCTCCACCTTCCTAGGCCCAATGTTCCAGTCACCAGCACACTACTTTCCCCCCTCATCTTAGCATTTCTACTCTGGGAACAGAACTCTCATAATTTTGTACACTTCCATCAGGTCACACCTCAGTGTCTGAGGCTCCAGGGAAAACAATCCACATTTGTCCATCATTGGGGTATGAGTTATATCATCCACTGCTACCATAGTGGGAATGCACCCACTTTTCCCCATCACACAATGTACAATGTACTGTGCCTTCACCCGCATCTATGCCCTAACTAACCCCTTCCAGCCACAGTTTAGGCTGACTGGGCCTAAACTCCTTGAGTTCAATCTCAGATCCATAATCAGATAGCAGTTAACTTATTAGATAACATGTTAGGCAAATAACCATTCCTGGTTGTGATAAGACTGTGCCCTTTAGTCTCAAACACAATTTAAGTTTGCGGCATGGGTTCTTTGACTGGAATAATAATGCTTTGCAGCAAGACAGCCATTTAGCAGACCTTTTGAAATAACCTAGATATTCTCTTTAAATTTCAAATTTATATATCAGCTATCTCATTTGTTGGAGAGTATGCTGTTTTAATTTTGTCTGATATTTTGATGTCAAGAGATTATTTGTTAAACTCATCATATTTGACCTTTTTTACACGCAGTCTTCTCAAGGAGGAGGGCACAGAACCCTTTTGTATGGTCATGCTATTCTACTCAGGCATTCTCATAGTGGCATGGTAAGTAAACCATAATAGACACATTTTTTGAAAGTTTTTTTTGTCATTATCCTTGAAAGGGTTTTCCTTCCCCTAAATGGTTTGCTTTGAGCAAGATTCAGTCAAGTGCATAGCTGTTTAGTAGTGGAGAAAAAAAATAATTTGCATAGCTCCTCCAACATTATTTCTTCATAAACTTAAAGATTTGTCTTCTCAAAATTCACTACAAAGCGATTGTTATTTGTTTGCTATGCACTACTATTGCACCTATCATATGAAGTTAATCTTTAAGCCTGACCTGAGAGCGTAGTAATTCATTAAAATCTGATCTATCTGTTGTGGATGATATTGTGTGTAGCTTGAAATATATTTGAATTAATGAACCAGCCAATATAATTATTTCAAAATTGTTGTTAAAATTTAACATTTAAAAAAAATAGAAATGACATTTTGAGAAGTGTGTATTTTTACTGAGATGGATGTGACGGAACTATTCCTGTCAGGAAAAGGACAATGGTACATGCTCCGTGACCCTCTTCCCCATTGAATATAATCACAACTGCTCTGATTGTAACTTCAACTCTGCATTCCTGTTTGCTTCTGGTAATGTTTATATTGATAATTTTATGTCTTCAAATTTTAGGCTGTCTTCAGCTGAAAATATTCAATGATTCTTCTCAATTGGTCTTTGAGAAAACGAGTTTCCAAGACTAATTAACTTCTGAGAAAAGCAATTTCATCTCCTCTCTCTCAATTCCATTTTGAACTGTAAACTCATGTTCTCGATTCTTCCAAAGAAACCTCTCAGCATCTAATGAGGGTGTTCATTAGCAATGAAGCTTGGTAATTTGTTCAAACATCGAAAAAAAATAGTCCTGCCCACATTTAAATGGGAATTGTCCATTTAATTGCTGTGCTGTAACATGGTCCCTAGAGTGTTTGTTATGCCAAACTTGTGTTTTGTTGTTTAGTTTAAGCAAAATACTACTTCCTCAGTCTTTTAAATTTCACGTACATTTCTTTATTATTATTTAAGTTTAATTCAAAATGAATATGTTTGATCTGGTCTAACTAAATATTTTAATGGAACCCTACTTAATCTGAAACTGCCTTCTAGATTGGGTTTTTATTGTAATATCTTACTTTATATAATGTTAGCATTTTAGCCATTAATTTTGTAATGCTTATCTGTGGCTTTGATTCTATTTATACAATTTTATTTAGGTGATATGGCAAATAATGTGAAGGAATATAATCTATAGACTTGAATTGTTGCTATTTCCATATTTGCAGGCATAACTCTTACCATCATTTTATTTCCAGTATTTATGTTGTTTGACAACCTCAAGGTCTCTAACAGATAAATTATCCTTTGATGTTGGACTGCAGGAAGATGCTTCAGGTATATTTGAAAATATATTATGTTTTAATTGATTGGCTATTTCTGTTTTATAAGGTCAGGGACAGATGTGGTTAAAACCTTCCATGGTTCAAAAGAGAAATGGCATTAATAGCAATTTATATTCTGTTCTCAGAGCTTTTTGTTGAAGTTTGAGTTGGAATTTTACAGACGTTTAGTGAAAATTACTGGCTGCGATAATTATTTACAGAAAAAGGAAAACACGTAAATTCTGAATCTGATAATGCTTGGTCATCAATATAAGTTTCATATAAGGAAAAATATTGATCAAATTGTACTTTGCATTTTCTCATATATAATGTATATTTGTTTTAATTTTTAAACGCGATAAAGAAGATGTTAATGGGGAGATTAACTGTAATCTTAAATGAATGCAGGTGGGGTGGAGACGTATCATGATTTCTGTCCAAAAGATGTGCTTTGAGTTTAAGTACATATTTTAGAACAGTTTTTTAATAGGTAATAAAGTGCAAGGGAATTTGTAACATGAAACTCACTGATATGATATGTGCAGGGGAAGCTTGCTGGTGGACTATTCATCCAGCCTCCAAACAGAGGTCGGAAGGTGAGAAAGTACGTGTAGGTGATGACCTCATCCTTGTCAGTGTTTCTTCTGAGAGATATCTGGTGAGTATATTTTTTAAGTTTAGAGAATTGCAAATAGTCTTTAGAGCTATCATGACTATGTCTTATTTGTTCTGAATGTAAAATAGAAATAACTGAATATGGTGGTGGAAATTTAAGATATAAATATATTTTATAAAAATAGTTTGAGGAAATGGAAAAATCCGGTTGAATATTTGGGCAATGGATTTAAGTGAATTTTAAGTAAAATGACCTGGTGGCAATTGGGCATAAAGAAAATGATAAAAATGCATGCAATATGTTAACCATGATTACTAGAGGGTGAGGGGCGAGAATATAATGCAACATTTAGCCAAGACGGTTGTTTGCTGCTAGGATATGTATCAGCGTGATCTCTTTGAAAGGCAGAATTATGAGTTAATGGCCTACTCCTAACCTGTTTCTCAATTAACCTACCTCTAAAGGGGTTGAATTGGTACCTATAATCTCAGGCCTTTGTATGAAGCGTTTAACACTGCAACAGGTATTAAATGTTTTCCAATTTCTTGGTAGGAAAAATAATGGAATCCCAAACAAAAAGTAAAAGAACACTTAGAATTGGTCATTGTAATAGAAAATGATGTTCACAAATCTGGCTTGACCAAACATTTTGATTTTAATTGGAGAGGCAGCAGAGATGGTGGACAGTAAAGCACTAAATGTAATACTAAAGGCTCTCAATGAGGTACCCCATAGTACTGTTATGGTAGGATATGTAGCAGAGTGGAATGCTAACTAGTTTCAAGGTAAAGTCAGGGAGAAAGATATTCACAGATGGTTCATGATATTCCACAAGAACGAGTGCTACGACAATATCCTTGGATGATTTAGGCTTTGTAATGATACCAAATCAGGGACTATCAAAAAAAAAACTGGAGATACTGGAAATGTAAAATAAAGGTAGTATTCAATAGATCAGGCAACACCTGTGAGAATGAAAGCAGAGTTACCATTTCAGGTCAAAGACCCTTCATCCGATTCTGACTCGGGTTTGACGAAGGGCCTTTGACCTGAAATGTAAACTATCTGTCTTCCCAGAGGTGCAGCCTGTCTTGCTTAGTATTTCAATGGTACTTTATTTGTCACATGCACGGAGGTACAGTGAAATTCATCTTTGTATTGTAGAGGTATCAGTATACATAAGGTCATAGATACATCTTAGATAAGCATCTCAATTACGGTACAATTGTATAGTAGCAGTATATTGAGACAGTTTACAGAGTCCCAGTTACAGAGTCCAGTTTACAGAATCCCATGTTCAAGTCCCAGTTGTTATAGGTGTAGAGTTCTTAACCTGAGCATGAAGGCATGTTGGCCAGGCCAAGCGTGGTTGTTGGAGTCCTTCACTGCTCTGTGCCGCTGCAGACTGCGTCCAGTCCACATGCTAGGCCTCTTGGAGCGCCCTCCAGTCCAGCCAAGCCCCAGGCTGCAGTAGGGCCTCCAGTGGCCCACTCCACCGATAAGGCATTGCACTGCCTCCTGCAGCTGGTCTGCTTATTGGTCCACAGTTCGACTCCGATTCCCTCCTCCCCGTCCATGGGACGAGCAAGTTCTGGGCTTGGTGGTTCCCTCTCCAGATGGGTTCCCGGTTCAGCAGCGGGCAAACCAGGCCTGATGTCGGATATGGCTGCGGCACACCTGGGCGACCTTTAGGCATTTTCCGTTTTTGTACCAAATTATGGATGCAGTTCAGCAATAAGGAGGATGTTAATAAACCCGCTGAATCATTAGCAAATATAGTTCAATGTATATGGTGAGGCACATATTGCCGGGAGAGTAAGGAGGCCACATTTCCTGAAAGATTAAGTTCAGCTGGAGTGAAAGAATTATTCTCAAGGTACAAATGCACCAATCACAAAAAACGGTGGGACCGCCACACAATAGGTTAGTGACAGACTTGGTTTATTTCCAAAAAAATACAATTTTTAAAAATGGGGCATTGAACTTCGGTTAGACACACTTGGAGTATTGTGACAGATCTTGGCATATTATTAGAGAGGATACAGCAGCACTATGGAGCTGCAGATAATCTTTATAAGGACATGCTTATCAAGGACATACTTATCAAAGAAAATAAAGAGCTTGAGTCTTTTTTCTCTCGTGAAGGGTTAATAGAGATCTTTAAATTTATGTCAAACTTATAAAGCATGGAAACTGGCTCTTTGGCACAATTCATCCATGCCAACCAAGTTGTCTACCTCAGCTAGTCCCAGTTACCTGTATTTAACACATATCGTTTTAAAATGTTCTTATCCATGTGCCTGTCTAACAGCCTTTTAAATGTTCTAATCGTAATCACCTCTCCAGCTTCTTTCACAGCTCACTCCAGATACCGACCACCGTCTGTGGAAAAAGTTGTCCCTCGGGTCCCATTTAAATCATCTTTTCTTAGCTTACACCTTTGCCCTCTTGTTTTAGCATCCTCTCCCCTGGTAAAAAAACGTGACCATCCATCTTATCTATGACTCATGATTATATTCCTCAAAGAGTGCTTTTAATGTCACATGTGCGAAGTGCGAACGTTCAGTGAAACTCTTTTCTTGCAAACAGTCCAGTAGAGTATTGCCATACCTAAGCACATCCCCGATTAGCAAAGTATACAGAAATAGTCAACTGATCCCGCATGCAATCGGCACCATATTTGAAGCCAATTCCAAAGTCCAGTCCGCATTGTAGTTGTTACGAGTGGTGCCTGTCCTGGCAAGCCCCTGGCTGCTGTGGCCTGTAGCCGTCGGCTTCCTTGGACGTGTGGATCGGCCAGAGATCCAACTCACTTCACCCGTCCATCTTTGTGTCCGGGGAGGGCCTCCTAGTGCCAGCCTTAAAGGCCAGGCCCTGGTTCTCTCTCCTACCGGCTTTGCTCCTCGCTGGTTATGTCCATTGTCATTGATGGCTCCATCCTCAGGGGCCGAGCAGTGGCCGGCTTGGCAGGGTCCCCCGGCAGTCTGGTCCGTCAGGTCTTGTATTTGGCCATGGGGTACTGGCTCGACGGCTCCTCCTTGCAGTTTGTGGTCCGCTGGTTCTTGCATTCGGCCATGGGGAACTGGCTCAGCTGCTTCTCCCTATAGGCCGCGGCCCTCTCCCTTCCAGTTTCCTGTGCTCCAGGGAAAAATGTCACAGCCTAACCAGCCTTTCCTTGTAGCTCAAGCCCTCCATTTGCAGCAACATCCTTTTCAATCTTTTCTGCGTCCCAATGGCATCCTTCCTAGACCTTGGCGACCAAAACTGTACACAATGCTCCAAGTGTAGCCTCACTGAAATCTTGTACAACTGCCACATGATTAAGGACAACATGAAAAATGCCTTCACCACCCTGACTACCTGTGATGCCATTTCAAGGAACTTATGTACTTATATTCTTAGGTTCCTCTTTTCTATAATACTCCCCAGGGTCCTACCATTCACTGAAAATTGTACCCTTGTTTAACTTCCCAAAATACAACACGTGACACTTATCATTCTTGGCTCACTTTCCCAGATGATCAAGACCCCATTGTAATTTTTGATAACTTTGTTCACTGTAAACTTAATAACTATGCTTTGTCCATTCTCAACCATTTAAAAAAAAAATGACATATCACAATGATCCCTGTGACACATCATGAGCCTCCAGTCTGAAAACTCTTCCTTCACCATCTTCTGCTTCCTACCATCAAGCCAATTATGTATCCAATTAGCTAGCTCTCCCTGGACCCTTCCAAACTAGCCTAATATTCGTGTGTTATCAAAAGCTTTGCTAAAGTCCATATAGATGCATTGAGTCATGAGCTGTGAACAGTGTTCATGTCCTGGCCTCATCAATCCTTTGGGTAACGTCTTCAAAAAAAGATTTGTGAGACTTGATTTCCCACACAAATGCCCTGCTATTTCTAATTAGTCTGTGGTAATCCAACTGCTCGTAAATCCTTTTTCATATCATCCCACCCCAGTCACTACCCACCACTGATGTCTGGCTCGCTGGCCTGCAGTTCCTTGGCTTCTGCTTGGTGCTCATTTTAAATAATGGCATAACATTAGTCTTCCCCCTGTGGCTAATGTTGATGCAAATATTTCTACAAGGCCCTGTGCAATTTCTGCCTTCGCTTCCCATGAGGTCTCAGAATGTACTCTGTCACAATCCATGTACAGTGAAGGTACAGTGAAATTTGAGTTACCATACAGCCATACTAAGTGAAAAGCAACAAGACACACAACTCATGAGGTCTGAGAATGTACTCTCACAATCTGGGGATTTATCCACCTTAATGTGCATTAAGTTTGCCAATACCTCCTCTTTGATAATTTGTATATCAGCCATCATCCACATGGCCAGAGACCCATTTGTAGCAGCCATCATCCATCTGCTCCATTGTTCCTATGCTCATCTGGATAAACCGGCAAGCACTGTAAGAGTCATGTTTTTGTACCTTTCCAGTGCTTTTAACACCATCCGGCTTGCACTGTTAGGGAGCAAACTGACAAAGATGCGGGTGGATCCTCCATTGGTGTCATGGATCACCGACTATCTGACTGGACGACCACAGTATGCCAGGCTACAGAACTGTATCTCAGACATGGTAGTGAGCAACAAAGTGGATGGTCCTCTCCCCCTTCCTGTTCACCATCTACACCTCGGACTTAAAAAAAGTATAAAGCGGACTCCTGCCACCTGCAGAAGTTTTCGGATGACTGCAATTGTGGGCTGCATCAGTGAAAAGTGGGAAGCTGAATACAGAGGTGTAGTCAACGACTTTGTTGGGAGGTGTGGGCTGAATTACCTGCAGCTCAACACCGATAAGACTCAGGAGTTAGTGGTGGGCATTAGAAGGAGACAAACACCCCTGTCTCCATATATGGTGTGGATGTGCAGTTTACCAAGGAGTACAAATACCTTCGATGTTTATGTTAACTTTTATGTGGTTGTGTGTCTTGCTTTTCACTTAGTATGGCAACTCAAATTTCAATGTACCTTGCAATGTACAATGTACATGTGACAATAAACTGACCTTGAAACCTTGACAGTAAACTGAACTGGTCTAGGAACGCTGAGGCCCTGTATAAGAAGGACAGAGCCGGCTGTAGTTTTTGAGAAGGCTCCGCTCCATCAACATCTGCAGTAAGATGTTGCAGATGTTCTACCAATCGGTGGTGGCTAGTCCCATCTTCTTTGCTGTCATATGCTGGGGCAGCAGGGCGAAGCCTACGGACGCCAACTGGATTAATAAGCTCATCAGGAAAGGCTGGCTCTGTCCTGAGGGCAGAGTTGGATTCATGGGAGGTGGTCTTGGAAGGGAAGATGCTTCTCAAACTGCAGAGCATCTTGGACAATACAACACACCATGACACACTGGTCAACCTGAGGAGTAGCTTCAGCAACAGACTGGTTCCACCAAGATGCAGTAAATTGTTTAAGGAAACTTCCTCAGATGCTTATACCAAGTTCCACCCGTTCCAATTATGCTATACTATGGGAGATCAGTCAATATTGGAGAAGTTAAAATCTCCCCCGAATACTACCCTACTATTCTTAGTTATCTTTTATCTCCCTGTACTTGTAGACAACGTCTGCAACCTTATCTCATCAATCCTCTTGGTCACCCTCTTCACCTCATTGGAGCAGATGTACAAAAGCTTGTTCAAATAAGTAGATTTGGAAAATCCTTTCTGAGGAAGAAAGAGAAATGCAGCAGGTCGAGAAGAAAAGTTCAGATAGTAGGCCCAATGCAACTGAAGGCAGGTTTCTCCTCTCCATCAGCCTACAGTGATCCGATCAAAGATGTCATCTGTCCATTTGCCTCCACAGATTCTGTCTGCCCCGTTGAGTTCCTGCAGCATTTTGTTTTTGTTTGCAAAAGATTTCAGTCATCCCAATAGATAAAACATCCACAAAATCTTGACAACATTTGATTATTCCTTAATGAGGCCTGTTATCATCAGTTAATTGGAAGACCATCGTCATGACCTAGCCAAGGGAATTGGGATGTGTTGTTGGAATTACAGGTTAAGGTAAAATAATTAAGTTAAGGCGCAAAAAAGGGGCTAGAAAAAAGAAGGGTCAAGACTTGTGTTCCAAAATAAAGATAAGAATTTTAATATAGGAGTGTTGCGTAAACTGGTGCCAATTTAAAACAGTAGGCCTAGGATTGACGTGAATTGAAGAGAATGTGGAAAGATCTTGTGTTTGAGGGTAAAATGAAAAGGAGATTGCGTGCATCGGATTTGTCACGTCTACAGGCAAGAAACGCATGGACGAACATTTGATTGGTTGTGGTCGGGTAAAAGTCAGATAATATTGTGGAATAAAATAGATGGTCATAGTGATGATGTAGAAACAAAGAATTGTAGATGCTGGTTTATAAAAAAGATAGACATAAAGTGCTGGAGTAACATTGGGTCAGGCAGCATCTCTGGAGATAAAGGATAAACTGACGTTTCAGGTCGCGACCCTTCTTCAGATTCCGAAGAAGGGTCCCGATCTGAAACATCACCTATCCTTTTCTCCAGGGATGCTACCTGACCTGTTGAGTTACTCCAGTATGTTGTGTTTATCTTTGATCTTAGTGATGATGTGGATACCTAGTCTGATGCTTTTCTCTGGGTCAACGCTGATACTAAGGTGGTGAATGATCTGGTCCAGTTCCTTTTGATATTTAGGAGAGCAATGGAATTAGTGATTATGATATAGATTAACAAGCTAAGTATTTTTGCTGCTTTCAATAGATTGCGTAGCATATATCTTATGAGCAATAGCAATAAAATATATAATTGGTCAATGTGAAATTTTGTGTAGGTTATGGAAGATATGGTACTGACAATTTTTTCTGTATATCTTTTCCAAAGCATTTATCTTGTGCCAGCGGAGATTTGCAAGTGGATGCCTCTTTTATGCAGACTCTTTGGAATATGAACCCTACCTGCTCAGGCTGTGAGCTTGCTGAAGGTTAGTAATGAATTGTAACATGGGGGGGGGGGTGGGGAGGAAGGAAAGAGAATCCGTTCATTGAAAATTATACTAATTCACAATAGAACAACAAAAAGACCAAGCACATCTAGATGTCTGTTCGACGAACACATGCGCTCTGTCCACCAAGGCTTGCTGGAACTCCAGGTTGCTAACCATTTTAACTTCTTACCATTCCCATATCGCCTTTTCGTTTTCACTTCCTTCATTGCCAGAGTTTGGCCACTCGCAAACTGGAAGAACAGCTTCCCGTATCTGCTTAGGTAACTTACAACCTAATATGAGCGTTGAACTCTCCAATTTCAAGTAAGAGCTCCCCCACCTCTCCTCTTTCCCCCGCCCTCTCTCTCCCCCTCCCCTTCCATAAGTCATCTCCCATCCCTGATCCTCATATTTCAATTTTATCCCACCCTTTCCCCTTCTCCATCCCCTTCCAACCATATCTTTTTCCTCTGGCTTTCACTTAATATTTTCTTATGAGGTTCCATTTTGTCTGCTTTTCACCTTTAGTCTTTGTCACTCCAACCTCAACTGAATCCACTTGCCACTTGCTTGGCTTTGCTCTACTCCCTCCTTGCCCAGCTGTCTTCCCCGTTACAACATTCAGACTGAAGAAGGGGCTCAATACGAAACGCCATCTGTCCATAGATGTTTCCTGACCCACTGAGTTTTCCAGCACTTTCATTTTTTGCTGAAGATTCCAGCATTTGTAGTTTCTGGTATCTAAAATATTTTCATGAGCAACACAATTAAAGGCTGTGCAAAATGTAATATTGTTCAGTCAAAAATAGAGGAAATATCGAATACATGTTAAAATGTTCTTGTAATTATTTTCTATAAACATGAGCTAAAGTTGTAACTACTTTTATGTGCTTTCAAACAAAATTAAATCTCGGCATATGTAATGCTTTGGAAGTAGATGTTGGTGTATTGTGGTACATTTTGAACATGGGATTGGAAGCAGGGATGCTGTTGCTTGAGAAAAATGATAACCAGAACATGCTAATCAAAAATAAGAACAGCCACTGCTTATCAAAAATGTTAGCTTGGGGACAGAGCAGATGTTGAGTTAATGAACAGTGCTTACGTTGTATGGTGTAAATCCACCCACATTGAGTGTATAATGGGAATCACAACTGTGTTAGGATCATTATTTCATATGGCGGTTTTGTTTAATTGTATTTCAAAATACCTGTTCACACTATTCATAGAAGTACTTCTCATAACATTATGATGGCTGATGATTCCATGCAGTTGAAAATATCTGAACAATTTCACTAATGATAAACATATTGAAAAGAGTAAATGTAAGTTAAGCTAAAATGCGCATCTCTTAAAGGACTATCTATAGAGCTGTGAAAAGGAATGTTAAGTGGATTATTGAATTATCAGGGGAGCACAGTGAAGATTTACCATGTTGAATCTTGGGATATTGTGTTTGTTGTATGAGGAGAGGATAATCAGACCAGGATTGTTCTGTGGGGACACAAGGGGCTGCAGATTCTGGAATATTGAGCAAAACACAGTTGGAGGATTTCAGCGGATCAGGCAGCATCTGTGGAGGGAAATGGAAAGGAGTTTAGAAAAATGGTGATATCATCAAAATATACAAAATTCTTCAAGAACTTGACACTGTATATACAAAGTTAATTCTTCCCATGACTGCGCTGTCCAGAACCAGGGGTCATGGTATTGAAATAAGTGGCCAGTCTTTATGAACACAGCTGAGAAAAATATTCTTTGCCTAGGACAATGTTTCTTTTAGAATTTCCAACCCGAGAGGGCTGCAAAGAATCAACTATTTAAAATGAGTAGTCGAAAGAGTAACAGGCAATTGAATTTTACATTATAAGGTATTATAAGGATTCAAACAACTGAATTTGTTGTGAGAAAAGGGTACGAATCGGGTCATCACCACACTGACCAGGTAATTCAATTGTTCAGAGAATGTGACGCATATACGATGACTGTGAAGATTAGAACATTTTAATAATGATCACTCTTCAAAATACCTCCAGTAAATGTAACCAGCAGAGCAAACATATGTAAGAAAAATCAAGTTCAAGTTCAAGTGAGTTTATTGTCATGTGTCCCTGATAGGACAATGCAATTCTTGCTTTGCTTCAGCACAACAGAACATAGTAGGCATTTACTACAAAACAGACCAATGTGTCCATATACTATAATATAAATATATACACACATGAATAAATAAAATGATAAAGTGCAAATAACAGATAATTGGTTATTAATAATCAGAGTTTTGTCCAAGCCAGGTTTAATAGCCTGATGGCTAAAAATCATTAAAATATTACAATAACGTTGCATCAAGAGAGAAGGTAGACATAAAATACTGGAGCAACTCAGCGGGTGAGGCAGCATCTCTGGAGAGAAGGAATGGGTGAAGTTTTGGGTCGAGACCCTTCTTCAGACTGATGTCAGGGGAGGGGGCTGGACAAAGATACAATATAGTCGTAGACAGTAAGACTGGTGGGAGAACTGGGAAGGGGGTGAAGAGAGAAAGCAAGGGCTATCTGAAGTTAGAGAAGTCAAAGTTCATACCTCTGGGGTGTAAACTACCCAAGAGAAATATGAGATGCTGTTCCCTCAATTTGCGCAGGGCCTCATTCTGACAAAGGAGGAGGCCCAGGTCAGATTGGGAATGGGAGGGGGAGTTGAAGTGCTGAGCCACAGGGAGATCAGGCAGGTTAAGATGGACTGAGCGAAGGTGTTCAGTGAAACGATCGCTGAGCCTGCGCTTGGTCTCGCCGATGTAGGGAAGTTGACACCTAGATCTACTGTATCCGCTGTTCCAGGTGTCAACTTCTCTACATCGGTGAGACCAAGCGCCCAGCGCAAATTGGAGGAACAGCACCTCATATTTTGTTCATATTGCGCCTCATAAAGATGGTATAAATGATCAGAATGGTATATGAAATGTGAAGGAATCAAAATGTCTTTGTGTGGAAGTGTGCAGGACTATTGAGGACTGCCATGTGGTTAGTTGGGCCAGGGGTCAGAATTTTCAATGATGTGCATTTAAACAAAATAATTTACCTATAGGCATTACAGTAAATCCTTGTTTTAACGGACCCCTTTATAACGGAATTTGGTTATAACGGACGGAACTGCCAACCCAACCCCAGCTCGCAGCATATACACAACCACATAAAGCCAGGGCTTCCGACGCCACTCCCGACTCGCAGGGTGCAGTATCGAGCCCTTCTTCACCCACTGCACGTCTGTTGTTGCAGCTCATGTTGTAACCCCCGAGGACAGTGCTTTTTTCAGGCCACTGAGAACAACAGGAGGACACCGTGGTGTCCCCCCCCCCCCCCCCCAACACCTCTCACTAGTTGCTGCTGCTGCTTCAGCTTTCTGCTCAACTGTCGATCAGTCCACTTGGCTCCTTCCCCTTCCCCTCCCCCCTCCTCTCCCCCCCACCTCCTCCTCCTCCCCTGCAGTCACCACCATCTCCCTGGAAGCTGCAGCTGGTGAGAGGGAAGAGAGCCCCACAGTGACCAAACGCATCCTGTCGTTGGCAGTGGCTCGAAGAAATCACTGCCCACAGGGGTTACAAAGTAAGCCACAACCAGTGGCGGACTGGGTCTAAAAATATTGGTTGCCAGGAGACAAAGGGGGCCCACTTCATCAGGGGCCCACTTGATATAGGGGGCCCACTTCATCAGGGGCCCACTTGCCATCGGGCAAGCTGACACCTTGGCCAGTCCGCCACTGGCCACAACAACAGCTGTGTGAAGTGGTGAAGAAGGGCTCACTGGTGCAGACCAGCGGGATCGACGCCTAGTTTTAAGATAAAATAACTCAAACTGCTGAAGTAAGTCAAAAGGCTGAATCAGTCGAGAAAAGGGTCCAGACATCACCTTTCCATGTTCTTCAGAGATGCTGCCTGTACCATCATCTGTACTTCTTTGTTTCAATAACATACAATGATAATACCCACTCAGTTATAACGGACAATGGGTAATAACGAACACCATTCCCCCCCACCATGGTCCATTATAATGAGGGTTTACTGTGCAGTTTTGCATTGTGTTACTAAGACCTACATATCTCCAAAGTACCGATGACAGTTGCCCCTGGGATAATGTGATCAGGAATGACATTATCCGATGCACCCGTTAGAAATTATATCAGTGGTGCAAGCAGGTTGTGCCAGGAAATTATATCAGTGGTGCAAGCAGGTTGAGCCAGGAAATATTCTGTTGAATTTCCAGATTAATGTGTCCTCAAACTGAGATGACATTTTTCATTTTTTGAAAAAATACTGTTGAGACAAGAGACATCAGATGCTGGGATCTTGAGCAAAAAACAAAATAGTGGATGTAATGGTACAGGCTGGGGTGGGGGCGGGGGGGTTGGTGGGACTAGAGAGGAGAGGGAAATGATTGGAAGGATGAGGGGAAAGGAACTGGGTGACAGGGCAGTGGAATTAAAATGGTTTGCAACCAGGAGCTCCAGCAGGCCTTGGTGGTTAGACCACATATTCAGCAAAACAGTCAACTCCTCTACGCTTAGTCTTGCTGATTTAGAGGAGGCGACATCAGTAGCACCAAATGCAATGGACTAGATTGGAGGATGTGCAAGTAACCACTGTCTCACCTGAAAGCACTGTTGGAGAGCCTGAATGGAAGTGAGAGAGGAGGTGTAGAGATAGGTGTTACATCTCCTGTGGTTGCAGGGGAATGTGCCTGGGGAAGGGTAGCGTTGGGTGTAGAGGGGTGAGTGAACAAAGGAGTCATGGTGCGAGAGGTCTCCATGGGAATTGGTAGAAATGGGAAGACAACTTCTTGTTGCATTTGCTGTATAGAACAACAGTATTATCCTTATTAATTTCTAAGCGTCTGTGTTTTATTCATTATTTTATGAAAATGGCAGTTGTCGCCTTTAGTTTAGAGATACAGCGTAGAAACAGGCCCTTCGGCCCACCGGGTCCGAGCCGACCAGCAATACCCGCACCCTAACACCATCGTACACCCACTAGGGACAGATTTTACATTTACCAAGCCAATTAACCTACAAACCTGTACATCTTTGGAAATGTACTTGGAATACATTTCCAAACACACCTGTGCTTGGAATACATTTCTGTAATATGTGGCGATTGCACTTGAACTTTAAAGAAGTAGGTCTCATGTCTTTGCAATGGAAGCTTTTGAATTCTGAAATATTTAGATTTACAAAGCTACCCTATTTTGTCAAGAAAGCATTAAAGCTCATAAGCTTGTATCCAAAAGCATGAAATTCGGTCAGTGTCAATGACATGAACATAGATTGAAATATGAGATTCAAAGTTTGAAGCGTATCAAAACAATAATGGTTTTACCAATTTTTTCCAATTTAATCAGCAATCTATACAAATTTGAGAAGTTAAAAAAGGCGATATGTTGAAATTGTAACTTTTTGATTATTTACAAAATGTATATATATTTCTTCACACTGTATTCTTTTGTTGAATTGCTCAGGATTTTTAACTGGAGGGCATGTTCTTCGCCTGTTCCATGGTCATATGGATGAATGTCTGACCGTAGCATCATTTGATCAGGGTGAAGATCAACGCAGGTCAGTTTATCAGTTGGCATTGATTGAATCTTTTGGAAAGATTCTGTTTTCAGTTGTAAAGTTTTTGTTTTTTAAGAGTGAAGAAATATCTTTCAAAATAACACCTTCTGATGGATGCCTGGTACATGATCCAGATCCCTCTATTCCATGGACTTCCATATGCCTATCTCAAAGCCTCTTAAATGCTACTATTGTATCTGCCTCCTCCATCACCCCTGGTAATGCGTTCCAGGCCCATACTGCCTTCTGTAAAAAATAACTTGCCCTGCACATCTCCATTAAAATTTCCCTCTCTCACCTGATAACTATGCCCTCTAATGTTGGACATTTCCACCCTGGGGAAAAAGCTTTTTACTGTCTACCCTGTCCAGGCCTCTCATAATTTTATATCCTTCTACAAAGTCTCCTCTCAACCTCTGATTTTCCAGAGAAATCAACCCATATAACCATTACAGCACAGAATCAGGCCATCTTGGCCCTTCTAGTCCGTGCCGAACACTTATTCTCCCCTAGTCCCATCTACCTGCACTCAGACCATAACCCTCCATTCCTTTCCCGTCCATATAACTATCCAATTTATTTTTAAATTATAAAATCGAACCCATGTCTATCCAACCGCTCCCAGGAGCAGAAACCCTCCAATCCAGGCAGCATTCTGGTAAACATGAACCCTCTCCCAAGCCTTCGCATCTTTCCTGTAATGAGGCAACCAGAACTGCATGCAATACTCCAAGTACAGCCTAACCAAAGTCTTATAGATCTGCAACATGACTCCATGACTTTTATACTCCTTGCAATGAGGGCAAGCATACGGTATGCCTTTCTTTACCTTATCTCTTGTTCTGTCACCTTCAGTGAGCTATGAATTTGCACTCCAACATCCCTCTACACATCCATACTGTTACAGATCTTACAATAATTGTATACTTTCACCTTACATTCTGTCTCCCAAGTGCACTACCTCACACTTGCTTGAATTAAAATCTGCCCTTACTCCACCCTTTTCTGCAGCTGATCTACATCCCGTTGTATCTTCTGACACCATTCCTCCCTATCCACAAACTTATTCACCGATCCATCTACATTTAAGTCATTTATTTAGGTCATTTATATTTATATATATATATAGCAGAGGTCCCTGCACAGATCTCTGCAGAACTTCACTAGTCACAGACCTCTGGCTAGAATATCTACCTTTCACCACACCCTCTCATCTATGAATAAGCCTGTTATGTTGGTGGTTGAGGGATGTTTTTTTTCTGATTGGATGTCTGTTGCCAGTGGTCTACCAGAAGCTTCCATGTTGGGGACCTCTGATATTTGATATAAACATTCTCATCTGACTTGAATGTGAACATAGGAGTTCTGCGAGTTATGTTTGCAGAGCACATAAAAAATGTACTGTGGCAAGACTAGGAAAGGTTGTCTGAGGCCACCATTAGATCAACCAGAATGTGGGCAATGGAATGGCTGATGTAATTAAACTTGAGCAAGTGTGAATTAATCCATTTTGGGAAAGTAAACAAAACCAAGACACACTTAGTGAATGTCAAGGCCCGAGAGAATGTTATTGAACAGCAACTCCCTGGGGTTCGAGTATATAGTTCCCAGAAAGTATTAATTATTGTAGACAGATACATAAGGAAACGTCTGGTATGTTTGCCTTCATTGGGTGAGGCACTGAGTCTAGTAGGTGGGGCACCATGTTTATAAATCATTGGTGAGGCTGCACTTGGAGTATTGTGTGCAGTCTAGTCGCCACACAATAGGAAGGATGTGTGCGCGAGGGAGGGCGCAGCAAATATTCACAGGAATGTTGCTGAAAGCTGGAGGGTTTGAGTTGTAAAGAGATACTGACTAGGATGGGACTCTTTTTCCTGGAGCGCTTGTGGCTCTGACGAGGTTTATAGAATTACTAGATCAAGTGGGACCCGTTGGGTCCCGTCCACCAATGCGGAGGGGGGGAGAGGGGGACGCGGCGTCACACGGGAGGGCTGGTCCCCGAACGCGGCATCGGCGCTCACCCCGGAGATAGGCGCCCCCGAAGCCAATCACCCCATTCGCCCATTTCCCCAACGTAACCTGTTCCCCCCAACACAACCCAGGCCGAGAGGGAGGGGGGGCAGAGAGCGAGGGGGGGCAGAGAGGGAAGGGGGGCAGAGAGGGAAGGGGGGGCAGAGAGGGAGGAGGGGAAGAGAGGGAGAGGGGGCAGAGAGGAGGGTGGCAGAGAGGGAAGGGGGCAGAGAGGGAAGGGGGGCAGAGAGGGAGAGAGGGGAACGAGAGGGAGAGGGGGCAGAGAGGGAAGGGGGGCAAGAGAGGGAAGGGGGGGCAGAAAGGGAGGGGGCAGAGAGGGAGGGGGGCAGAGATGGAGGAGGGGTTGAGAAGGAGGGATAGAGAGGGAGGGCGTAGAGGGAGGCGTAGAGGAGAAGGTAGAGGGAGTGGGAGGGGATAGTGAGGGATGGGGAGACGGTAGAAAGGCAGGGGGAGGGGGTAGAGAGGAAGTGCGAGGGGGTAGAGAAGGAGGGGGTAGATAGGGAGGGTGTAGAGAGGGTGGGGGAGGGTGTCGAGGAGGGGAGGGGGAGGGCATAGAGAGGGAGGGGGAGCGGTTTGAGGCAGCACCTATCCAGGTCGTAGAGCAGCAGCCTCCCCACCATGCGCCGGGCCCGAGCGAGGCTGCGGGCAGGCCTGGTCCCGAGCAAGGCCGCGGGCGGGCGTCGAGCTGAAGACCCCGAGCGAGGTGGCAGGCGATCGTCGATCCGAAAGAGGCTACGGGTAGTCGTGGACTTGAGGGAGGCTGCGGGCGGGCGTCGAGCTGGGCTTGGCTAACGCCAGCAGCCTCCCTACCAGGCGTGCGGACACTGAGCGGGCGGGCCCAGTCTCCATGAAGTGGAGGGCCGGTCGATCGTGGCTTCCACGAGGGGAGGCCCACCCACTCGCGTGACAGACGATTGGACGGGAGAAACGTAGAGGAGGTCATCCCCCATGAAGTCCAGAGATCGGCAGGTGGGATTGAGATCACCAGTGAGGAAAAGGCTTCACGATTCCCCGGGTCCCTACGATCGACGAAGGAATCACAGGTCTCCTGAGACGACCTCTCCCAGAGGGAGTAATGGCCGTCCGGGCCACCTTCCCATCGTGCTGCCCTGCGCCCGCGCGGCGATAACGACCGCAGCAGCCATTTTTCAAGATCTTCAAGGAGCCCAGCGGAGCCTGCAGCATGACCTGAGCAGGTTTAAAAAAGTGACAAAGTTAATGAAGTAAAAGTTAAGAAGCCAAGAAGTACAGAAGACAGAACAGGGGTGACATCACTCGCAGCGCGAGCAGAGGCAGGCAGTCAGATCCATAGCGACATCATCAGCGAGACAATCTCGTTTATTTTCTGTTATTTGAGATTTGAGAACATTTTCATAAATAACTCGAGAAATAACGCATGAAATTTTCAGATAAGGCGATTTTTGATGTCATGACTTAAATCTCTATCGGAATATGTAAAAATGTCACCGTTAGCGCGTCCTGTTTTTGAGGAGATGTGAAACGCACACGAACATCACACAAATAAATACACATCCAAGTTCAGAGGTATAGAGATATAGATAGATGACGGGCACAGTGAAGGTAAATAATCTGTAAGAAGGAACTGAAGATGCTGGTTTAAACTGAAGATGGACACAAAAAGCTGGAGTAAATCAGCGGGACAGGCAGCATCTCTGGAGAGAAGGAATGGGTGACGTTTTGGGTCAAGACCCTTCAAATAATCTGTCTATTCTCAGGATAGGGGAATCTAAATCTGGAGAGCGTGCATTTCATTTGTAAAGAGAAATATTTCGGGTTAAACTAACGGGCATGTTTTACGACATAGAGGGTTCCGCAGGGGACAGTACTGAGGCGGCTACTCTTCATGGTGTATATCAATGATTTGGATGGGGGAATTGAAGGCTTTGCAGCCAATTTTGCAGATGATACAAAGATAGGTGGAGGGGCAGGTAGTGTAGAGAAAGCAGGGACACTGCAGAAGGCCTTGGACAGATTAGGAGAGTGGGCTGAGAAGTGGCAGATAAAATAGCAAAATGTGGAGTCATGTATTTTGGTAATAATAAAAACTTAGACTATTTTCTAAATGGGGAGAGAAATCTGAAATCAGGGATGCAAAGGGACTTGGTGCAGGATTCCCAAAAATTTAATTTGCAAGTCGAATCAGTAGTAAGGAAGGCAAATGCAATGCAAGCATTTATTTGGAGAGGGCTAGAATACAAAAACAGTGATGTAATGCTGAGGCTTTATAAGGCACTGGTCAGACTGCATTTGGGCCCCATATCTGAGAAAGGAGGTGTTGGCGTTGGAGATGGTCCAGAGGAAGTTTACGAGAATGTTCCCAGGAATGATTGCGTTAACATGTGATGAGCGTGTGAAGGCACTGTGCCTGTACTCGCTGGAGTTTTGAAGGATGAGGGGAGAACCTCATTGAATCTTACCGCATAGTGAAAGGCCTGGATAGAGTGAATGTGGAAAGGATGTTTTTGTCCTGTTGTTATCCTCAGAATAAAAGGACATACCTTTAGAAAGGAGAAGAGGATGAATTTCTTTAGTCAGAGGCTGGTGAATCGGTGGAATTCATTGACACAGATGGGTGTGGAGGCCGAGAATGGATATTTTTAAGGTAGCAATTTACAGATTCTTGCTTAGTAAGTGTGTCATAGATTATGGGGTTGAGAGGGAAAGATAGATCAGCCAAGATTGAATGATGAAGTGGACTTGATGGGGCGAATGGCTTAAATCTGCTCCTTGAACTTATGAACATATGATGAACTTATGGTGGAATGAGCTGGCAGAAGTGTGGAGGTGGGTACAATTGTAACAATCCAAAGATATTTGGACAAGTTCATGGAAACAAGATGTTTAGATGCAAATGGGTTTAGCATAAATTGACATCTTGGTAGTTTTAAATGAGTTGCATGAAAGGCCTGTTACCATATTGTATAACTATCTGTATAGTCAGACTTAAAAATCTGGCATCTATTTAATCCTTTTTCCATCAATCATTCACATGATATAATTTTATTATGTCTACTGCTACATATGGCCCATGGAGACTGCTGAATCCAGGACCTTCTGTTGCATCGTGGTGCTTCTAGTGGGGTCCATCAACCCCATCCTTGAATCCTGCTTGCAATATGTCCACCCAAATTAAGTTGTTCTTAGAGTGTGTTCTTCATTGCTCTTTTCAGGATTCCCAGAATGTTAAGTGTTTTGTCAGCACTTTCACCTCACCCCACCAACTGTTACAAAGTATTCTTAAGAGAAATTACCTCTTTGTTATGAAGTGTATGCCATTCTATCTCTTTCCCCCATCCCCCATTCCCTCTTCCACATGGCTACTATGAAGAGAGGTCACACACTTTCATGAGCCTGCATAGAAAGACTTGACTGTTGCTCGCTTAATCATGGAAGTTAATGAGTCACTGATTGCCTCGGTGGTCTTTTTGAGATACACAAAATAAAAATTACACAGTAAAACGAACAATTTTAAATAGCCATCTTGTCCTGAGAAATAAAACTAAATATTGAGGACTAGATGTGGGTTAATTTTCTTTCTGTTATTTATCCTTGAACTAGTAAATTCATGCTGAGAATTCCTCTGCATTTAGTTCCATTTGAAATAAAAGTTGCCTGTTTAGTTTAGTATCTAGGTGCACATGACAATAAAAAATAAACTAGAAATTTAGGTTGGAATTTAAAGTTTCTGTTGGTATTAAAACCACATACATTCATTTAAAAAAAAAAAAATCCTAATCTTGCTATACCAAGTTGGGTGACAGAGTCACAGTCATACTTCACGGAAACACCCTTGCTGAACAGGGTGGCCAAATCTGAATTCATATAACAGGGTGGCCAAATCTGAACACAATACTTAAAGCATAGCCTTGCCCATGTTTTGTACTACTGTAACATAACGTCCCAACTTCAGGACTCAATTCTCTGAATGCCCATCTATCTGTGACAGGGAACTTGTACGTACTCTTGATCCCTTTGCTCTATCACACTCCCCAGGGCCCCACCGTTCACTGTGAACATCTTGGCTCTGGTTTCACGTCCCAAAATGCAATACCCCAAACTTATCTGAATTAAACTCCAATTGCAATTTCATGGTCCAGCTAATCAAGATATTGTTGTGATTCTTGAAAATCATCTTTAGTGTTTGGGATACCACCTTCATTAGTGTAACCTGCAAGCTTACTAATCATGCCTTGTACATTGTAATCCATCAATGTGCCCATCACCGACATGTGATTTGATGTTTAGACAATAGACAATAGGTGCAGGATTAGGCCATTCAGGCCTTCGAGCCAGCACCGCTATTCAATGTGATCATGGCTGATCATCCCCAATCAGTACCCCGTTCCTGCCTTCTCCCCATATCCTCTGACTGCTATCTTTAAGAGCCCTATCCAGCTCTCTCTTGAAAGTATCCAGAGAACCGGCCTCCACCTGAGGTAGAGAATTCTGGCAAAGCACTGCATTGATATAGGAATGAATGAAAACTAAGTTCCAGGCTAAGTTCTCCACAGATGCTGAAGAGGCAAATGCTCTCTATTTGCCATTGTGAGTGCTGTTTAAATTATCCACAAGACCAGTTCCAAAAACATCATTTAGCACGATGCAATCTATTACACTGACATTCTGATGAAACACTGATTTTGCACTGTAGTCTAGCATGGAAGTAATGCCTGCAGTGTGTGTCATATGCTAACTCGTCAAACCTAGCTCCCTAATGTGAGGGTATCCCTCAACATTGTTCTGTTACTTGTGTTCTCTAATGCCCACATTTGGAAAACAGCAATGTGAATAAGAAATATATTTTCTTTATGTGTGTTGCTTGATCAGTTTTCTGGAATTGGTTGCAGTTAGGTAGAAATATTTCATCACAAATATGTCTAGAATGTGGCTCCCTGCTATACGAAGTCGCAGAACTGCACCCATCTGCGGGTGAGAGCAATTCAAGGGAAACCTGAATCCTCTTATTGAAAGATTTCTCTAGTCTGTTTCCTGCTGTTACTGATCTTTCTCACGAATCATAAGCTTAAACCAAGCAAACCTAATGCCAAATATGTTTATGTATCCAGCCAAGACCTAACCATGACCTTTTTCATTGCATTCCCTAAGCATCTATCTTCCACGGATCTTTACCTGCTACTTTCTTAATATGCTGTTCTCCCGTTGGGACTGCAGCCTACCATGTGAATGATATTCCTTTTTAACAGTGTACATTGTAGATGGACATGAAGAATAGCTATGTGCAACTCTAAGCCTTGATTGTCCAGCTTCAGAATGTCCATTGCACCAGGAGCGGCTGCATTGACAGGCAACAATGGGGAATCTGTCATAATGTTGGTGATGGGACCTTGCCTGCTGCCTCCAGAGAGAGGACAACAGACTTGCTCTTCTTAATCACTGACAGTTACTGGGGATGCGTATCAACATTCCCAATAAATCATTGCAGTAGCAGATCACTAGTGTCCATTGATCAGCACCCTCCATTATCCCGTACATCCTACATTGGTATCCAAACCCACAATGACAACCGTTGTTAAGTTTACATGATAAAAATCATATCTATTACTTTAGGTGACATTTTCCAGTTATGGGATGGTAATTAAAATGTGGAAAAGTGCCCATGCAACACTATACTACTGCACCACCTCGCCCTACCCTCGAAGAACTGTGAAATCATATAGCATAGGAATGGGCCTTTTGATGCACCTTGGTAACCATAAAGTAATCATATTTATTAATCTCATTTACCATCACTTGGTCCATAGCCTTTTGTTTCAATGCAATGTCAATTTTGTAAGATTACCTGCCTTCACCACCACCTCAGGTTGTGTGTTTCAGACTAACTGCTCTGAGTGAAAAATTCCTCCTCGGAATCCCACTAAGTATTGTTTCTTACTTTAAAGCTCTGTCTTCTGATTTTTGGTGTCTCTGTTATGAGGGAAATAATTCTCGCTATGTATGGCCCTCAGTTTATGGGATATATCTATTCAGTACCCTTACAGCCATCTCCATTCCAAGGAAAACAAATCTAGCTATCCAGTCTCTCCTCACAACTGAAAATAGTTTCGATTTTGAAAGTTTATCAGTAATTGCGAGCGCATGGAAAAAGCCAATGCTTTCTCAAAACTCACCTTTAAGTAAGGTCAAATGTTGTTACCCATCAACCACCTCTTTTTAACACCCAATTACTTTTATTAAATAGCCATATAATACAATCAAATAGCATTACAATCATTGCCGGTAGACACAAAATGCTGGAGTAACTCTGCTGGACAGGCAGCATCTCTGGAGAGAAGGAAAGAACCCATTCCTCCTCCTCCTCTCAGAGATGCCGCCTGTCCCACTTTGTCACTCCAACATTTTGTGTCTAGCTTCGATTTAAACCAGCATCTGCATTTCTTTCCAACACATACAATGAATATTATCAAGCCATACACAAGCACAACAGATAGTGCAAAGTGAAAAATAACCATAACCAAGTGCATACTTTAATGTTACAGCTCTACAGTGTTAGTTACAGAGCAGATAATCTCTCCCTATAGCTCAGGTCCTCACCAATGTCTTGTACAACGGTAACGTAATATCATGACCTCTATGCAATACCCTGACTGATAAAGGCCAATGTAACAAAAGCATTCTTTACTACCCTATCTATGTTTTACACCACTTCCAAAGAAATGTGTACCTGTACTCCTAGATCTCTCTGCCTACAACACTGCCCAGGGATCAACTATTCACTGTGAAGATCAAATCCTGATTTGTTTCCTAAAATGCAACACTGTACACTTATCTGCATTAAACTCTATTAGCCATTATTCAGTCCACTTGCCCAGCTGATCAAGATCCTGCTGTTAGTTTTGATGACCCTTCACGATCGCACCGACTTTAGTGTGATCTGCAAACTTACTAATCATGCCTTGCAGATTCTCAACCAAATTGTTGATACAAACCACAAACAGCAATGATTCCAACACCGATCCTCGAGACAGATTAGTAGTCATAGGCTTCCAGTCCGAAAAATAACCTTCCAGCACCATCCTCTGCTTCCTTCCATGCCGCTACAATCTGGAAACGGACCAATACATCTTTAAATAAACTGTACGACTCAGACATCTTTTCATTTGCACAATTGATTTTATTGTATTACTTTTAATATATTAATGTTTAAAATCCATGCATCGAAGGAAGATTTTTCAAAATAAAAATAATAAGACAGAACAAATGTTGTTAGAACAAGAAATCAGACAGAGAGTTAGATAATGCTAAAGATTCCACTACAGATAAACATAATAAGATAATATTACTGACATTTAAACTTAATCGAATTTTATCGGCAAGAGTAATAAGATTATTGCAAATTACAAAACAGGAACATTTTGAGTTTGGTGACAAACCACATAAGCTTTTAGCTCGCCAATTGAAAAAACAAGAAAAGGAAAATACTATAACTAAAATTAAATCAGAGAAAGGTGCATTACTAATACTACCTAAAGATATTAATAACAGATTTGCTCGATTCTATCAAAATTTATATACATCTAAAACTAAAATAGAAGATAGTAAAATTAAAATTTTTTTAGATAATTGTAATCTTCCAAAACTTAACCTTTTGGAACAAGAGGAACTTGGAGCTCAAATTACAATCGAAGAAATAGGTGAAACAATAAAATCGTTGAAAAATGGTAAGACACCGGGACCAGATGGTTTTAGTAATGAATTTTATAAAAAAATTCATGAGATAACGACGACTCATTTATTTAATTTACTGAACTTTTAAAGAAAATAAACTACCTGAAACATTAGCAGAATCAACTATTACGCTTATTCCAAAAAAAGATAAAGATTTAGATGATCCGGGCTCATATAGAGCTATATCACTTTTAAATACAGACCAGAAAATTTTAACAAAGACTTTAGCAAGAAGATTAAGCAAATATATTAGTAAATTGATAAACCCTGATCAAACGGGGTTTATACCCAAAAGATACTCATTTAATCATTTGAGATGCCTGTTTAATATAATGTACTCACATAAAGTAGAGGAAGAAGATATATCAATTATTTCTTTGGACACAGAGAAAGCATTTAATCAGGTAGAGTGGCAGTACTTATATAAAGTACTGCAAAAATTTAATATGGGAGCAAATTTTATTACATGGGTAAAATTATTGTATGATAAACCGATGGCAAGAATATTAACTAACAATATGTTATCTCAAAAATTTCAATTATCAAGGGGTAATAGGCAGGTATGTGCGTTATCACCCCTGCTATTTGCCCTTATGATAGAACCTTTGGCTGAAAGTTTAAGAATTCATCCGAATATTCAGGGCTATAATACTAGGGACTAAAATAATAAAATGTCATTATATGCAGACGATATACTTTTATATATTACAAAGTCACAAACGAGCATACCAAATTTATTAAATTTAATAGAGGAATTCGGGTCCTTTTCTGGATATAGAATAAATTGGAATAAAAGTGAAATCATGACGTTAAAACCTCAAGAATCTACACACTTACTGAAGTTCCCCTTTAAAATTGCAACAGAAAATTTTAAATACTTGGGTATTCAGATTACTAGAAAATAATTCAATGCTAATTTTACACCTTTATTAAATAAACTTAATATGCTGATTACATTTTGGAAAACCCTTTATCATTATTAGGTAGAATAAATGCTATAAAAATGATCTTTCTACCACAATTATTATACCTATTTCAGTCTATACCAGTATATATACCAAAATACTTTTTTAAAAATTAGACTCTAATATTACTAATTTTATTTGGGATTATAGATCACATAGAATTAAAAAAAAACGCTTATGTAAACCAAAAGATGTCGGGGGACTATTATTATTGGGCAGTGCATATTAAGAATATAACTTATTGGTTGGACAGTTCTACCCAACAGACAGAATGGATAAAAATGGAGAAAGAGGATTGTTTTCCTTGTAATATAGGAAAGATCCTCTTCTCCCCGAAAAACTGAACAACACAATATATAAGAAGAACCCAATTATACATGATACAATAAGAATTTGGAAACAAATAAAATTATCCTTAAAATTAAGAAATTTATCATTGTTAATGTCAATAGCGAATAACCCTTTATTTAAACCATCTCTTATTGATAAAACATATAACCAATGGGAAAGTTTTGGAATTAAAAGGATCGGGGATATGTATGAAATGGGAAATCTATTATCATTCCAACAATTACAATTTAAATTTAAATTGAAAAACAACCAATATTTTAAATATCTTCAGATTTGCGATTTCATGAAGAAATACATACAAGGATATCAAAAAAAAACTCCTGACATTGGAAGAAGCAATGAATATTAAAGCTGACTCACAAAAATTAATATCATATATATAATGGTATTTTAAATATAGACCTACCATCGACAGAGGTACTTAGAGAAGAGTGGGAAGGGGAATTAATGATAAAAATTACGAAGGTTAAATGGTAAAAGTACTTGATATATATTCACAAAAGTTCGATTAATGCAAGCCATAATCTAATTAAATTAAAAATGTTATATAGATAATATTATTCAAAAACAAGATTGAATAAATTCTATCCAAATATATCCCCCATTTGTGATAAATGTTTATCCCAAAACGCAACTATAACACACTCTTTTGTTTCTTGCATAAAACTTTATAGATTTTGGAGTGATATTTTTGAAATATTTACAAAATTATTCAAGATAAGAATGGAACCTAATACTGAAATGATTATATTTGGAATTATATTTGTAATGGAAGATGGGAATTGAACTCATCTCAAAATTTATTTTTTAATTATGGTTTAATAATAGCAAAAAAATTAATACTTACATTTTGGAAAAATACATCAATACCAACGCTTAAAATGTGGATCGCAAGCATGTTGGACACGGCACATCTTGAAGAAATGCGATTCCTCCTAATAGATAAATCAGACCAATTCATAACGAGTTGGTCTCCATTTGTCGTCTTTTTGGAATCATATGGTGCAACACAATTGTAAAAGCTAACTGTTTCAGGACTGGACGAGGGATGGTCAAGATTATAAACAATGATCTCCTTACTTCTTTTTTTATTTCTTACTCTCTTTTTCCTATTTTCTTTTCTTCAACTTTCTTCATTCATTCTTCTTTTTTCTTCTTTTTCACACACTATATATCTCACGTTTTTCTATCCTTTACTATCTAATTTATTTTTCTTATTCTTATTCTTCTTTATTATAATAAAAAAAAAAAAAGAAGCTGTACATGAAATGTATTATGAAAATATATATTAGGCACTGGTGCCATATAATTGTCCTTACTTCTAATAAAATAAAATAATTTTAAAAATAAATTCCATGCATCGAAGAAAGAATATTTTACAGCCTCAACCCTAACCGGGCGTTACCCGCAAGACAGCATTCGTCGGCGTGTATGTCGTGCAACTTGGCGGTTTTACGGGCGTCAGTCACTGACGCTCCGCAGTCGCCCAAATGTCACCCAAGTGATACAGGCCCTTTATGACATCTCGCACCTCCTCGACGGTAATACGGACTATCCTCAAGACATCTCTAGTGATAGGAGACTCAACCTATCACTATCGCTGTGCCTGACTTCACCCTTCCTCACTGTGTCTCACAGTCAGACCCAGTGGCACAATGCCACTGTTGCTCTGCCCGAGCTTGTCATCTCCCTCCCCCCACCCAACAGTATCCAAAGGAGCATACCAGTTGTCGAGGGGAATGGCCACACGATTCCAGCACTCTTTGCCTACTCCCTTTCCTGGGAAGTCACCCATTTACTTTCTGTCTCTACTGTGGGCATGACCACCTCACTGTAACTCCTATCTGTGACCACAGTTTCCCAGTGATCCTGAGGTTGTCCAGCTGCTGGTCCAGTTCACTAACATGGTCTGTGAGGAGCTGCAGCTAGATGTACCTGCTGCAGGTAGGGTCCTCGGGGACAATGGAAGTCTCCATAACTTCCCACATTCTGCAGGACGAGCATGACGGTGAAAGCACAGTGTACGGTAAGTCCTTTAAAAGAGGGGGGGGGGGAAGGAGTGGAGACAACTTTTAAGAAGCCAGAGATACGGCTGTGAAGCTTGGCAGACATTAACATTACTGGTTGGTTCTCCTTGGTTCTGAAAACTACTGCTTAAACCCAATGAGCCAATGAAATTCACCGCTCAGCGCCGGCTACAACCTACGAGAACCTTCGACCTCCTGGCAACCCACTAGGATGAGAATTGTGGCTACTCTCCATGGCAGGAATGCGGGAACTCCTCACGACCATGAAGGCGAATCCACGGCAACTACCCGCGAATATGTGGCGACCGCAGAGTCTCCTGCAGTCGCCTAAAAAGTCTCCTTAGTGGGGCAGGCCCATTACTGGACCAAGGAAGCTTTACAAAAGGAAGGAGAAAATAGACCATTCCTTATTCCACCATCAGCTGTTAAGCCAATACCTCGCACGTACTCTCCACACGGCACTTCGAGCCATAGCCTTGTACTTGCATCTCCACAGGGCTGCACTCAACAAGTTGGTAGAAAAATAAAATGGATTAAACAATGTTGGTGAAATAACAAATGCAGATAATTATCAGACATAAGTATTAGTATCCTAAATAATTCTAACTAAAAACTAAATTACCCATCTTTCTGTGTCATGTTAGCTGTTTTAATTATGTACTTTTTTATAGTGGTATCCTTTTTATATTTAACAGGTTAGTTCATTATGAAGGTGGTGCAGTGTGCAGCCATGCCAGGTCCTTGTGGCGATTGGAGCCATTACGCATCAGGTAAGGATTGTTGCTTCTTGGCAAAGTGAATTCCTCCTTATTTTGAGTAAATATCTAAGTTGCATTCGTTTATTAGATTAACAAGGAAAAAGTAGGATGGCAGTAATAATGAATTAGAATTAGCACTGCCTTCACTGATCTTTTTCCTGAAGTATTCCAGAAAATATAAGCTAAATTAATAAAGGAAACATGTTAAATGTGTATCAAATAAATACATATATTACATGTAATTATAAACCACTGAAACCACAACTGGAATATATTGTACAGGCCTCTTTATTCAAGAATAGGAAGCAAATGGTAGCCACTGGTTGGGGTGTCAAGAAACGGGTGCAGAGTCTCAAAGTAAAGGACAATAGACAATAGGTGCAGGAGTAGGCCATTTGGCCCTTCAAGCCAGCACCGCCATTCAATGTGATAATAATAATAATAATAATAATAATTTGTTTATAGGGACAGTGCATATTAATGAACATTTTGCATGTAAATATGCGAGATTGTAGCCAATCAGTAGCTAATTTCCGTCTCTAGTCCCAGGCAAAGGTAGGTGAAGTGTCTTGCCCAAGGACACAACGACAGTACACACTCCAAGCAGGATTCGAACCGGCCACCTTCAGGTTGCCAGCCGAACACTTAGCCCATTGTGCCATCTGTCATCCACAATCAGTACCCCGTTCCTGCCTTCACCCCATATCCCCTGACTCCGCTATTTTTAAGAGCCCTATCTAGCTCTCTCTTGAAAGCATCCAGAGAACCTGCCTCCACTTGCTGCAGAAGGGTCTTGAATCTACAATCTAAGGCAGAGAATTCCACAGACTCACCACTCTCTGTGAGAAAAAGTGTTTCCTCGTCTCCGTTCTAAATGGCTTACTCCTTATTCTTATACTGTGGCCCCTGGTTCTGGATTCCCCCAACATCGGGAACATGTTTCCCGCCTCTAGTGTGCCCAAGCCCTTAACAATCATATGTTTCAATGAGATACCCTCTCATCCTTCTAAACTCCAGAGTGTACAAGCCCAGCTGCTCCATTCTCTCAGCATCTGACAGTCCCGCCATCCTGGGAATTAACCCTGTAAACCTACGCTGCACTCCCTCAATAGCGAGAATATCCTTCCTCAAATTAGGGGACCTAAACTGCACACAATACTCCTGGTGTGGTCTCACTAGGGCTCTGTACAACTGCACAAGGACCTCTTTGCTCCTATATTCTATTCCTCTTGTTATAAAGGCCAACATGCCATTCGCTTTCTTCACTGCCTGAGATACGAAAGAGGACTCTTCGTAAACTGCCTGAGGACTGAGATATGAAATTCCTTTGCTCAGAGAATAGTGAAACGTTGTACTTCTCTGCTCCAGAGTTGAAGAGGCTTAGTTGCTGAATATATTACAATCTGACATTGATGAATTTCGGACTTTATCGTTGGGTTTTAAGCTACCAAAGCGGAATATGAGGTGCTGTTCCTCCAGTTTGAGGGGTGGTTTCACTCTAGCACTGGAGGATGCCCAGGTCAGAAAGGTCAGTGTGGGAATGGGAGGGAGAGTTAACCGGAAGATCCAGCAGGCCTTGGCAAACCAAGCACAAGTGTTTGGAATGGACAATGGTATGAACATTGAATTCTTCAATTTTAGGTAACTAACCTACAAATAACCCCAAAGGTACACAAAATTGCTGGGGAAACTCAGCGGGTGCAGCAGCATCTATGGAGCGAAGGAAATAGGCGACGTTTCGGGCCGAAACCCTTCTTCAGACTCGAACAAATAACCCCTCCTGTTTGTCTCCCTGCTCTTCCATGGATGCAGGCCCATTTCTCCCTTTTCTCCTGCCCTTTTCCCCTTCCACCCATAAGCCTTCCTCTGACTTCCCATTTCATGCATCTTATCTCACAGCCTTTTGTCTTTTCATCTCTGGACTTTACCCATCCATCTGTCAATTAAAATCTCTCACCCTTATCCACCTAAAACTTCCAGGCATTGTGCAGTGCACAACCCTCTTCCAGCTTTCGTCTATCTACTACAATCAATCTGAAGAAGGGTCCCGACTCAATACGTCACTAATCCATGTACTCCATCCCTGTACTACTTCATGGCTCACTGTGTGTAGTTCCCATTATCCTGCAGCCCTCCTAGAGGCACAACATTTGCCACCCTCTGGTCTTCTGGCACCATACCTGTATTTAATGACGGCTCGTAAATAACAGCCAGGTCAACTCTCTAGCTTCCCTCGGTGTCCTCAGATATACCTGATCAGGTTTGGGAGATTTGATTACCTTCATATCATCAGGACCTTCAGCACCTCTTCGACTATATTACTGATTGCTCTCAAAACACTTCCATTGACTGCCCATTCTTCTTCTTGCATTTGAGGCAGCAGAAGTTATGTAACACCCTCCAGGCGCTTTGGCCAGTTCAATGTGCTGTTCCTCATGTATTACTCTACAGCAAAAACAGAGGAGAAATATATTGAGAACACCCATTTCCTCAGAGTTGGCCACTTTGCTGCAGAAGGGTCTTGACCCAAAACATCACCATTCCTTCTCCCCAGAGATATAGCCTGTCCCGCTGAGTTACTTCAGTATTTTGTGTCTATGACCACTTTGATTCCCACTCTCTCTGGTTACCCTTTTTCCCTTTATGTACATAAAATCCCTTGGGATTATCCTTTCTGCTATGTTAGAGCTACGTCCTATCCCATTTTTGTCCTTTTTTAGCTTGCTCCTTTGTAGATTTCAGCCTTGAAGTTTTCTATGTAGTATTGGATAGCACAGTGGTGCAGCTGGGGGAACTGCTGCCTCACAGCGTCAGCGACAAGAGTTCGATCTTGACCTCAGGTGCTGTCGGTGTGGGGTCTGCACGTTCTCCTGTGCCCACGTGCTCCGGTTTCCTCCCACACCCCAAAGATGTGTGGATTTGTCCGTTAATTGGTTTCTGTAAATTTACCCAAGCGTGAATTACCTCAAGTGGATGAGAAAGCGGGATGACAGAACTAGTGTGCATGGATGAATGATGGTCGGCATGAGCCCGGTGTGCCAAAAGGCCTGTTTCCTTGCTGTATCTCTAAACTAAGTATACTGAAGACTTGGATGCCAGGTACAGGTATGATTATGAGCAGGTACACAAAAAAGCTGGAGAAACTCAGCGGGTGCAGCAGCATCTATGGAGCGAAGGAAATAGGCAACGTTTCGGGCCGAAACCCTTCTTCAGACTGATTATGAGCAGGAGAGTTTTATTTAATTTTAGTCAATTTTATTTAATTTTATTCTTAGAAATGTGAGTTGCCATCTGTTTTCTAAAGGATTAATGTTGTTCCAACAGCTGGAGTGGTAGCCACATGAAATGGGGTCAGTCTTTCCGTATTCGTCATGTTACCACAGGCAAATATTTGGGCCTGGATGAAGAGAAAGGGCTTTTACTCTTTGAACAGGAGAAATCAAACATCAAAATCACTTCATTTTGTTTCCGAATCTCAAAGGTGAGAGAAAATTGAGAAAGAAAGGAATTAATTTTCAGATACAAATTTATGTCAATCTTCACATAAGTTATTAGTCTAGACAGAGATCATTATTCATTCTTGGTTTTGAGTTAGTTGATTGTGGGTGACAATGTTTGTATGCTGCTCCATTCAGAATGCGTGATTTAACCTGGATATTCATTCTCGATGCTGCATATCACTTGCATGCTTTGGAGGATGAGGACCCCCTTTCATAATAATGAGAAGTGCAAACTTGTACCTTGTGGTACAAACTCAGATCATTCTTCACTTGATTTTATATCACTGGACCAGGAGGAAGCTTGATTAAAGTTCATTTCCTCATAATCAGGCATGAGATAGATCTTGATTAAAGTACCAGATCTAAACTTGTTTGGCCTACTTGCTCAAGTTTTGTAGATTCTGGCCCATTCCTTTTCATTGCTTGGCATTCCCTCTTATCCTTTGGCTTTCATTCCAAACTTCTATTCACTTAATTAACCTCTCATAACTGCGTCCAATTTTGTTTTCTGGCTTGGATTATGCCATTCCCTGACGGTTCACAATTTCATTTCCCTTCAAGTGCCATGGCCTATATATATCAGACATTTCCCCTCGTAATTTTAAGAGAGCTTTAGTAGATATAGGGCAGAATTGATGATCCTTAAGCTATCTTGGGTAGACAAAAAATGCTGGAGAAACTCAGCCGGTGAGGCAGCATCCATAGATGCTGCCTCAAACGCTGAGTTTCTCCAGCATTTTTTGTCTGCCTTCGATTTTTTCAGCATCTGCAGTTCTTTCTTAAACTTAAGCTATCTTGAGTCTGTGTGTATGTGAGAGTACTGTTGCTTATTTAAAAACATGGTGTGCCTGCGCTCCTTTCATGATTCCAATTTTTATTATCTCTATCCTCTTGCTTTTTAAGCTATGGTTATTTCAGTTGGATGTTAAAGGAATATGTGTTACTTGCATAATTATTCTTGTGATAGATTCTGTATCGAGTTGAATAATTCTCTATGGGTTGTTCGCCACATGATTCAGACCATATTTCTTCAGGTTTAATGTTCAATCTCCCGGGTGCAAAATGAGTTCTGACATAATGTGCTTGTGTAACCCAGTGGGTCAGACAGGAAAAGCCTGGCAAGTGATAGATGGATATGGGTGAGGGGAAGATTTTGATAGACAGATGTTTGGATAAAGGGTATAGATTAATATACAATAGGTGTGAAATAAGGATAGTAGAATTGTGAATTGTGAAGGCAGGGGAAAAGACTTGGGTGGAATGTGAGGGAGAGGGGACAAACGGGTCTGAGTCCAAGTGGCACACAGATGCTCATATTCCACTTGGGTAGTTTGCAATCTACCGCTATGAACATTAAAATCATCCAAAGTAATGGCCATTATCAAGAATATAAATGCAAGAACAAATATAAACACATAATAATGAACAAATTATCCTCATACAAATCACTTAACATTGTAAACATTGAAATTGGACTGAAACTAATTTTGCGCTTACTTAGGATAAAATCGATACATCTCATAAAAGGGATGTAGAAGGCATGGGAACCCCTGAGATCAAGTACGGTGAGTCGATGTGCTTTGTCCAACATGTGAACAGTGGACTTTGGTTGACGTATGCAGCAGCTGATACCAAAACAGTCCGCTTGGGACTTTTGAAGAGAAAAGTAAGTACATCTTCTAGCCAATTACACTTTTAAGGCTGAAATACAATTACAAAGCTTGTAACCCATTATTTAACCAAAAGATTCTCCCTTGGAAAGTGACCATTTTGTTAGTTTATGCTTTAAATTTAATGAGATATGTGCTATGTGTTTCACATCAGACTAAAGGCCTTTAACAAGATTTCACTAGTCCAAAATGTTCGGGCCCATGGGATCCCGTGCAAGTTGGCAAAATGTCTTGGCAATAGGAGACAGTGGGTCAGGTGGAAGGTTGTTTTTGTGATTGGATACCTGTGACTAGTGATGCTCCACAGGGATCAGTGCTGGGACCCTTGTTTATACGTGAATGATTTAATGTGAATGTAGAAGACATGATCAGCATGTCTGCAGATGATATGGAATTATTGCGGAGTACTAAGGAGGCTAGGTTGGGGGGAATATTACGGAACAGAGGGACTTCGGTGTGGAAGTTCCAGGACTTTGACCAGAATTACTTTAACCAATTTTGAAAGTGACATTATATTGTCCAAAATGATTATCAATGTGATTTACTTTAGGTTATGAGAAGCAAATAACTGCAGATAGTGGAAATGTGAAAACAAAAGCTGGAGGTACCCAGTGGGTCTTGTCCATTAATTTTGTTGATTATGATCACTAATTTGAAATGTTGAGCCCATTTCTCTCCAAATGCTGCCGGGCCTGCCTTGTATCGCCAGCATTTTCTGTTTTTATTCCATGTTACATTGACCTGTCATTGGAAAAAAACTGCACTCTGTGAAATGGGCAAATCTCCTCTATTGTATGTTTGAGTTGTACTGTCCTAGTGTGTATACACCGCTCTGAATAGGAAATTCTGTGACATTTGAGCATTGACTACTTGGATTAAGTATAAGCATCTAGCAACGGACTTTTTTAAGTCCTATTAAAAAAATAAGGAGAGACAGATAAAAATGTATCTTTGCAAAGTAGATCTTTCTAAAATAAATAACCATTGAAAGAAATGTTGTTTTAGGCTATACTACACCAAGAAGGACACATGGATGATGCACTTTCACTATCACGTTCGCAACAAGAGGAATCCCAGGCTTCACGAATGATTTATAGCACAGGCGGCCTTTTCAACCAATTCATTAAGTAGGTCCACTTTTGAATGAAAGAAAGAACATTTTGGAAGCACAGTGTCAGTCCAAATCAGTAAAGAGTTTATTTAAATGTTAGGGTGGATTTTAAGAGTTTATTCTCTAAACAAATAATGATTGACATATTGCCGGCTTACAAAATGTTGTCATCTTATAATACTGCTTGACGTAGCGAATTGAAGCACTTTTTTAACTTCTGTTGGATAATTCTACATGATTGTATTATATAACAAATGACTGAAATTCAAAACAATCTTTTGTCTGGTCAAAATGTATTTATTTTAGAAGGATTATTATTATTAGCAGGATTCTGATTAAATATTCACTACTTTAATCAATACTGAAAATATTTGTAGAAATGGCCAAATATTTTTATTGGAGCCCAAAGTTGGCTGTGGAATATTTAGAACAGTAGTTTTCAGAATTGATCTCCTATATTTACTGTACTTTGTATTTTTTTTTAATGAAGTGGTCTAGATATGCTAAGTGGAAAGAATAAGTCTTCAGCTCCAGTATCCTTACTTATTGATACCATAGTGCTGAGCCTTCAGGATCTGATCAACTACTTCCAACACCCCGAAGAGGAGCTTGCTCATGAAGAGAAGCAGACCAAATTACGCTCACTCAAAAATAGGCAGAATTTATTCCAGGAAGAGGTAAGAAAACAATATTTTGGAATAGGAAGGATTAATGGGTGAAATTGTGTAATTTTGGAAGTAATGTAAAGAAACAACAGGCAACATGGCTTACACCCCTCAATTTCATTTCCAGAATACTGATTTCAACTCTAATATTTACCCATGTGTGAAGTAATTGATAGTGCCCTACCTTATTATTCAGGGCCTCCATTTATAGTAATTGGCACAATCGATGTAAATGCAAATTAAATTCTCCATCATGCACTGGTACTTTAAAGAAGTCCTCCATGTACCCACTTGGGTGTCAGTTTACCCAGAGATGCGTCAGACATAAGGGCTAGTGTGGTGTATCAGGAAGAAAATAGCTGGCACTATGTTTGCAGTGAGATTGTACAATGAATACATTTAATTTACTTTCAACTATTTTATTTTCATCATGTAATTCAGTACTGATTATATTTGAACAAAGGAAGAGAGAAGTTGGGTGAACTGGTGAGAGTGGAAAAGGAACACAGGGGTAGTGGGTAACTTGAAATTAGAAAATCCAATTTTCATCTGAACATTGCAGTGAAATTGGATGCACAATGTGGTCCAACCCATCATCCATAAAGCTACCAAGAGACATGATGGTGGCTTCACATAGAGTTTATATGTTGTTAGATAAACAAATCAATTTCTTGGAAATTCAGTGGAAGCCCCAAAAGGCACAAATCTGCAACCAGAGTAATTGTGGTTGTCACAGAGGAATCGTGATGTAATTGTTGGTTGTATATTGTGTTATATTTTAGGGCATGATTCAACGGGTATTGGATTCCATTGACCGAATGAACATGTATAACAGCGCAGCTCATTTCTCTGAGTTTGCGGGAGAAGAAGCAGCTGAATCTTGGAAAGAAATTGTTAACCTTCTTTATGAACTGTTAGGTAAGGAACATAAAAACAATACTGTGATGGAAAATATTTAATTTTTCAGTCTCCACCATGACAGTTAGGACCAGTAGTCTTATAGTTAAGTTACTGAACTAGCAGCCAGTAATCACAAAGGCATTCTGAGTCCTACTGAAAAGTTCGGGTAACATATTCAGCTATTTGAACAAATCTGGAACTAAAGCCAGCCCTGGTAACGATAAACATAAAATTTATAGATTATCAATAACCAATAAGCACGAGGGAAGGAAATGCACCTTCCTTATCTGATCCAGCCTAGTTGTGATTCCAGGCCCACCATGTGATTGATTCTTAACTGTTTCCTTAGTTCAGAGACAATTAGGGATGGGTAGTAAATGCCAGTGATGTTCATATACTCTGAACAATTTTGTTTAAAAAAAAAAATCACAGAATGTATAGTGATGATCATTGGCATTTGGTAGAAATCTCTGATATAACTGTATTTCCTTTTTGGTTATTTGTCTCTTAATGTATTGTAGAACCTATTTGCATTTGATAGACAACAAAAAGGATTTCAATAAATCCTGTGTTGTTTACGTTAATTTAGCTTGTTATCGTTGTTTATCCTATTTTCACTAAAGCAGATTGTCTTATTATTTATCTCTGCTGTTTGAGCACAAATTACCTTCCATTTTTTGTAATATTATAAAGCTGTATACATTTTAAAACGATACCTTGGTCATGATGTATTTTGCGGTGTTCTGTGATCATGCTAGGTGCTATATAAATGCAAGCCTGTTCTCGATCATTTTCAAGAGACCCACTGCTCTTCCACTTTCCCCCAAACTTGCTTGTTCAATTATCCCTCCTTAAAATAATTTTTATATTTCATTAATCATGTATTTTCCCTTTTTTATAGCTGCTCTCATCCGTGGAAATCGTAGAAATTGTGCTCTCTTTTCCGATAACCTTGACTGGTTGGTCAGTAAACTGGATCGACTGGAAGCTTCTTCAGGTACCTTACTGCAATAATTTTATACTGGAGGCTCACCTTAGCCAATACTTGGCAGCAAAGCATGTTTTGGTTTTGCTATTGTACAATGTTTGTGACAACTATAGACAATAGGTGCAGGAGTAGGCCATTACCTATTGTGTATTGTCTATTTCAACAACAAATTTCTAAGTTGCTTCTACGACAAAGGCAAACCTCATCATAGTGTTTCTTCATCTGCATCTGTGCTGGAATGATTCTAGCTCTAAATCTTCATGTTGTTGTTAAGCTTTCACAATTTGATTCTACATCCACATTAAATCGTGCTGTCAAACAGAGGGCTCTGTACTTCACCAATTAAGGAAATACTTTTGTAAATCTCTGACTCACTTCAGTAGTTTGACAGCTCAATACAAGAACAGAGTTTAAGAACTGTCTAGGATGGAACTGCAGACAGATACAAAATGCTGGAGCAACTCAACGGGACAGACAGCATCTCTGGAGAGAAGGAATGGGTCACGTTTCGGGTCGAGACCCTTTCTTCGGAGTCTCGACCCGAAAAGTCACCCATTTCCTCTCTCCATGCTGCCTGTCCCGCTGAGTTACTCCAACATTTTGTGTCTATCTACAGAGTTTAAGAAAATGAGCGTTTAAAGTTTTAAAATTCATAATCAAAGGTCTATCATTTAGAATTAATTGATAACATCCCACTTAAATTTGGATGTAAAGTGTGAGAATAGTAAGATTAAACGAGAACTTACCAGTTTGAAGTTTGATCTGTATTTTATGAGGAGGAACGTTGAGGGAATACGTGAAGAACCCGCTTACGACGCAAGCGTGTCATTCTTCAAAGCAGCGGTGTGAGGTCACAGATATCCTATAATGACCTAACATAGTAAGATTATGAAAGAGATACCAGTTTATGATATGATCATAGGAGGGTGGGAGCGGAGGGCACGTATTCCCTCAACGTTCCCCCTCATAAAATACAGATCAAACTTCAAACTGGTAAGTTCTCGTTTAATCTTACTATTTTACTTCGGAGTCACGTGAGTGACTACGTGAAGATTTTAAAGCTCTGTGACCTCATGCCGTGGAACGAGTCCATGCTTCACGTCTGCCTTGATTATTGGGAGAAGTATTGTTAACAATTTTTTAAAACACCTCCATACAAAACTGTATGATGTTACGAAAAAATAAATTTATTAAATTGAAATTATAGCCCATTGGTTTTTTGGGCAAATTATATTATTGAACGTAAGAGTCTTTCTGAAAACGATGATAGATCCAAAACTGGTTTGTTATAAAACCTCTGAAATGTCTTCTCAGATGACCATCCTGCCATCCTGAGGATTTGGTCTGTTGGCACCTCCAGATTTTTTGCGGCGGATGTTGCTGCAGCCCTGGTGGAGTGAGATTTAAAAACATTAGTGTCTATCCCCACCATCTTTAAGACATTTTTCAGCCACCTTGAGATAGTCTGGGTTGTCACCCTTTTGTGTGGTTTCTTGTATGAAATCAGCAGAGCCATTTCCTGCCCTCGAATAATTTTTGTGTATTCCATGTATAGTAGGATATGTGTGACTATACACAGGCGTTCGTCATTCGGGTACGCCATAAATTCTATTACTTGCCCCGATGACCCCGGTCTATTTTGTTTTATGAGATCATTAATGACAAACACCTGTTTTTCAGGGCAGATCATCAAGCAGTCCAGCCTTAGTTTGTGTAATGACTTGACTCGTTGTGCAGTAACCAATGCCATCAGCATAACCATCTTCATAGTGAGTTTTTCAAGTGATAATGCTGTAGTAGGCGACCAGCTTCTCAGCATGGTCAAAACGACACCCACATCCCAGATTCGGGAGTACCTGGTTTTAGGGGGTTTCGCATTAAATATTCCCCTCATGAGTTTAGTTACCAGGGGGTGCGTTCCCACTGAGTGCCGCTCCGTTCCTAGCGATAAATAATTGGAAAAAGCACTTCTGGCACTATTGATAGTACTGTAGCCTAATCCTTCATCACAATGCAGGCTTGTCAAAAATTCCAATACAGCCGGAATGTCCTTGGCTCTTTGATCAAGGTTGTTATCAAAGCAGCACTTCCCCCATTTTTTGATGTGTCCTAAGTACTGCTTTTTTGTAGACAGTCTTTGAGTTGATATGATCATATTCATAGTTCTGTCTGACAGTCCCATGCCAAGTAGTGGGTCTTTCAGACTCTACAAATCAACAAATTCATACTATTTTGGCATGGGTGACTACCCTGTGTTACTGGATGAATCAGTAAATTAGGGCTATGCCTCATAATGGTACATGGTTCTAATACCATTCCCTGTATAACCGAGAACCCTGGTTGAGTAGGCCAATCGGAATTTTCCTTAGTACCCGATTGATGAGGCAGAAAGGAGGAAATGCATAAAAAGCCATTTCCCCCAATGCAGAGAGAATGCATCTGCTGCTTCTGCCCCATGGTCTGGTTCCCATGACACATACCTTGGTAATTGGTGATTCAACCTGGACGCAAAAAGATCAATATCTGGTGTACCATATTTTGCTGTAATTTCAGCAAATACCTTTTTATTCAACATCCATTCCGTGTTTTCCTTAAATTTACGTGACCTGGTGTCTGCCACTGAATTTAGTTCCCCTGGTAGGTATGTAGCCGATATCCAAATATATCTTTGGATACACCATAGCCAAATTGAATTTGCCAATTCATCACAAGATGTCGATATATTTCCACCCATATAATTTATATATGCCACCACAGTGGTATTATCAATTTGTAACCGAACATGCTGGTGCTCAATGCCTGAGCAATATGACTTAAGGCCATAAAAAGCCCCTAACATCTCTAGGTAATTTATACCACGTGTGTTAAGTAAAACTGCCTCCTGTGTCTTCCATCTCCCTCCACAGCTAGAAACGGAATTAGTGGCTCCCCAACCAATCCGTAAGTTTTGCCAACAATGAAAATGTCGTCTAGATATGCCATATCCTATGGTTATGTTGACCCAATCCAGTTAAATTTCAAATACCGTCTGTGTTCACCTCTAATGGGTACTGTATAGTAAGCATCTTTTAAGTGAATGCTTGCCATATAGCACCCTGTTGACACTAATTCTTAGCAGTGATAAAGGTATCCATCTTAAATGAACATATTGAACAAATGTGTTTAGGGTTGACAGATCAATGATTATCCGGCAACCCCCATCTTTTTTATTTTTAATAAATATGTTAGGTACAAATTCTAATGGCTCATGTATTGTAGGCTCATCTACGCCTATTGTATGCAATCTTTGCAGCTCGATGTGAGCTATAGATTGTTCGGCTTCCGTGAGTACGAAGTGCCTTCTGGTGTATGTTGCACTGGAAGGTTATTTTTAATGAATAAATTCTATCAGATAACCCTGAATACTGTTTAGAATATATGAGTCTCTTGTGATCTTATTCCATTCTTTCGTATAATATTGCAGCCTCCCTCCAACTCTCGTGCTCCCCTTTATTATAAGAGAACCAGACCCACCTACCTCCATGGTTACTGGTGGTTTTTGAATTATTTCCTTGGTTTCTTTGTAAAGGGGGGCCCTGTTTTTAGAGGTTGTGTTGGAGGTTGAGGCTCCCGCATCTTCCAGGGTGGTCGTCCCTGGTCATACGCTAAAAAGGGTGCTGCGGGTTGTATCTGGGTTTAGCACTGCCACCGCTAAACGCCCCTCTTCTAGGTGGTCCATATGGTTGGTATCTTTGCCCAAAGTAAGACTTTGCTCTAGTCTTAATGAGCCCCAATGTCTTTGATTCCTCATCAAGCTCTTTAACCTGTTTAAATAAATCTTTTCCAAACAATAGGGTTGGAGGTTTGAGGGCTCTCTGTTTGCAAATCACCGCGAACTTCGGGTCTAATGCTGGCTGAATAGCACTCTTCCTCATGCTATTCAGCTCAAATTGGACATTACAGAACAAAGCTAAAGCGTCCTGGTGATCCTTTGTTAATTCTGTTTTCTCCAGGGTGCGGGCAAAGGCTGTGATCCCCTCTGTAAGCCCTTTTAAGGCTTTCTGGATTTTCAAGTCGTGTGTTCGGGTGGCCTTCCCGATGCTATCCATGCTTCCATATACATTGGTTCATGCTGGGTACTTGTAGAGAATTACAATTCACTGGGGGCAGATGTCTAGCCAGAGTCTCTGTAAAGGTTTGTGTTTGTAACTGATGGTCAGACATATAATTTATACTGGCTGCCATCCTAGAATCCAAATCTGCCCCAGTTTGATTTGGTTGAAAAAACTCGGCCACCATATCAAGCAGTTTTCCTTTCTCCCCTCCTTCAGGGTTATGTAAACCTGTGCCTTGGTCAGGGTCTGACCAAATTTGGTCCTGCCCACTCTCCTCCGAGGAGTAAGAGATATCTTGCGGCCACACACGGGGTACCGCTGTGGGACTTACCTCTTGCCCACTGTGGCTAGCCTCCATATTTCTGGGACTGCCACCATGGAGGAGCTCCTCCAGCAACTGCACCAAACGGTCTTTGTGCTCACTGGCACTAGACGTTCTCGGCTGCACCCATTCCTGCAGCCGGTCCGCAGTCTGCTGCTCTCTCCCATATGCCCGCTCTTCCCATCCCCGGTACTCATAGGCACTGGTTTGCGGACTGTCCTCGTCCCGCAGCCGGCTGCACCGGCCCTTATGAGAACGTTTCCTGGCCGCTTCCGGCTGCTCCATGTAGGTCCACCACTGTTCCCCCGGTAATCTCGGCACTGGCCGCTAGCGACTGCTCCAAGCCAGACTCGCTTGAGACTGGCATATGGGACGTCTTTTGCTTCGCTTCCCGCCCGGCCAAGAAGTGAATTTTGCCGGTGCGGGAGCGAAGTCGGGCACAGCTGTTTCCTCTCCGGAAGTTTCGCGTGCCGTTGCTGCTGCTGCCGGCTGCTCGCACTCCGCGGTTCTCCCCCGCCAGCTTTCCGCAGCCTTCATGGATCCGGTCCATGTCTCCACCTAAAAGGTAAGTGGAAGGAACGCAGAGTCTCTTACCTGCTGCTCCCGACTTTCAAATTCTCCACTAGGGGAACGTTGTTCCCCCTGCTGTGACTCGTTGCAATGCGTGTAGCGATATGACACGCATGCGTCGTAAGCGGGTTCTTCACGTAGTCACTCACGTGACTCCGAAGTAAAATAGATGGTCAACCTCTTGTGTATAAAGACCGTTATACGTTACTACCTTTAAAGCCATTCTGTTGCAAAACATTCATATGCATTTTCCCTTTTCTTGAGAGATTTGAAGACGGGTCTTCTGCTGCTCAGATGCCTCTTTCTTTCAAAAGTCTTTCTAAACTTGCATCATTTAACCTTGCTCACTTTCAAGAAATTCCTTAAAGTATACTTTGTTGATTCAGCATTCAGTCATCTTTCTTAAAAGCGTATTTGTTTTGTTGCCAGTGTTTTCCTTATGGCACCATGAAAGTATAATTGAAAATCGTTATCATGTCTTGTGGCGCTATAGGTATCCTAGAAGTCCTGTACTGTGTTTTGATTGAAAGCCCTGAAGTTCTGAACATCATAACAGAAAACCATATCAAATCAATTATCTCTCTTTTGGACAAACATGGACGAAATCATAAGGTAATTAATGGGAAAAAAATAATTTAGGAGTCTGTATCTGCTGTTAAATAAAGTGATACAGTTAGTTTGGGGAAAGGAGGCTGATATAGCAAGATCACAGATGCATTGGCAGTAGAATGCTTCCCATTAATAACTGTTGCAAGTTACAACTTACTTTTAACTCCTTACCCAAACCCTCCACCCAGATATTAAAATTCTGAAACACTTTTACGAGGTGCCAATCACCTGACCAGATTGCTCTGGATTTGAGCACCCCTCGTCTGTTCATTTCCCTCCGTTGAGTTCTTCCTTGTTTTTTTACTCAAGATTCTAACATCTAGAATCTTTTGTCACCATTCCCTCTTCTCTTCCACCCATTGAAACAGTTTATTTTCCAAGGTTAATTTCTCCATGGCATCCATTTCACACTCCCCTGACCAATTTGAATAATTGACTACCTAGCCTCTCTTTGTAAATACTGTGATAACACTCTTCCTTAGATACTGACTCACTTTCCTTCATTTCCTCAGAAAACCAATCTTGGTCCCCCCAGCCCCGCATGCTGAGCCCCTTCTTCCTGTTGCGTCAAATCACTCTTTCCTCTTCAAAATATTTGGGCATAGTCACTTTGCAAGTCAAGGTTTAGCCTTGACCCTGTATTCAAAAGTTTGTCATAAGGTCTTGCATACTTGAGAAAGACAACTATCTCTTCTTCCTTATTGTCCTATAACTGAATTAAAAAAACCTTCTCTTCCCATTCCACCATTGTTGCTTCGGATCCGTCCCCCAAATTCTGTTTTACCCCTCCTGCTGCTCAACACCATCTACAATTTTCCATATGTCTGCTAATACACCCTGTTCTCCCTCTCCACAATCTTTCTAATAATTCCCTCGATAATTCTAATTGTTCAGACTGCTTGGCTGATGTTGAATAATTAATGGTAATTTACGCCAATGAAATGTTGAAAGACAGGTGGAATTATATTCTGAATCCACTGAACAGTTTGCGAGCCAGAAATGAATCCAATGAATGTTCACTGTACCCACGTGAAGGTAGCGACATTGTTTGACTGGTGGCCATTAGAGCACTAATGGATGGATGAAGCCTGGGTGCAAGTTGGAACATGAAGAGTGGAGTATGTGTTGAGTTTATTTGTGGATGATAGACTGAGAAGAGATCCTCAGGCTTCGTCTTTACCATGTTCAGGCCGATAGTTAACAAAGATGTGAGTTATTATTTCAGCCGTAGATGAACTAGGACTAATGTAGAGTGAGACAATATTTTTAAAAGGGAAAGAACAGCCTTATTGGTTCTATGGATATTTAGCCAGGAGCTTATTTTCAGTTCAGATATGCTTCCAGGATTTCCATCAGCCCAGATCGGTCTCATACTGTTACTAGGAAGAATGCTAAAGTAATTGGTTGGGAAATAAACTTTTTGATGGGTACTGAATATAATTATATCTGTTCTGACATTGAAACCAGTTTTAAAGTTATTTTTCTGATCCATAAATTTTGCCATAGCTATTTAAAAAGTACCAAACAAAAGTTGTTGAATTGTTCTAATTTTATAGGTGCTGGATGTATTGCGCTCTCTCTGTGTCTGCAATGGCGTGGCAGTACGATCGAATCAAAATCTTATTACGGAGAATCTACTTCCTGGTCGTGATCTGCTGCTCCAAACAAACATGATTAACTATGTCACCAGGTATAACAGACAAAACTTACAACAACCTTCTACCAAATCTTATTGGATCCATGACTTCAAACTTAATACATTCATTACAGCTGTGAGCTCAGAATTAGAGGCAAGCGAATGCACTCTCATTCTCTGCTGATGCTACATTCTCTTTCATTATTGGAGTGGGAAAGTCAGATTTCTTGCCCATTGAGAAAATAAAATGTAATGGTCTCTGGGGCAGGGCATCCTCATTGTCCTGGTTCCTTGCATGGTACTGTTGCCAGAAATGTCATCAGAAACTTCCCAACAGGACGAATAAAAGTTGTGGAAACTTCTAGAAACAGTGGCAGATGGTGTAGCAAGTTTAAATTAGAGGCAAGAAAGCTAATTGTAGAAAGAAGAAGTGCCCTTTAATAATCCCCTTTGCTTCATCATGTAAGGGGGGGGGGGGGGGAGGGGGACGCAAGTATGTGGGCTTCCATGATTTTAGCTTAGTTTAGAAATACAGCATGGAATCAGGTCCTTCAGCCCACTGGGTCCACGCCAACCAATGATCACCTGAACACCAGTTTTATCCTACACACTAGGGACAATTTACAGAAGCCAATTAATCTACAAACCTGCATTTCTTTGGAATGTGGGAGGAAACTAGAGCACCCGGAGGAAACCTATGGTCACAGGGAGAACGTACAAACTCCTGATAGACAGCACCTATAGTCAGGATTGAACCCGGATTTCTGGCGCTGCAAGGCAGCAACTCTACCACTGTGACACCAGATGTGTGAGGAGAGTATCATTGGAATGAATACAAATCTGATTCCATTTACTTTCTCTTTCTTTTCCAGTGAATGACAGATGCTCCATTGTGATAACTGTACTTAATGGATTAATGTCTGAAAGTAGCAACTAAAATCAAGCAGACATAAGAATTTTTTTTTCATACAATTGTGTTGATTATATTTTTTTGTAAGCTCACTCATATAAAATCTAACTAAACAGATTAAAACATAATAATTGTACTTAAATGCTGTCAACATGCTCTTCTTATTTCAGCATGAGGCCAAATATTTTTGTGGGTACATATGAAGGTTCTACACAATATAAGAAGTGGTACTTTGAACTGATTGTGGACTATGTTGACCCATACGTAACACCACAATCTACTCATCTACGAGTAGGCTGGGCGTTAACAGAGGGTTACAGCCCTTATCCAGGAGGAGGTGAGGGCTGGGGGAGCAATGGAGTTGGAGACGACTTATATTCCTATGGTTTTGATGGACTTCACCTGTGGTCAGGTCAGATATTTTGTTCTTTCTATTGTTTTGTTATTTACTAATTTAAAACAACTGTCTGAGGCTGAATCTATTTTAGAATGTACAATGATGATACTGACTTTTACAATGAACATGTATGTATTTACCTGGTTCTGGTGTTGAGGGAGTTGACAACCAAGTCTGTTCCTATCATTAAAGGTGTCTTGATTTTTACTGGTGGACATTGTTCACATTTTACATTGAACAAAGGCAATTGGACACCTTTTATACATTTGCTAATTATACCAATCTTGACGTAAATTGATTATGTGCATTGATCCAATAAAATTGGCTGGATACAGACCAATAATTATATAATTTTGTACACATTAAACCAATCAAGTTAGTAATTAGGCTTCCTGTGGCTGCAGGAGCATAGGAATGTGGTCAAATTCCACAATGCCTCTCATTCAGTTTATAGTTCTCCATTTTATAACACAGTGCAGTCTGGGTTACTGCAGACCTGATTTACGGGAAACTGACCATACAAATTCTTCCATAAATGTCAAAATATTTTTTCAAGATCAGCAAGTTAGTTACAACAGTGTAAATATCATCAGGGTATATAGGGTAGCAGCTCATTTGTTAAAATTAAACAAAACTCTTATTTACTATTGAATAATGTAATAAGTGAAGGTATGTTACTGAAGATTTTTTTCCCCCTCAACAGTAATGATAATGCTGCAGCTACTTATCTTGTTGGGAGTGGGGGGTTAAAGATTGCATTGTCAGTTTCCAAAAACAAATCTCTTAGGTGGCCAAAATTGCTGGGGGAACTCAGCGGGTGCAGCAGCATCTATGGAGCGAAGGAAATAGGCGACGTTTCGGGCCGAAACCCTTCTTCAGACTGATTATGAGCAGGACTGAAGAAGGGTTTCGGCCCGAAACGTCGCCTATTTCCTTCGCTCCATAGATGCTGCTGCACCCGCTGAGTTCCCCCAGCAATTTTGTGTACCTTCGATATTCCAGCATCTGCAGTTCCCTTTTGAACACATCTCTTAGGTGGCCGTCAGCTACTGCACTTTCTTTTTCCAGCATTCAACCGTAGCAAAATATTATTCTTATAATTGCTTGCGATCTCCCAACATATTTGTTCCTCCGGTTCCTGCTGGGGAAGTGGGGGTGGGGTGTATTCTAATGTGATCATTTCCTTCTTATTTCTAAATTCCACCCATGTAGCCTCAGTCCGCCAAGAATATCTTAAGTACTTCTGTGATATTCTCCCTGATCAAACATACTCCTACCCTTCCTCTCTTACCTTTACCCCTATCATGCCTGTAACATCTGTGCCATGGAAAACTGAGCTACCAGTCCTGCACCTGTTGTATTTCTTAGGATTTTCATATACCTTGCCTGCCAGATCCATTTAATGTCTTTCTTTTTTATTCTGATTATCGTCTTAAATATAGTCCTACACGTCTTGTACTTACCGAGGGATCTGCTTGATCCTGACTGCCTAATGTATGGCTTCTACTTTTTGCTGACCAGTGGGTCTATATGTCATCCAGGGTTCCCTAAACACCCCAGCCTTGCTCTTCACCTAAATGAGAACATGCCAGCTCTGTACTCTTGCTACCTCATTTTTAAAAGCCGTGCCGACTGTCCCCTTACCTGTGATTGGACTCGCCTAATCGACCACTGCACGTTCCCTCGTTGGTCCTCCAAATTTAACCCAGTCCGTCCTATTTTGATCCATACCTACTTTAAAACTAATTATGGTGACTGTTCCCACAGTACTCCACCACTGACACTTCAGTCACCTGCCTTACCTCGTTCCCTAAGAGGTCAGAGAGAGAGAGAGAGAGGGAGAGAATCATAGAGAGTGATAGAGTATGGAAACAGGTCGTTCGGCCCAACTTTCCCACACCGGCCAACATGTCCCAGCTGCACTGGTCCCATCTGCCTGTATTTGGTCCATATCCTTCCAAACCTGTCCTATCCATGTATCTGTCTAACTGTTTCTTAAATGTTGGGAAAGTATTGCACCTTCATAGTTTAGTGTAGAGGTACAGCATAGAAACAGACCCTTCGCCCCACTGAGTCCGAGCCGACCATCGACCACCCATTTAACAAATTCCATCCCGTCCAAGCCCTTTACACTAATTGAGACCCAACAAATCTCTCATCAATACTCTGTTCTTCATAAGGTTATCTGCAATCACCCAGCTCATCCGATCCTCAAATGTCCCGTTGACTGTTGGCGAAGCCTCTATAATACAGTCCCATCAAAGTGATCATTCCCTTCCTGTTTGTGAGTTCTACCATATAGCCTCGCTGAACGACATGATCCTCCAAAAATATTCTCTTTACGTGCTGTGATTATGTTTTCCATCATCAAAAAGCCCCCCCTCCTCTGTTACATCATATTTGTTGCATCTGTACCTGGAACATCTTGTGCCTGACATATTGAGCTTCTCATATTGAAATCAATGCAGTTTAAATGATTCACCTTTCCTCTCTCTTTGCTGAGCTCCTACCTATCCTTTATGCTCCTCTTGCTCTCATTAAGTACAGTATTTTCCCTCAATTTCTCATCTGCCTCCTTGCTACTCTGGGACTCCCCTCTTTGCCAATCTGGTTTAACCCCCCTTGGATAGAATCAGCAATGTTTCCTTCCAGAATATTGGTTACCCTTCAATTCAAGTGCCACCTGTCCCTCTTATACAGATCACCTTTGCTCCAGAAGAGATTCCAATAATCCAAAAACTTGATTTCCTGCCCCCTATGTATTCATCTGATCTATCTTTCTATTCTTGCCTTCCCTTCTCAGGAATGAAATCCTTATGTAACCCAGGAACCCGGTAAAGGCAAGCTTTTGCCACACTTGTCATTGGGAATGGTATTGAGTATGAAAGTTGGGACATCATGATGTAGTGGTTGGTGAGACCCCACTTGGAGTACTGTGTCCAGTTCTGATCAGCCAGCTGTAGGAAGGATGTCATTAACTTGGAAAGGATTCAGAAGAGATTTACTAGGATGCTGCATGAGCTTGCGGGCTTGAATTATATGGAGGGGTCGGATTGGCTGGGAACTAGTTCTTTGCAGCATTGGAGGCTGGTTTCTCCAAGTTATTGAAGTATAGCAGATTATAAGGCGCGTGGATAAAGTCCAAGTCTTTTTCTTAGGGTAGAGGATTCCAAAACTAAAGAGCATAGGGTTAAGATGAGAATTGAGAGGAACCTAAGGCAACATTTTCACTCAGAGGGTAGACCATGTCTGGAATTTTACTTCGGAGTCACGTGAGTGACTACGTGAAGAACCCGCTCAGTGCGCAGGCGCGGCATTACGCCAGCAGTGCAACAGCGGCAGCAGCGGAAGTCAAACAGCTCCCGCTGCAATTTCAAAGACGGACCGTCAGGTAAGTGAACAGAAGTCGGCTTTCCTTACCGAAGAAAAGCCGGCTGTCTTCTCTTGCAGAATGTCCACACTCAAGACAAGACTTTCGAAGAAATCTGCCCCCCGTCCAACTCCGCAAGAGGAGAAGGGGGGGCAGCAACAGGCGGTAGGAGCGCTATCCGGGCGCTCCGCTATCCCCGACACCGAGCCGAGTCCAGCTCCGCTAACGCCTGAACAGCGGGCTGGAGGCAAAGCCAAACGGAAGAGCAACCGGCCGGTGGCATCCGACTCGTCGGACGGGGACGTCTCTCCACCCAGGAGGGGGAGAGACAGCCACCTGAGCCGCATGGAGCGGCTCTTGGAACAGGTGCTCCAGCAAGGTGCACCCCGGGAGGGGAGCTCTTGCAGAGGGAGGTCAGGCACTCCCTCTACAGTGCCTCCTGCACTGTCCATTGCATCCTCCTTTCCAGAGGATAGCTTTGGGGACCAGGACTGGGCTGGTCCAGAACAAGGGGTTATGGCTGAAGATTTCGGGAGTATGCAGGGGGTGCAGGAGCAGGAACAGCTGCTTGGTGTAGTGGGCCGCTACGTGTCAAAACCCCGTGCAGGGGAACCGCTAGAGGCCAAACTAGCGGCAAGTATCAATCACCTTTCCAACAGAGCTCTGCAGGAGCAGGTGATTAATGAAGCTTTAGATACCTATACGGCGCCGGAGAACTGTGAATCTCTAAAAGTACCAGCGGTGAACAGCCAAATCTGGGGACACATTGGGGCAACCATCCGGCACCACGAGCTAAAGCTGCAGCGGATACTCCGACTATTGACAGCAGGCATCACTTCGTTTGCTCGTTCTATAAACAACACCGAGATGACCACCAATCAACAGGATACACTCACGTTGTTGTGTAACACTCAGTTTGAAATTAATAATCTGCGGAAAGAAATCATCAAACCTGCCATCAACCCTCGATTTGCCGGGCTGTGTAAAACACCAGCCGATGAGCCAGACAGGCTGCTCTTCGGGAAAGACCTACCTAAACGCATGAAGGACATGACCAAGGCCTCAAGAACTCAAGGCCTCATGAAGGCAGGGTATAAAACGAGCAAACTGAAAACACACACCACCAAGTGGCAGCACCCCGCCGCATCCACCAGTAAACATCCGCCATTCAACACTGGTGAAAGCTCGGGGTCCGCTTACTTTCACCGTAAGTCTTTTTTAGACCAGGCCCCATGGAAAATGCGCCAACCCCCAACAAACACGCTAACCCCCAACAAACACGCTACATCAGACACCTCGCAAGCCTCGTCCGACCAAAGGGAATCAGAGGAAATACCCGTAACCATGGAGGTAGGTGGGTCTGGTTCCTATCAACTTTTGGGAGGTGGAGGCTTAATACTAGCAGGAGGTAGATTGCACCAGTTTAAAGCAGCATGGGAGTCTATCACGAGTGATCAGTATATATTCAATGGCATTAGTGGATACAAAATACAGTATATATCAGGTAACTTGCCACCAGTTCAGCATTTACCCCAAAGGGTATTCTCCCTCTCAGTAAAAGAGAGACGAGAAGGACAAGTTGAACTGATGAGACTAGTTACAAAGGGTATCATTGAAAAAGCAAAACATGAACCCTTGGAATTTGAAAAAGGGTATTTCTCCCTCCGTCAAAGAGAAACGTGAGGGACAAGCTGAACTGGTGAGACTTATCACAAAGGGGGTCATCGAAAAGACCAAACATGAACCTTTGGAATTTGTATCGAATATATTCACTAAAACCAAAAAAAGATGGTGGCTGTCGCATCATCATTGACTTAACATCACTAAACAAATTTGTTAAGTATATATATTTCAAAATGGAGACATATGTTACTGCCAAACAACTGAATTCCAAAGGACACTTCATGGCAAGCATTTATCTTAAAGATGCTCACTATCTAGTACCCATATACAAGGATCATCGCAGATACCTAAAATTTATCTGGATGGTACAAAGCATTGCCCTATGGGCTAACTTCAGCCCCAAGATTATTCACCAAAATATTGAACCCAGCCATGGCAATACTAAGAAAACAAAAACATATTGTCATGGCATATCTGGATGATATTCTGATAGTAGGGAAAATGATGGAATTGGCTGTGGCAGCAGTATCAGCTACAAAACAGCTCCTCGAAACTCTGGGGTTCGTCCTACATCCAGATAAATCTAAGTTGAAGCCATCCACTATCATGGACTACCTGGGCTTCACAATTAACTCAGTCCAGATGACTGTTACCTTGCCAAAGGCAAAAATGGTTGAATTAGCACAATCATGCAACAATTTAATGGTCAACGAGCGACCAACTATTCGACAAGTAGCAAGAGTAATTGGGGAAATGGTAGCAGCATTTCCGGCTACACAATTCGGACCTTTGCACTATCAAAAAAATTTACAGAGAGCAAAGGTACAGGCAATAAAACGACATACAGGTCACTATGATCGTGTCATGAACTTACCCACTGAAGCAATATCAGAGCTACAGTGGTGGGCAGAAAACGTTTGGCATAGTTTCAGCCCTATCTTTATCACTAACCCTACTTTAGTTACTCAAACAGATGCCAGTGCTCAAGGCTGGGGAGCGACTAACTCCATATCCAGCACAGGTGGTAGATAGACTAACCTAGAGTCATCATTACTACTTACACTGGGCATTAACTATCTAGAGATGTTGGGCGCCTTTTATGGTTTAAAAGCATATGTATCTAATATGCAGCACTTGCATGTTCGGTTACAAATTGATAAATACTACGGTGATGGCTTATATTAACCATATGGGTGGCATAAAATCATTATCATGCGACAAATTGGTCAACATGATTTGGCAATGGTGTGTCGAAAGACATATTTGGCTATCAGCTACTTACCTACCAGGTAAGCTAAACACCCATGCCATGAGAAAATTAAACGCCTGGGTTGCAAGTTTGAACAGACCTTACCTGGAACTGGGATTGTCCAAACAAACCATCACCATGTCGGCATCCCTTCGAACATCCACCAAGAGGCAGTACTTAACCAGCATCAAAAAAGGGAGAAGTACTGCCAGGAAACAGGGACAACATACGCAACAGCTACAGCCACCAACATACTGGAGTTCCTGGCCTATCTACACCACGATGTAGGGATCAGCTAGAGTGCTCTTTCTGCTTATCTCAAACCAGCGCCAGGACAACAGGCGATGGGATCCCATCCACTGGTGGTAAAACTGATGAAGGGCATTTACAATATCAAGCCCTAAGCCCAGGTATACCCATATTTGGGATATCAGTGTGGTCCTGACATATCTCAGGGAATGGCCACCAGCCAGATCCCCCGGCCTCGAGCAAGCTACACTAAAGACGCTCATGTTGATGGCACTTGTATCCGCTCAGAGGGTCCAGTCACTACACCTATTGCGACTGGACAACATGATCACAGCTCCAGACCAGATCTGTCGTTATCCAGCGACTGATCAAACAGAGCAGACCAGGAACACCTAATCCAGTCGTGGCTTACCCACTAGAACCACGGTTATGTGCCATGACCCACCTACTATCCTACATAGACACAACCAAAATATTCGAGGGAGATGAAAAGCCTTGTGGGTCAGTCACAAAAACCTTATGGTCGGGTGACGAGCCAAACATTGCGAGATGGCTCAAGCAGGTGCTAGAAACTGCTGGGATAAACACTAACATGTACAAATTTTATTCCACCAGGACAGCATCCATGTCGACGGCTAAAGAATGGACATGCCTATAGACCACATCCTGGCTACAGCAGGATGGTGGGGGGGGGGGAAAGACCGTTCAGAAATTTTATAATAAGCCGTTGGCAAAACCTGGTTTATTTGCAGTAAAGATTTACGAACTGCAAATATTTAATTTAAGCCCAGGGGAGCAACTTAATTCTTTGTTGTTATTGTTTAAAAAATACCATTGTGTTTTTCTACAAATAGACTCATTGGTTGATTACGATAACATTTCCTCCCTCAAGAACTTCGGCAGTGAGTGAAATGAAACTGTTACACGGTTTGAAATCACAGAGCTTTGAAATCTTCACGTAGTCACTCACGTGACTCCGAAGTAAAATAGTAAGATTAAACGAGAACTTACCTGTTTGAAGTTTGATCTGTATTTTATGAGGAGTTACGATGAGGGATTACGTGCCCTCCGCTCCCACCCTCATTATATGGATCAAACTAATAAATTGATGTCTCCTTATCTTTACTATGTTTACTTCAAATAACTGTGTCTATCTGTGATTCCACACCGCTGCTTGGAAGTATGCCGCGCCTGCGCACTGAGCGGGTTCTTCACGTAATCCCTCATCGTAACTCCTCATAAAATACAGATCAAACTTCAAACTGGTAAGTTCTCGTTTAATCTTACTATTAGCTGCCATAGAAGCGGATACAATTACCACTTTCAAAAGATGGACAGATATATGGATAGGAAAGGTTTGGAAGGCCATGGGCTAATGCAGCCAAACAAGCCTTGTCCAGTGGCTAACTAGCTCCACATGGACAAGGTAAACGGACGGGCATGTATGACTGACTCTATGACTGGCTACAGTCAGCTGCCCTGCCATATTCAACCCCTAAACTGATGACGGCAGAGTATTGTGTTATTTACCGATTAATGTACAAGGCGGGATGTGATTAGTTTGGGGACAAGGTTTGTTTACAATTTTTGCTGAAATATGAAGATTCATAGACATGAGTAATATTATTGGGAAGAAAATTAACTTTTGGCTTGGCTGTGTAATCAAATACATGTTTTAAAAATAAAAAATAATATGCTTCTGTCCTGACCCTGTCGTTCAATTTGTTTGAAGATAGCACTTCAGAGACTAGCAGCTCCTAACTTAGATTCCAGTCTAGGCTGTTAGCCTGGATGGTTCGATGATTTACATGGTCTTATGACCCATGGACTAAAAAGGGAAATATCAACTAGAACATGTTTAGATTTGTCATCTGTTGATCCCTGCTATAAAGGATATGTAGTTAAGAGCAGGCCTAGATCAGTCCAGAGGTTCTGTTGCCCAAGTCCCTACTGACATTTAAAACGATCAGTCTGATGAAGGGTCTCGACTAGAAATGTCATCCATTCCTTCTCTCCAGAGATGCTGCCTGTCCCGCTGAGTTACTTCAGCTTTATTGATCTGTCAACAGTCATAAAACACAAGATACATGAAACATGAAATGAAAGTGACGAATGGAAAGGATTGGGCGTGTGCAAAGATTTGGGGATGGGGGTTGCGCAGAAGGGGAGTCAGTCTACCCCACGACAGACGGGGGAGGAGTTGTACAGTTTGTTAGTCACAGGGAAGGATCTCCTGTGGTGTTCTGTACACAGGTGGAACCAGTCTGTTGCTGAAGATACTCCCCAGGTTGACCAATGTGTCATGGATGGGGTGAGCTGTATTGTCCAAGATGCGCCATGGTTTGAGGAGCATCCTCCCCTCCAAGACCACCTCCGATGAATCCAACTCAGGACGGAACCAGCCTTCCTGATGAGTTTGTTAATCCTATTGGCGTCGTGCGTCGCCTTGGCCCTGCAGCCCCATCACACTACAGTGAAGAAAATGGCATTGGATACCGGTAGAACATCTGCAGCATCTTACTGCAGACATTGGAGGAGCGGAGCCTTCTCAAAAAGTACAGCCTGATCTGTCCCTTATTGTACAGGGCTTCAGCGTTCCTGGACCAGTCCAGTTTACTGTCCAGGTACACTCCAAGGTATTTGTACTCCTTGGTAAACTGTATATCCACACCATTGATGGAGACAGGGGACATAGGTGTTCCTATCCTCCTAAGATTCACCACTAACTCCTTAGTCTTGTTAGTGTTGAGCAGTCCACACCACTCAACAAAGTTGTTGACTACACATCTGTATTCAGCTTCCCTCACTGATGCAGCCTATAATTGCAAGGTCATCTGAAAACTTCTGCAAGTGGCAAGAGTTATATCCAAGTCCGAGGTGTAGATGGTGAACAGGAAGGGACCTAGGACCGTCCCCTGTGAGACCCCTGTGTTGTTCATTACCATGTCCGAGACACAGTTCTGTAGCCTGATATACTGTGGTCATCCAGTCAGATAGTTGGTGATCCAGGACACCAATGGAGATCCACCCGCATCTTCGTCAGTTTGCTCCCTAGCAGTGCAGGTCGGATGGTGTTCAAAGCACTGGAGAAGTAAAAAACCCAAGACTCTCACAGTGCTTCCCGCCTTATCCAGGTGAGCATATGAACGATGGAGCAGGTGGATGATGAAAACATTGAAAAGTACTGCATGTCATTCAGCCCATTATGTTTATGCTCACCATCATGTGAAATTAAAGTAATTGCGTCTGGCTGCATGTGATCCAAATCCTCTCATCAATGTCTGTTCATGTGCTTGTCTAAATGCCTCTTAAACATTGCTATAATATTAGTTCAGACCACATCCACTGACAACTCATTATAGAAATCTTAACACTGTGTAAATAAAAGACATTGCCTTGAAAATCTACTTTAAACTTTCTCCTCTGACCATTAAGCTATGTTCTCTATTATTTGGAATTTTCAAATTGGGAAAAAGACTCTGCCTATCAACTTTACCTATGGCCCTCATAATTTTAAATACTTAATAGCAGGACCACCCTCGACCTCTGATGCTCCAGCAAAAACAATTCAGGTTTGCTCAAAGTTTCCTTTTAGCTTAGGAACTGCCATCCATGTAACATCCTACATCCTCACCAGTCTTCAGACTCTTCCTTTGATGTAGTGTGCAGAATGGCACAGTACTCCAAATGTGGCCTAACCAAAGTTTTATACAGCCACAACATGACCTTCCAACTGTTATACTTCAGTAGCTCAACCAGGGAAGTAAGTGTGCTCTACGCCTTCCTTCTTCACTGCCTTATGTACACGTGTGATCAATTTCTGGGACCTATGGACTTGCACCCTAAGATAGTTCTTCACCATTGATCCTTTTTCTGTATATTTTCCTTTTGCTCCCCAAATGTAGCGCTGCACACATCATGATGACATTTTATCTACTAACTTTCTGCCCAAATGTCCAACTGATCTATATCCTTCTATATTCTTTGACCAATATTCTTTGCTATTCATAACTCCAGCAATTTTCATGTCATCTGCAAACCTGCTAATCAGACCATCTATGTTTTCATTCACTTCATTAATATTACAAGCAACAGAGGTCCCTGTGATGGTTGTTGCGAGACGCTGCTGGTCACAGACTACTACTGCTACTACTATCCTCTGTCATCTAAGCAAATTTTGTCTCCAATTTACTAAATAACTGTGTATTGAAGAATTGCCATTTGATTAAGATATAAAGGACTAACAGTTGTGCACTTTGTCTGTTTCATCCAGCAATTGCATGTTTTTGTATAACAAATTAAAACTGAAGAGAGAATGCGAGAACTATTATTAGCACCAGTGAAAATAAGCTAAAGGAAAGCAGGAAAAAAAATGTATGAGGTGGGAGCTCTGAGGTGAGGATTGTCAGTTTTTAGATGACAAAAATGATAGTTGCTTAATGACAACTCATCGTGCCTTTATTTTAGAAAAGGCTTTTTCTTTTTTAACAAATTGAAGAGTATAGAATGAGCTGACCTGAATTATCATGAATGGGAGAGATGCTAAAGGTAGTAACAAAGCTATCTTTGCTGTACCTTTTGTGCTGACAAGAAATTAAAAAAAAATCACATCAGAGGTACTCTCTAATGTACAACATGTAACAGCTGCATTCTAATCATGTTCTTTCAAGTTGTGCAGAATTCACCACCCTCATTGTGAAGCGTTCCTTGTCTTATGCTTAAGTTAAGGTTGTAAGTCTAATTTCCATTGTTATGTGATCAAAATGCATATTGCTAATGTCATCACATGGGGGAAATACTGCAGGTCGATTAAACCAGTTTTAAATGGTTTGATCCTATTTCTTCTGAGTTAACTTTTCTGGGAAAATAGGCAGATTCTGCTGAAGCAGGTTCAAGTCGGGCCAATTTCGAATAAAAACTTTTTAAAATTTATATTTGGTCAATAGATCAATTCAGATATCAGATATACTCCCTTTTACAGATTGATAAGTATCTATTACACATTGCCAATACAATAATTTTCATTTAGTTTTTTTAAATACATCTGAAATGAAATCTTGAATAAAAACTATTTGCAAGGATATCAATAGAATGTTTTAAAAATAGAAAATCTGATTACTCCTTTTGTTTTGGGTTTACAGGACATATTGCCAAGGCAGTTGCTGCTCCTGATGCACACTTGCTTGCTGCTGATGATGTTGTTAGTTGCTGCCTTGACTTGAGTGTTCCAAGTATCTCTCTACGGATCAATGGTCATCCTGTGCAAGGCATGTTTGAAAATTTTAATGTGGATGGCCTCTTTTACCCTGTGGTTAGCTTTTCTGCAGGAGTCAGGTATGTTTTCTGATTGTTAAGTTTGTCTAATGAATAATTATTTTATGATTTAAAGGTGCAATAAATATATGAAGATCATGTGAAATAAACGTTTCTTGTCACATTGATATGAGTGTTTAATTATGAAATCAACATCTTGCTTGAAAGTTATTCAAAATATATAGTTTTAATTCAAAACTTTATTACCCAAATTTTGATAACATTATTTGAATTTGAATACAAAATCATTTTGCAAAATAGATTCGCCACTTCATTGGCTTTAAATTATTTAAAAGAGCTTTTTTTTTGCTGTGCTATTTTAATTATTTCATAACTGATTATTAATATTTATAATGTTAGACAATAGGTGCAGTAGTAGGCCCTTTGCACCAGCACCGCCATTCAATGTGATCATGGCTGATCATCCACAATCAGTGCCCCGTTCCTGCCTTCTCCCCATATCCCGTGACTCCGCTATCTTTAAGAGCCCTATCTAGCTCTCTCTTGAAAGTATCCAGAGAACCGGCCTCTGCCTCTGAGGCAGAGAATTCCACAGACTCACAACTCTCTGTGTGAAAAAGTGTTTCCTCATCTCTGTTCTAAATGGCTTACTGCTTATTCTTAAATTGTGGCCTATAATGTCTAACTTCTTTAGACATTATAGATACTGTGTTATTCCAAAAATGGACGCGTATTTGGCCAGAGTCATGTCTACGTCACAGAGGAAGAGGACTTAACTTTCTGGTGCCTTTCCCCACAGTGGAAATTTTTGATTCTGCTGTGGGGAGACGTTTGTGTTGAACTCTATAATGCGTTGTGTCCATTTTTTAAATTTTGTTAACCTTTTTCTATGGTTAGTATGGAAACTTATTATTTATTTTATGTAAAGCACTTTGGTGTCAATGCGAGTTGACTTAAAACGTGCTATATAAATAAAACTTACTTACTTACGTCACATTGGTGAAGGTAGTAGCATCTTAGCTAATATGCAGCTGAAATATACAGGGTAGGAATATTGTAGTGAGATCCCAAACCCATTCCCAGTGAACGTTCTGGCTCTGCAATGTATGCAGAGCAGGTGACTTTCTGTAAAAGGAGGGTAAAGGAAGTGCAAAAGGCTGGTCAGCAAGAATGTTTTCACTGAAATCTGCCATCTTTCGAATTTGTGACCGCAATGCTGGAGCAAATACAGACTACATTGCCATCGCAAGTAGATTTCTATTGAAGAAGGGACTGACCCAAAACATCATCAATCCATTTCCTTCCACAGTTAATGCCTGATCTGCTGGGTTCCTCCAACAGTTTTTTTTTTTGGCTCAAGATTTCAGCATCTGCAGTCTTTTATGTCTCAAACTTTATTACACTGCATCTTAGTAAATAGTTTCATTATCTTTGAGCGAACCAGGATAAACCAAGAAATTCTACTGGATGATTAGAATTACAAGTTGGTGGAATTACCATACCAGTGAGCAAAATAATAAGTTAAGTTGCCATGCGTAATGACAAAGCAGACCATGTTGAGACTGCATTGGAGGAACCCTGCGCTACTCAACAAAATGATGGTGATCCTACAATGCTGAACAATTGCCTTTGTGAGGATGCAATGCTTGGCACTGGCCAGGTGGTGAACAGCTGTGGAAGAAGATGAGAAAGGGAGGAAACTTAGAGAACCTTTTTACACAACTATATTACTAACTAGACTAAGTGGGACCCGTTGGGTCCCAACATCACACGGGAGGGCTGGTCCCCCGACGCAATATTCCATCTCCACCAATTCCAATATTGGTGGCCAGTGGGGGCTTTCTGGAACGCTAGTATGGGTGTTGTGGGCTGAAGGGACTGGTTTCCAGAGAGCTAGTATGGACATTGTGGGCCGAATGGATTAAACCTATGCCATCTCACCTTAAACCTATGCATCTGGTTTTTGACCCCTTCTCTGGATAAACATCCTTAGATAGGTACAAAATGCCGGAGTAACTCAGCGGGACAGGCAGCATCTCTGGACAGAAGGAATGGGTGACGTTTCGGGTCGAGTCCCTTCAGACTGAATCAGGGGAGAGGGAGGTACAGCGATAAAGCAATGTAAGGTGTGAAAACGAGACAAAGAGGATGCAGATCAAGGAAAATGTAGAATAGATCATTGTTAGCTAGGAGAACATAACAACAAAGCAAACAGAGATAAAATGTAAATGAGGACAGTCAGTCCTGTCGGAGAACTGAGAAGGGGGGAGGGATGGAGAGAGAGGAAGTGCAAAGGTTACTTGAAGTTAGTGAAGTCGATATTCATACCGCAGTGTTGTAAGTTGCCCAAGTGAAATATGAGGTGTTGTTACTCAGAACTGCTGTAGCTTTGGGAGCAGCAACAGCAGCAGCAGCAGGAGGAGATTAGCAAGAGATACGACTGATTGGCTCTAGCCCAAGTGGGAGGAGAGAAGTGAAAACAGTTGAAAACTGAGGAATTTGGTTTGTAAATTGGTAAATCAGGCAATTTATCAGTCAATTTAAGTAAGACTGCTCTTAGGGAGCGGCAGTGAGTGAGCAGCCGTGTGAGAAAAGTGTGAGTCTTTGGCTCGAGAGTCTTCGGAGAGGAGACTACGCAAAACACTGCAGAGGGAGAGACGAAAGAAGGAGATGTCAGGCAAGCTGATTCAGTGTGATGCTTGCAGTATGTGGGCGGTGCCTCTGGCTGCTACAAATGCGAAAAGTGCACCCAGGTAGAGCTCCTGAAGGGCCGTGTTGGGGAACTGGAGAAGCAAGTGGATGACCTCCGGTTCGTCCGAGAAACGGAGTCGTTCCTCGACAAGTCCTACAGTACGATTGTTACACCTAAGGTACTGGAAGAGAGAAGGTGGGAGACAGTGAGAACGGGAGGGAAGCATGGAATGCCAACGTCCCCGGGGGTTGTACCTCTTGTGAACAGGTTCACCCACTTAGAAGCAGTTGGGACAGAAGAGGTGTTTACACTGGGCGGCGGACTGGCTTGTGATGCGAATAGGGCTGTTGAGCCAAAACCAAAAAGGCCTAAGGCAGGCAACGCCATTGTAGTAGGAGACTCCATTGTGAGAGGTACGGACAGGGGTTTCTGCGGCAACAGACGGGATGCGAGGATGGTGTGCTGCCTTCCTGGTGCCAGGATCCAGGATGTCACGGACAGAGTGCAGAAAATCCTCAAGGGCGAAGGTGAACATCCGGAAGTGGTAGTGCATGTCGGCACAAACGATGTCGGACAGAAGGGGATGAATATTCTGCAGCGTGACTTTAGAGAGCTCGGAAAAATGCTGAAAAGCAGGACCTCCAGGGTTGTTATCTCCGGTTTGCTTCCAGTTCCTTGTGCTGGCGAGAGCAGGAACAGGGAGATACGGGACCTGAACGTGTGGCTGAGGAACTGGTGCACGGGGCAGGGATTTAGATTCTTAGATCACTGGGATCTGTTTTGGGGTAAGGGGGAACTGTACAAAAGGGACGGATTGCATCTTAACAGGTGTGGGTCCAGCATTCTGGCAGGCAGGTTTGCCACTGCTACACGGGTGGTTTTAAACTGAATAAGGGGGGTGGGGTGTCGAATGGGCTAGTGGAGGATGGAGTTAAAGGGAAAGGGTTTCTTAAATGTGTGAGCGTAGAGACAGAGGGGTGTAAAATGAGGGTAGAAGCAATAGGTAGCAAAGTGAAAAGAGATGGAGAGCCAAAAGAGATGGGGGAGATATTGAACAGTTTCTTTTCTTCGGTATTCACCAAGGAGAAGGATATTGAATTATGTGAGGTAAGGGAAACAAGTAGAGTAGCTATGGAAACTATGAGGATCAAAGAAGAGGAAGTACTGACACTTTTGAGAAATATAAAAGTGGATAAGTCTCCAGGTCCGGACAGGATATTCCCTAGGACATTGAGGGAAGTTAGTGTAGAAATAGCAGGGGCTATGGCAGAAATATTTCAAATGTCATTAGAAACGGGAATAGTGCCGGAGGATTGGCGTACTGCGCATGTTGTTCCATTGTTTAAAAAGGGGTCTAAGAGTAAACCTAGCAATTATAGACCTATTAGTTTGACGTCAGTGGTGGGCAAATTAATGGAAAGAATACTTAGAGATAATATATATAAGCATCTGGATAAACAGGGTCTGATTAGGAACAGTCAACATGGATTTGTGCCTGGAAGGTCATGTTTAACTAATCTTCTTGAATTTTTTGAAGATGTTACTCGGGAAATTGATGAGGGTAAAGCAGTGGATGTTGTGTATATGGACTTCAGTAAGGCCTTTGACAAGGTTCCTCATGGAAGGTTGGTTAAGAAGGTTCAATGGTTGGGTATTAATGGTGGAGTAGCAAGATGGATTCAACAGTGGCTGAATGGGAGATGCCAGAGAGTAATGGTGGATGGTTGTTTGTCAGGTTGGAGGCCAGTGACGAGTGGGGTGCCACAGGGATCTGTGTTGGGTCCACTGTTGTTTGTCATGTACATCAATGATCTGGACGATGGTGTGGTAAATTGGATTAGTAAGTATGCAGATGATACTAAGATAGGTGGGGTTGCGGGTAATGAAGAAGAGTTTCAAAGTCTACAGAGAGATTTATGCCAGTTGGAAGAGTGGGCTGAAAGATGGCAGATGGAGTTTAATGCTGATAAGTGTGAGGTGCTACATCTTGGCAGGACAAATCAAAATAGGACGTACATGGTAAATGGTAGGGAATTGAAGAATGTAGGTGAACAGAGGGATCTGGGAATAACTGTGCACAGTTCCATGAAAGTGGAATCTCATGTAGATAGGGTGGTTAAGAAAGCTTTTGGTGTGCTGGCCTTTATAAATCAGAGCATTGAGTATAGAAGTTGGGATGTAATGTTAAAATTGTACAAGGCATTGGTGAGGCCAATTCTGGAGTATGGTGTACAATTTTGGTCGCCTAATTATAGGAAGGATGTCAACAAAATAGAGAGAGTACAGAGGAGATTTACTAGAATGTTGCCTGGGTTTCAGCAACTAAGTTACAGAGAAAGGTTGAACAAGTTAGGGCTTTATTCTTTGGAGCGCAGAAGGTTAAGGGGGGACTTGATAGAGGTTTTTAAAATGATGAGAGGGATAGACAGAGTTGACGTGGAAAAGCTTTTCCCACTGAGAGTAGGGAAGATTCAAACAAGGGGACATGACTTGAGAATTAAGGGACTGAAGTTTAGGGGTAACATGAGGGGGAACTTCTTTACTCAGAGAGTGGTAGCTGTGTGGAATGAGCTTCCAGTGAAGGTGGTGGAGGCAGGTTCGTTTTTATCATTTAAAAATAAATTGGATAGTTATATGGATGGGAAAGGAATGGAGGGTTATGGTCTGAGCGCAGGTATATGGGACTAGGGGAGATTATGTGTTCGGCACGGACTAGAGGGGTCGAGATGGCCTGTTTCCATGCTGTAATTGTTATATGGTTATAAAAGTGGCAGGCCGGAAAATCCAGGGCAAAAATCAAAAAGGGCCACTTTTCAACAAAATTGTATAAGGGGTAAGAGTGTTGTAAAAACAAGCCTGAAGGCTTTGTGTCTCAATGCAAGGAGCATTCGTAATAAGGTGGATGAGTTGAATGTGCAGATAGCTATTAATGACTATGATATAGTTGGGATCACGGAGACATGGCTCCAGGGTGACCAAGGCTGGGAGCTGAACATCCAGGGATATTCAATATTCAGGAGGGATAGAGAGAAAGGAAAAGGAGGTGGGGTAGCGTTGCTGATTAGAGAGGAGATTAACGCAATGGAAAGGAAGGACATTAGTTTGCAGGATGTGGAATCGGTATGGGTAGAGCTGCGAAACACTAAGGGGCAGAAAACGCTGGTGGGTGTTGTGTACAGGCCACCTAACAGTAGTAGTGAAGTTGGAGATGGTATCAAACAGGAAATTAGAAATGCGTGCGACAAAGTCAAAACCGTTATAATGGGTGACTTCAATCTACATATAGATTGGGTGAATCAAATTGGCAGGGGTGCTGAGGAAGAGGATTTTTTGGAATGTATGCGGGATAGTTATCTAAATCAACATGTAGAGGAACCAACGAGAGAGCAGGCTATTTTAGACTGGGTATTGAGTAATGAGGAAGGGTTAGTTAGCAGTCTTGTTGTACGTGCCCCCTTGGGCAAGAGTGACCATAATATGGTTGAGTTCTTCATTAAGATGGAGAGTGACATTGTTAATTCAGAAACAATGGTTCTGAACTTAAAGAAAGGTAACTTTGAGGGTATGAGACGTGAATTGGCCAAGATTGACTGGCAATTAATTCTAAAAGGGTTGACGGTGGATATGCAATGGAAGACATTTAAAGACTGCATGGATGAACTACAAAAATTGTTCATCCCAGTTTGGCAAAAGAATAAATCAGGGAAGGTAGTGCATCCGTGGATAACAAGGGAAATCAGGGATAGTATCAAAGCGAAGGATGATGCGTACAAATTAGCCAGAAAAAGCAGCATACCGGACACTGGGAGAAATTCAGAGACCAGCAGAGGAGGACAAAGGGCTTAATTAGGAAAGGAAAAATAGATTATGAAAGAAAACTGGCAGGGAACATAAAAACTGACTGCAAAAGTTTTTATAGGTACGTGAAAAGAAAGAGATTAGTTAAAACAAATGTAGGTCCCTTGCAGTCAGAAACGGGTGAGTTGATCATGGGGAACAAGGATATGGCGGACCAATTGAATAACTACTTTGGTTCCGTCTTCACTAAGGAAGACATAAATAATCTGCCGGAAATAGCAGGGGACCGCGGGTCAAAGGAGTTGGAGGAATTGAGTGAAATCTAGGTTAGCCGGGAAGTGGTGTTGGGTAAATTGAATGGATTAAAGGCCGATAAATCCCCAGGGCCAGATAGGCTGCATCCCAGAGTACTTAAGGAAGTAGCTCCAGAAATAGTGGATGCATTAGTAATAATCTTTCAAAACTCTTTAGATTCTGGAGTAGTTCCTGAGGATTGGCGGGTAGCAAACGTAACCCCACTTTTTAAGAAGGGAGGGAGAGAGAAAACGGGGAATTACAGACCAGTTAGTCTAACATCGGTAGTGGGGAAACTGCTGGAGTCAGTTATTAAAGATGGGATAGCAGCACATTTGGAAAGTGGTGAAATCATTGGACAAAGTCAGCATGGATTTACAAAAGGTAAATCATGTCTGACGAATCTTATAGAATTTTTCGAGGATGTAACTAGTAGCGTGGATAGGGGAGAACCAGTGGATGTGGTGTATCTGGACTTCCAGAAGGCTTTCGACAAGGTCCCACATAAGAGATTAGTTTACAAACTTAAAGCACACGGCATTGGGGGTTCAGTATTGATGTGGATAGAGAACTGGCTGGCAAACAGGAAGCAAAGAGTAGGAGTAAACGGGTCCTTTTCACAATGGCAGGCAGTGACTAGCGGGGTACCGCAAGGCTCAGTGCTGGGACCCCAGCTATTTACAATATATATTAATGATCTGGATGAGGGAATTGAAGGCAATATCTCCAAGTTTGCGGATGACACTAAGCTGGGGGGCAGTGTTAGCTGTGAGGAGGATGCTAGGAGACTGCAAGGTGACTTGGATAGGCTGGGTGAGTGGGCAAATGTTTGGCAGATGCAGTATAATGTGGATAAATGTGAGGTTATCCATTTTGGTGGCAAAAACAGGAAAGCAGACTATTATCTAAATGGTGGCCAACTAGGAAAAGGGGAGATGCAGCGAGACCTGGGTGTCATGGTACACCAGTCATTGAAAGTGGGCATGCAGGTGCAGCAGGCAGTGAAGAAAGCGAATGGTATGTTAGCTTTCATAGCAAAAGGATTTGAGTATAGGAGCAGGGAGGTTCTACTGCAGTTGTACAGGGTCTTGGTGAGACCACACCTGGAGTATTGCGTACAGTTTTGGTCTCCAAATCTGAGGAAGGACATTATTGCCATAGAGGGAGTGCAGAGAAGGTTCACCAGACTGATTCCTGGGATGTCAGGACTGTCTTATGAAGAAAGACTGGATAGACTTGGTTTATACTCTCTAGAATTTAGGAGATTGAGAGGGGATCTTATAGAAACGTACAAAATTCTTAAGGGGTTGGACAGGCTAGATGCAGGAAGATTGCTCCCGATGTTGGGGAAGTCCAGGACAAGGGGTCACAGCTTAAGGATAAGGGGGAAATCCTTTAAAACCGAGATGAAAAGAACTTTTTTCACACAGAGAGTGGTGAATCTCTGGAACTCCCTGCCACAGAGGGTAGTCGAGGCCAGTTCATTGGCTATATTTAAGAGGGAGTTAGATGTGGCCCTTGTGGCTAAGGGGATCAGAGGGTATGGAGAGAAGGCAGGTACGGGATACTGAGTTGGATGATCAGCCATGATCATATTGAATGGCGGTGCAGGCTCGAAGGGCCGAATGGCCTACTCCTGCACCTAATTTCTATGTTTCTATGTTTCTATGTTCCTCCAATTTGAGCTGGGCCTCACTCTGTCAATGGAAGAGGCCCAGGACAGAAAGGTCAGTGTGGGAATAGGAGGAGGAATTTAAGTGTTTAGCAACAGGGAGATCAGGTAGGTTTAGGCGGACTGAGCGGAGATGTTTAGCAAAATGATCGCAGAGCCTGCGCTCAGTCTCACCGATATATAGGAATCCACAACTGGAACAGTGGACAGATGAGGTTGCAGGAGGTATAAGTGAACCTCTGCCTCATCTGAAAAGATGGTTGGGATCCTTGCACAGAGTCAAGGGGGGAGGTATAGGGACAGGTGTTGCATTTGCTGTGGTTGCAGGGTAAAGTACCTGTGGAGGAGGTGGTTCGGGTGGGAAGGGACAAGTTAACCAGGGAGTTGTGGAGGGAACGGTCTCTGTGAAAAGTGGAAAGGGGGGAGATGGGAAGATGTGGCTGGTGTTGGAATCCCATTGGAGGTGGTGAAAATGCAGGAGGATTATGTGCTGTATGTGGCGGCTGATGGGGTGAAAGGTGAGGACTAGGGTGACTCTGTCCCTGTTGCGGCTAGGGGGAAGCGGAGATGTGGGATATCGAGGTGACCCTAGTGAGGGTCTCATCTATGATGGAAGAGTGGAAGCCCCGTTCCCTAAAGAATTAGGACATCTCAGATATCTTGGTATGGAACATCTCATCTTGGGCGCAGATGCTGCGTAGACGGAGGAAGTGGGAGTAGGGGACAGTCTCTACAGGAGGCAGGGTGGGAAGAAGTGTAGTCTAGATAGCTGTGGGAGTTAAGAGTGTTTTATTGTCATATGTCTCAGGTAGAACAATGACATTTTTACTAATCTGTGTTTGGGTTTATATTAAGTGTATATAGTAAATCTCTTCATGCACTTATTCTGCCTTCACCACCATCCCTGGCAGCGTGTTCCAGGCACTTCTCACCTTTTGTGTAAAAATAACTTGCCCCGCAAAAGTCCTTTTAAGCTGCATCATACTTCTTGGCGCTAGTGAGACGACACCTGGAGTATTGTGTGCAGTTTTGGGCCCCAAATTTGAGGAAGAACATTCTTGCTATTGAGGGAGTTTACAAGGTTAATTCCCGGGATGGCGGGACTGTCATATGCTGAGAGAATGGAGCGGCTCGGCTTGTATACTCTGGAGTTTAGAAGGATGAGAGGATATCTTATTGAAACATATAAGATTATGAAGGGTTTGGACACGCTAGAGGCTGGAAACAAGTTCCCGATGTTGGGGGAGTCCAGAACCAGGGGCCACAGTTTAAGAATAAGGGGTAAGCCATTTAGAACGGATATGAGGAAACACTTTTTCACACAAAGAGTTGTGAGTCTCTGGAATTCTCTGCCTCAGAAGGCGGTGGAGACTGGATACTTTCTCTGGATACTTTCAAGAGAGAGCTAGATAGAGCTCTTAAAGATAGCGGAGTCAGGGGATATTGGGAGAAGGAAGGAACGGGGTACTGATTACGGATGATCAGCTATGATCACAATGAATGGCGGTGCTGGGTCGAAGGACCGAATGGCCTACTCCTGTATCTATTGTCTATTGTCTATTATACTCAATGTCCCGACCAATGAAGGCAAGCATACTCATATGCCTTCTTCACCATTCTATCTTCTTGTATTGCCATGTTCAGAGAATTAAGGACTTGGACCCCAAGATACCTCTGTACATCAATGTTGTTAAGGGTCTTGCAATTATTGTATATTTTCTCCTTACATTGACCTCCCAAAGCAAAACTTCACACTTAATCAGATTAACTCCATCTGCCATTTCTTCACCCATTTCTGCTGCTGACACATAACCTGCTGTACAATTAGACAGGCTTCATCACAGTCCACGACCCGTTATCTTAATGTAATTTGCAATTTACTGACCAACCTAGCTGCGTATATATCCAAGTCATTTAGTGTAGGAAAGAACTGCAGATGCTGGTTTAAATCGGAGATAGACCACAAAATGCTAGAGTAACTCAGTGGGACAGGCAGCATCTCTTTGACTTATCTATCTTTGACCCATTCCTTCTCTCCAGAGATGCTGCCTGTCCCGCTGAGTTACTCCAGCATTTTCTGTCTATCCAAGTAATTTATATCATGAACAAGAGAGGTCCCAGAAAAGTTCCCTGCGCCAACCCCACTGGCCATAGGCCTCCCGTCTGAATATTGTCCTTCCACTGCAACCCTCAGTCTTTTATTAGTAAGCCAGTGCTGAATTCATATGACTGTCACAGTTAAACCATGAACCTTAAATCTTTTATGTGATATTGATTCCCTTAAACACAATAGGTTTCTTATGTCTCCACAATAAATTTGTATTTACCCCTTAGTTGTTCCATAGAGTGTTGTACGTTTTCTTCTCCTTTCAGCTCATCTACACTGGTTCTCTATAACATATTGAATATTCTTTTTTCTATGTATTTCTGTCAAGGTTCTTTTGGAGTTCATTCAGTCCTCCACAACTTCCTGGTTAACTCATTCCTTCCCTCCCAAACCACCCCCTCCCCAGGTATCTTCCCTTTCAAACGCAGGAGATGCAGCACCTGTCCTTATACCTCCTCTCACTACTGTCCAGGGATCCCAGCAGTCCTTTCAGGCTCACCTGCACCTCCTCCAAACTCATCAACTGTATCCGTTGTTCAAGATGTGAATACCAAACGTAGACTGGGTGATCGTTTAGTTGAACACCTTTGCTCAGTCCATCTGAACCTACCTGATCTCCCAGGTTGCTAAACACTTTACTTCTCCTTCTCATTCCCACATTGACCTCTCTGTCAGAGGCCTCCTCCATTGTCAGAGTGAGGGTAAATGCAAATTGAGAGGAACAGCATCTCCTATTTCGCTTGGGCAGCTTACAGCCCAGTTATAGAAATTGATTTTGATTATAGAAATTGATTTCTATAACTTCAAGCAATCCTAGCATTCCCTCCCTCTCTCCCTCTCTCCCTCTCTCCCTCTCTCCCTCTCTCCCTCTCTCCCTCTCTCCCTCTCTCCCTCTCTCCCTCTCTCCCTCTCTCCCTCTCTCCCTCTCTCCCTCTCTCCCTCTCTCCCTCTCTCCCTCTCTCCCTCTCTCCCTCTCTCCCTCTCTCCCTCTCTCCCTCTCTCCCTCTCTCCCTCTCTCCCGACCAGCTTCTCGTTTTCACCCAACAAACATCTAACAATGGCCTGATTCATTTATCATTGTTACTTTTTTGCATATCTTTCATTCATTGGTCTTTATCTCTCTACATCATCGTCTATATCTCTCGTTTCCTTTTCCCCTAACTAATCTGAAGAAGGGTCTCGACCCGAAACGTCACCCATTCCTACTCTCCAGAGATGCTGCCTGTCCCGATGAGTTACTCCAGCTTTTTGTTTCTATCTTCGGTTTAAAACAGCATTCGCAGTTCCTTCCTTCACATGTATTTAATTACTCTTGCTTTCCCTCTCTCCATCCCTCCCCCTTCCTAGTTTTCCGTCCAGTCTGACTGTCCCCCGATTAAACTTGATCTCTGTATGCTTCAGTGTCACCTTCTCCTAGCTAACAATGATTTATTCGACATTTGCCTTGAGCACCATCTCCTTTGATGTCCACTTTCACACCTTACCCTTCCTTATTTCTGTTTCTCCCTCTCCCCTGACTCTTGGTCTGAAGAAGGGTCTCGACCCGAAACATCACCCATTCCTTCTATCCAGAAATGCTGCCTGTTCCATTAAGTTACTCTATCGTTTTGTGTCTATCTTTAGTGTAAATCAGCATCTGCAGTTCCTTCCTACATATTTAATGTTTACTGGGAATGTAAGAATGCAATTCTTAAATGCTGCAGCTATACAGACACATTCATGCAACAATGCCACAAATAAATATACAATAATCTATAATATAAATTATCAGTAATACTAGGTAACCAGTTCATAATAGTGCTATGTTAGATGACATCTCTTTATCTATGAGAGATGATGAGGGATCTACGAGAGAAGCTTTGACATTCACCTGCTTCGAGAGGGGAGGGTTTTGTCTGTGGTTGCAATTCCTGTGGTGGCTGACAAGGCCTATCCTTGACTGGCAGACCTTTATAAGGTAACCATACCATGAAAGTGAAAATCAGACCATACAGGTGCACAACCTTTTATCCGAAAGCCTTGGGACCAGACATTTTTCATAATTCAGAATTTGTCGGTCTTCGGAATGGAATTTTTTTTAGCGTAGATTTTAATGGCTGGCTCAGTGGTAGAGTGCTCGGCTCATATCCGCAAGGTCGCGAGTTTGCGCCTTGATCCTGGCAGTTACTCGATCGCGAGTTTGAGTCTTCAATGTCGTTTTTTCTTGCAGAATAAATGTTTGTATGAAATACAGTGTAGGAGAAGTGTACTGACTGTGTGGGCAGAACTTTGGAAGTGATTGCCCACCAGTCTAAAAAGCCGCTGTGTCTCCCTGTCCCTGGGATAGCAGGGGGCGATCAAACAGCACAATACCCCCTCCCCCTCCAACTCCAGAGGAATCCGCTCCCCGATGGGCCGCTACCAAAGATCATAGAGGAGCTCCTCTATGATCTTTGGCCGCTACAGCGACAAGTGGCAGTTCGCCCACAGCCCGAGCTGCGCCCCCTCATCTGCCACCCCAAGAACAAGACGTACCTTGCACACCATCAGCTTCTGCCCCTACGTGTTCCTCTGGAGTTGGAGCGGGGCTGGGCTGGAGTTGCTGCTGGCTGTGGGTCTCTGGGATCTCCGTGCTTGCAGTGGGCCTGGGGGTCGGTGGGCGGCGGTGGGAGCTGTGGACCTACGGACCTACCTCCGTGGAGCTAGCCAGCTTCGGAGGGTGGAGAGTTGCGGGGGCGAGCTGCTGCGACCCGACTCCGGTGGATGGTGACACCGGGAGCTCGCGGGTCTCCGGTGGGAGACTGCTTTGCGGGGCACCGGCAGCGGCGACTTCTCCCGCCCGAATTACGGGGTTGAGAATGACCTGGAGGGGGTCCTTACAACGCCCGGCGCGGCTGTAAATTGCCGCGGACTTGCTAGCGCCCGCCGGGGGCTCCAACATCAAGACCGGGGCAGGGCCCTACATCTCCCGGCGTGGCTTTGAGTGGCCGCTCCCCGATGGGCCCCTACGACGCCCCGAGCTGCGCCCCATCATCCGCAACCCAGGTTCCTCTGTAGTTGGAGTGGGGCTGGGCTGGGCTGCTGTTGGCTGTGGGTCTCTGGGATCTCCGTGCTTGCGGTGGGCCTGGTGGTCGGTGTCCAATTGGTCCTGACGTCTCCGGTGACTGGCACGGTCCTGCTGCAAACGCCGACGTGAAGACAGTGCAAAGCCCCCGCGCCGGTGCAATGGGCGGGGAGCTGGAGAGAGGGGAGGTAAGGGGTCACACACATGGCCGGGAAGCAGAGGGGTGTAGGTGGGGTGATACTGAAGCGAGCGACAATCTGCTGCTGCCTGCCCCGCTGAGTTAAAAAGTTCCCACGCAAGACTCACGAAAGACTGTGTATCGTGAGTCTACCGTGGGAACTTTTTAACTCAGTGGACAGGCAGCAGCATATTGTCAATTATTAACCCTCCCGCGCAATATACCCTCATCTTCTCTTTTATGAATGGGGATTTAGTTCCCCTTTCTTCGAGGACCGACCGGAGGTTCCGCTGTCACCTCTGCGGGCCGCCCTCGGTGAACGTTTTCAAGGACCTTTCTTCAAGGACCGAAAAAATGGCCGCTATTCGGAGGTTTTCGTTATTTGGATCTTCGGATAAAAGGTTGTGCACCTGTAATAGGAAACAAAAACTTGTTTAGGCCCCACCTTGTGCTGATTTTTCCAGTGTTCCTGAAACAGTTGTTGATTAAGATTACATCAGGATCAAAATGGTAGAATTATTTCATTTAGATCTTGTACTAAAAAATCCCCAGTAATTAAACTGGGGAAATATATTGGAAGCTCCAATTGTCATTTTTTGCAATTGTCCACTGAATCCTTTCAGATTCCAATCAGTCCTGAACAATCAACTCAATACAATCTTGTTCCATGAAAAGTTAGCAGATTTATTTTACTCTATATTTCTAAGAAATTGATTTGCCAATTTCCTTCGCATTGTCCAGTGAGACTGTTTCTGACAAAGAATATTAACAATAACATTCTCTTATGCTGCGTCATAAAAATCTGCATATCTTTTTGTGGAAAAGTGCTTTCTGTCAATTGAAAAAAAAACTTACCAGGATTTATTCAAAGTTTTAAATCTCCAGATTCAATAACTACATACTGTGACTAAACAGCAATTAATTGCTCACAGTTTTAGTTGGGGGATGTTTTATATCAACAAGATCTATAAATAGGAATTTGCACTGATGGCTATTTCACATTGACGTTAAATGTTATTTTAATTTATTTTTTGTGTGTAGGGTCAGATTTTTACTAGGTGGTAGGCATGGGGAATTCAAGTTTATGCCTCCACCTGGTTATTCTCCTGGTTATGAAGCACTACTACCAAAGGAAAGAATGAGAATAGAGCCCATCAAACAATATAAGCATGATTTTGATGGCACTCGAAATCTTTTGGGCCCTGTACAATCACTGTCACATACTGAATTTGCTCCGTCTCCTGTGGATACAGCGCAGGTAAGGATTTATCTATTGGCCACTTTTAAATAAATTCAGTGTTTCTTGATTTTTTGTATATGCAAACATTTACAAAAATATACATTACTTAATCAGATTTTGAAGCTCCTGACTGCAAAAGTAATAACTTTTACTTTGGCAGAGTCCCCCACAATGTTCGCCTTGTGGTTTGTAAATAACACCTCCACACATCTCCACTTCCGCACCTACCCCATTTGCCATTCGCACAGACTGACTTCCGTATTGGTTTTTTGACATCTTGTACTGTCGAAAGGCCTTTGCAGTCTTTCTGAATGTCTCTGATAATTACAGACATATCGTAAGGTCATAAATGATAGGAGCAGAATTAGGCCATTCGGCCCATCAATTCTACACCATTCAATTATGGCTGATCTATCTCTCCCTCCTAACCCCATTCTGCTGCCTTCTCCCCATAACCCCTGACACCCGTACTAATCAAGAATCTATCTATCTCTGCCTTAAAAATATCCATTGATGGCCTTCACAGCCTTCTGTGGCAAAGGTTTTTTCAGATTTGGACCAGGGGATTGAAGGTTTTGTGGCCAAATTTGCGTATGATACGAAAATAGGTGGAATGGCAGGTAATGTAGAGAAAGCAGGGACTCTGTAGAGAATCTTGGACAGGTTGTGAGAGTGGACAGATAAGTGGCAGATGGAATATAGTGCAGCAAAGTGTGGAGTCATGCAAGGTACACAAAAAAGCTGGAGAAACTCAGCGGGTGCAGCAGCATCTATGGAGCGAAGGAAATGGGCAACGTTTCGGGCCGAAACCCTTCTTCAGACTGATGGGGGGTGGGGGGAGCGGGGAGAAGAAAGGAAAAAGGAGGAGGAGCCCGAAGGCTGGGGGATGGGAGGAGACAGCAGGAGGGCTGAGCAAGGGGAGGAGACAGCAAGGACTAACAAAATTGGGAGAATTCAATGTTCATGCCCCCAGGATGCAGACTCCCCAAGCGGAATATGAGGTGCTGTTCCTCCAATTTCCGGTGTTGCTCGCTCTGGCCATGTGGAGTCATGCATTTTGGTAGTAATAATAATAATAATAATACATTTTATTTATGGGCGCCTTTCAAGAGTCTCAAGGACACCTTGAGAATAAAGGAATAAAGGCGTAGACTATTATCTAAATGGGGAGAGAATCCAGAAATTGGAGTTGCAAAGGGACTTGGATTCAGGATTCCCAAAAATGGTGCAGGATTCCCAAAAATTTAATCTGCATGTTGAATCGGTAGTAAAGAAAGCAAACTCAATGTTAGCATTTATTTCAAGAGGGCTTGTATACAAAAATATGGATGTAATGCTGAGGCTCTATACAGTGCTGGTCAAGCCACATTTGGAACATTGTGAGCAATTTTGGGCACCATATCAGAGGAAGGATGTGCTGACTCTGGAGAAGGTCCAGAGGAGGTTTATAAGAATGATTTCAGGAATGAGTGGGTTAACATAAGATGGCCGTTTGTCAGCACTGGGCCTGTACTCGCAGGAGTTTAGAAGAATGAGGGGGAACCTCATTGAAACATACAGAATAGTGAAAGGCTTGGATAGAGTAGATGTGGAGGGGATGTTTCCACTAATTGGAGAGTCTTGGATTAGAGGTTATAGTCTCAGAATTAAAGGACGTTCTTTTAGGAAGGAGATGAGGAGAAATTTCTTCAGTCAGAGGGTGGTGAATCTGTAGAATTATTTGCCACATAAGGCTGTGGAGGCCGTCAGTTGATATTTTTAATGCAGAGATAGATTCTTGATTAGCACTGGTGTCAGAGGTTATGGGGAGATGGCAGTAGAATGGGGTTAGGAGGGAGAGATAGATCAGCCATGATTAAATGGTGGAGTAGACTTGATGGACCAAATTCCTAATTCTACTCCTATCACTTATGACCTAATTCACCACCCTAAATACATTTCTCCTCATCTCCTTCCTGAAGGAATGACCTTTAATTCTGAGGCTATGACCTCTAGTCCTAGACCCTCCTAGCAGTGGAACAGTTTTATTCTTGTTTCTCAGACTCATAATGGCTTCTTTGACTTTCATTGGCACAACTTTGGTCCTTGTGTTGATAAACAACAATAAATGTTCCAAGGGTGTTGGAAAGACTAGGTGCTGAGATACCTGCATTATACCTGCTTTAAGGAAGCATTTAAACACACCTGAGAAATTACAAACTCATGTGAAGCCACATGTCCCAAACATTATGGTGCCCTAAAATGGGGGAACTATGTATAAACACAGAATGAACCACGAACAAAACTGCTGGAGACATCAACCAAACCTTAGGCTTACCAAAATCAACTGTTCGGAAGATCATTAAGAAGAAAGAGAGCACTGGTGAGCTTACTAATCGCAAAGGGACTGGCAGGCCAAGGAAGACCTCCACAGCTGATGACAGAAGAATTCTGTCTATAATAAAGAAAAACCCGAAACACCTATCTGACAGATTAGAAACACTCTTCAGGAGTCAGGTGTGGATTTGTCGATGACCACTATGCGCAGAAGACTTCATGAACAGAAATACAGAGGCTACCCTGCAAGATGCAAGCCACTGGTTAGCCGCAAAAATAGGGTGGCCTGGCTACAGAGCAACCACAGTTCTGGAAAATGGTCTTGTGGACAGATGAGACGAAAATTAACTTATATCAGAGTAATGGCGAGAGCAAAGTATGGAGGAGACAAGGAACTGCCCAAGATCCAAAGCCTACCACCTAATCTGTGAAACACGGTGGTGGGGGTGTTATGGTCTGGGGATGTATGGCTGCTGAAGATACTAGCTCACTTATCTTCATTGATGATACAACTGCTGATGGTTGTAGCATATTGAATTCTGAAGTGTATAGACACATCCTATCTGCTGAAATTCAAACAAATGCCTCAAAACGCATTGGCTGGCGGTTCATTCTACAGCAAGATAATGACCCCAAACATACTGCAAAAGCAACAAAGGAGTTTTTGAAAGCTAAAATATGATTAATTCTTGAGTGGCCAAGTCAATCACCCAATCTGAACCCAATTGAGCATGCCTTTTATATGCTGAAAAGAAAACTGAAGGGGACTAGGCCCCAAAACCAGCATAAGCTAAAGATGGCTGCACTGTAGGCCTGGCAGAGCATCACCAAAGAAGACACCCAGCATCTGGTGATGTCCATGAATCGCAGACTTCAAGCAGTCATTGCATGCAAAGGATATGCAACAAAATACTAAACATGGCTACTTTCATTTACATGGCATTGTTGTGTCCCAAACATTATGGTGTCCTGAAATGGGTGGACTATATATAAACACTGCTGTAATTTCTACATGGTGAAACAAAAATGTATAAAAATGGGCTTTATTAAAATCTGACAATGTGCACTTTAACCACATGCGATTACAAAACTCAAATTGTGGAGTACAGGGGCAAATAAATAAATGATGGATGTCCCAAACATTATGGAGGGCATTGTATACAACATCTACAGCTCTGCCCCCATCAACCTTTTTAGTCACATCTTCAAAAAAGGCAATCTGGTTCGTGAGACATGACCTCCCACTCCTATCCCATGCTGACTATTCCTAATCAACCCTTGTCCATCTAAAAGCATGTAGATCCTATCCCTTAGAATAGTTTCTAGTAACTTTCCGACGATAGATGTAAGGCTCACTGGCCTATAGTTCCCTAGATTTTCTCTGCAGTCCTTGAATAGAGGCACAACATTTGCCACTATCCAGACTTCTGGCACTTCACCTGTATTTAATGACGATTCTGAAATATCAGCCAGGGCACCTGCAATCTCCTCTCGAGCTTCCCACAGTGTCCTCAGATACATTTGATCAGGATGAAATGTTGTTGACATTTTTGTAATTTTAGAAATATTTTTTTAATTGTTATTTTCTTATTCTTATTTTATTATTGTTCTTATTTTATTTTAGATTGTTCTACCACCTCATCTGGAACGTATACGAGAGAAATTAGCTGAAAACATACATGAGCTTTGGTCTATAACAAAGATCGAGATAGGTTGGACGTATGGCACAGTAAGAAGTTTTAAAATTACATCTGTCTCAAAATATGATCTAATTATGCAATTACATATGTTAATGCCCGATGGAAATAAATCAAGTTTTATTTCTCTACATGATTAAAGTAAAAACTTTACATTTGTTGTTCATAAAGTTCTGGATAAAAATTGTTGGTCTAATTTGGGTTTTCATATCTGTAAGAAAATCGGTAATAAATGTTGCAGCTAATGGAGAATCCTTTAAAAGTATAGCCAAAGTCAAGCATATGAATTAAAAGTTTTAAATGCTTCATGTAGGAGGTTCCAATGCAGTAAGTTTCTTGCTAAAATATAGAAATGTAACAAAACCTGGAACTAACTCAACCTCCATGGATTGAAAATAAATGCAACCATTTTCAATATATTGCTCAGAAAACAAATGATCTGTTGAAGGAACTCAGTGTGTTGAGCAGCAACTTTGGGGTGAAAGTGTTTGTTGATGTTTCAGGTTGAATTCCTGCACCAGGATGAACGGGCCTTTTTCAGTGTCAAATTACTCTATGACTAATCATTTTCTTTGTTTTTACAATTAGATCCGAGATGACAACAAAAAACTGCACCCTTGTCTCGTTGAGTTTCATAGGTTACCTGAACCTGAGAGAAACTACAACTTGCAAATGTCTGGTGAAACTCTGAAGTAAGTACAATGCAATTTCTGTGGTGACATTGTTTTAATTTCACTGATATATCATTAACAATATATTTTCTGAACATTTCTCCTCAGAACCCTCCTGGCATTAGGGTGCCATGTTGGAATGGCTGATGAAAAGGCAGAAGAAAATCTAAAGAAAATTAAAATGGCCAAATCGTAAGTTTTGCTTTTTTATACAATTTGAATGTTTATAACTTTTAAGTGAATTGAATGAAATGGGAAGAAGCAAGATATGCTCACAGTTCATTTGGCAATTAATTTCAGTGTAAATGAATTGATATTCTATTGGTATATTATTATTATGCATACTGAGATACTGAGATTCAAAGGAATCAGGATCAGTTCCTGTGGATTGGTAATGTTATCCCACGTTTCAAGAAAGGAGCGAGAGAGAAAACGGGGAATTACAGACCATTTAGTCTGACTTCGGTGGTGGGAAAAATGCTGGAGTCAATTATTAAAGAGGTAATAATGGGGCATTTGGATGACACAAAAAGGATTAGTCCGTCAACATGGATTTATGAAAGGAAAATCATGCTTGACTAATCTTCTGGATTTTTTTGAGGATGTGACAAGTAAAATGGATCTGGTAAGACCACATCTAGAGTATTGTGTACAGTTTTGGCCTAATTTGAGGAAGGACATCCTTGTGATTGAGGCAGTGCAGCGTAGGTTCACGAGATTGATCCCTTCTGCTTCTTCTTCTTGCGTATTGTGTGGGAGAGGTGTTATAGGGGGAGGGAGGAAGTGACTGAGTGTTGTGGAAAGAAGAGGGCGTGAGAGGTGAGGGAGGGAGTGGGGGAGGGGAGGAGGAGAGGGGAAAGAAGAGGGAGGGTGAAGAGGAGAGGGAGGGAGTGCTGGGGGATGAGGGGAAATGGAGGAGGATAGGGGTAGGAAGAGGGATGGCGAGATAATGGAGGAGGTGAGGGAGGGGTGAGGGGAGGAAGCCGAGGAGGGTTGGTGGAGGGTGGGGAGAGAGAGGATAATGGAGGAGGGGAATAGGGGACTGAAGAGGGAGAGTGAGATGCGTTCACATTGATCTGATATATTACAAGTTATTGCCATTTTAAACTTTAAAACGTCAGCCGCGTCTGCACAGTTGGGGGCTATGGGTGAGTGGTGGAACATAGCATTGCGGGAACGGGGCACAATGGGTCCCACTTGGTCCAGTACCATTCTAATACTTAGTACTTAAAGTTACAGTTACCATTATATACACTTCAACAGTGTGGTATTTATACCTTGGAGAAAGCAAATGTAGATTGGGAGCACCTGTGTTCTTTCTGCAAAGTGATGCTGAATTTCCTGTATCATGTTATGTCAGTGGGAGAATAATATGTACCACAATGTAAACTTGATGATGCACAATGTAAATTTAAGTAACCGGAACTCATCTAGGCATTTTGCAGTTTTCCAGACCCTATATTAAAATTTTCAACTTCAGGTAACTCACTTCCTCTGATTGTATCAGAATTGGCTAATATTGCTCACCCATATGTAACATTTTCTTAGTTCTGTTTTCTCTAAAGTGCAGCCTGATCTGCTCGAAGGTAGACAAAAATGCTGGAGAAACGCAGCGGGTGCAGCAGCATCTATGGAGCAAAGGAATATGTGATGTTTTGGGTCGAGACCCTTCTTCAGATTGGTGGAGGTGGGGGGGCGGGAAGAAGAAAGGAAGAGGCAGAGGGAGAGCTGGGAAGGGGAGGAGAAAGAGGGAGAAAGCAAGGATTGCCTGAAATACCGCTGGAGTGCAAACTACCCAAACGAAATATGAGGTGCTGCTCCTCCAATTTACGGTGGTGCTCACTCTGGCCATGGAGGAGGCCCAGGACTGAAAGGTCGGATTTGGAATGGGAGGGGGAGTTGAAGTGCTGAGCCACCGGGAGATCAGGTTGGTTATTGCGAACTGAGTGGAGGTGTTGGGCGAAGCGATCGCGAAGCCTTGTGTCCCACCGATGTAGAGCAGCTGACACCTGGAACAGCGGATGCAATAGATGAAGTTGGAGGAGGTGCAGGTGAACCTCTGCCTCACCTGGAAAGACTGCTTAGGTCCTTGAATGGAGTTAAGGGGGGAGGTAAAGTGACAAGTGTAGCATTTCCTGCAGTTGCAAGGGAAAGTAGCATGGGAGAGGGTGGTTTGGGTGAGAAGGGACGAATTGACGGTCTCTGCGGAATGCCGAAAGGGGAGGAGATGGGAAGATGTGTCCAGTGGTGGGATCCCGTTGGAGGTGGCGAAAATGTCGGAGGATTATCTGTTGTATGTGACGGCTGGTTGGGTAGAAGGTGAGGACAAGGGGGACTCTGTCCTTGTTACAATTGGGGGGATGGGGAGTGAGAGCAGAGCTACGGGGTATAGAAGAGACCCTGGTGAGAGCCTCATCTATAGTAGAAGAAGGGAAACCCCGTTCCCTAAAGAATGAGGACATTGCCGATGCCCTGGTTTGGAACACCTCATCCTGGGTGCAGATGCAGCGTAGACTAAGGAATTGGGAATTGGGGATAGAGTTCTTACAGGAAGCAGGGTGGGAAGAAGTGTAGTCCAGATAGTCATGGGAGTTAGTGGGTTTGTAGTAGCCTGATCTGCTCAATATTTTGTGCATTTTGCAACTTTTATGTTCCTTTTGTTCATGTTCTAGTTCTCTAGCTATCCTCATCAATGTCTTTATCTACAGTCTATGTCCATTTGGTTAATCAGAGAGATTCACTGTGTCATTGATAGCTGTACCCTAACTTCTCCACAACTTAAAACTAATTAGATTTCTCTTTCACAGTAAGTCTTTAATTTGAAATGTTAATTTTACTGCTGCCTGAGTCTTTGAGTGGTCCCAACATTTTCTGTTTTATTTATTGCCTGTAAGATATTAAATTTTTGCTTTAGTTCAGTGTTTAATGACAATTCTAATATCCTATGGTCACAGGTACCTTATGACAAGCGGTTATAAACCTACTCCACTTGACCTTTCCCATGTAAAACTTACTCCAGCCCAGAATACTTTGGTGGACAAACTGGCTGAAAATGGTCACAATGTCTGGGCACGGGATCGCATCCGCCAAGGGTGGACTTTCAGTATTTTGCAGGTAAGGAGAAGAAAACACATTTCAATTTTTTACTTGGGAGCGCATAATAGATGATTGCATACATGCAATTTACTTTGGATGTATTCTCATGTTTTCTGGTAACCCCCTCCGCCCCCAGAATACCATGTATATTAACCTTGCTTTTTTATTTTATCATATTAAGATGAAGGAATTGATAATAACCTGTTTCATAACCTAAGGATGCCCCAAAGCACTTTACAGTAAAATGAGGACATTAGGTATATACAGCTACTGTTGTAAGGTAGAAAACATTGCAGTTAATTTGTTCATAGCAAATTTTACAAATTAACTAGATTAGCTCTCTTAGTTGATGAATAAATATTGGTCAGGACATTAGTGATAACTATCAAGCTCTTCTTCATTTGGTACTGTGGGAGATTTTTTCATCTCTCTGAGAGAAGGAAGTTTATATGATCTGTCCTTAAATATTGCATCAAGGTGCCGGCTGGATTTTTTGCTCAAATATTAGGAGTCGGATATAATATCAGCTAGCAGCTCAACCACAGCTAATACCATTAAACAAATCGTGAATTGGGAGAAAAAATAACTGGGAAGAATCAGAGTAGAAAAGCTTCATAATTCTGAACTAAACCGTACAAGTTTGCATATTGATTCATTTGATGAAGATGTTTATTTGAAAATGGAAATATGGTTTGACAATCTGTATAACACATTTAAAAAGTAGTATAATGATTGGATGGCTTTGGATTGGGTGAGAAATAAAAAGATTCCAATTATGGAGCACTAATCAACTTTGAACAAATGTACTCATGGATTTAACAGATGTTAAATAGGAGGTAGGCATACCATTCACCATCAAGGTTTGTTTGGATCCTCTCAAGGTTTCAAATTTTAGTTCAATTTGGTTGATTAATGAATATTGACTAGGTTTGATGAATGCATATTGACTAGAATATTGACTAGAGATGGATTATCCAATCCTGGCATAAAAAAAAGCCAAGAGAGGCTTGATCCATAAACTGTGTTTTATGAATACAATCTGTGGGTCTGCAGGAGCAGAACACTTCCTGCAGATTTTGTAAGGAATTTGTGCCACCATCTCCTATGTTATTGATACTATGGGATTTTTTTTTTTTTAACATTCTGATTAATTGCTAATTTTACCCTGACTCACTGTGATCGACCCTGTTCTTCCTCACATTCGACAAACATCCACCTGCACAACTGTGGCTGGTACAGTGATGCATCTGGGAGAGCTGCTGCTTCATAGCTCTGTAGACCAGGTTCGATTCTGACTCCGGTGTCTGTCTGTATGATGTTTGCATGTTCTCTGTATGATCGCCTGGGTTTCCTCTGACTGCTCCAGTTTCTCCCACATCCCAAGGACATACTGGTTTGTAGGTTATTTGGCTTCTGCAAATTGCTCCCAGTGAGTGGGGTGTGGATGTGAAAGTGGGCTAACATAAGACTAGCGTGAATGGGTGATCAATGGTCGCGTGGACTCAGTGGGCCGAAGGGCCTGTTTCCATGCCGCGTCTTTCAATCAATTATTTAATCTTTCAAATCCTCAGTTTTCTCTTTTTTGGTCTTGTCCCTTTTCATCATTCTCCAATCTGCAATTTACCCGCCTCTACCCCATCATCAAATTCATTTATAGAACGTACAAATCCTATTACAACTTGTAAAGATGAATCGGCCCGAGACCGATTATTGGTAAATAACAAAATAGTCCTTCACTAGAACTGCAGCAGTTCAAGAAGGTGACATTATAAGGGTAATTAGAAATGACCATTAAATGCAAGCTTTGCCGACTTAGCCGTTGATTCATAGGAGAGAAAAAAAATTATGCAAGGTAATAGGGCATGCAAAGGCTTGGAACCTCTGTTATCTAATGTATAAATCAATTCGAAATTCATATATAAGGGACATTATTTTCAGATTTTTTTTGTGTGTTTTTGTAGGACATAATGAATAAGAGAAATCCCCGCCTCGTACCATATAATCTCCTGGATGAACGCACAAAGACAACAAACCGAAACAGCTTGTGTGAGGCTGTCCGTACATTGATTGGTTACGGCTACAACATTGAGCCACCAGATCAAGAAACAAGTATGTAACCATGGATTTTAAAACAGTTTTTCAGGGCTGCAATCCATCAAGCATAAATAATAAGTTGATAATAACTGCAGTGATAAGGGAAATATTATATTACGTTAATCAAACATAATGCATCAAAGGTTTGATAAGGTTAGTGATATAGGCTCTATATTGTAACTGCATCATCCGGAGTGCTGGCGGAGTTTGTGAGCAGCCATATCTGCTGAAACTGTGTATTGTACGAGCTGCTGAGTTAGTGTTATGTGAATTGTGAGTTGCTGAGCTCCAATTATAATTTGTCAATACATGGACAGTTTGATCCAGGGAGCAGCTATACGCATTGGGTTAGATATTTGTTTATTTTTGTTCACTGGTCAGCTTTAGGAGGATGTAACTACAAGTTGTGCAGATGTGGAGACTGTAGACAATGTGGCAGAGATAAAAGAAATTATAATGAGCGCAAAGAAATGGCTGATGCGTCAAATAAATAATTTGAATTATTCTTCACTGAAGAAGATGCTAATTAATGTAACATTTTACATTGAAAAACTATTGTTAAAGATTGTTCTGGAATGAAATTCAAGGGACTAAAGTAACAAACTCTACACATATAACCTACATCCTAGAAAGTAACATCAGCAATCGCTTCGCCCAACACCTCCGCTCGTTTCGCAATAACCAACCTGATCTCCTAGTGGATCAACACTTCAACTCAACTTCTCTTCAACTTCCACATCAGTCTGAAGAAGGGTCTCGACCCGATACGTCGCCTATTTCCTTCGCTCCATAGATGCTGCCTCACCCACTGAGTTTCTCCAGCATTTTTATCCACCTTCAGAAATGTGGAAGTATGATCTCTGTAATGCGAGTGACTCATCTCCTGACACCCAAAGTTTTTCCACCTGATTTGGAAATGTATCACTAGACCTAAATCTTGGAACTTTCCACCTCACGGCACTGTGGGAGTAGCAACACTGGAAGGACTAGGGTGGTTTAAGATAATGACTCGACAAAGTAGTTGAGACAGGTACAATAACAACGTTTAAAAATCATTTGAACAGGTACTTGGATAGGAAAGGTTTAAGAGGATATAGGCCAAACATGGGACAAGAGGACTGGCTTAGATGGAATCCATTGTTAGGAATGTGACAACAGCCTATTTTGAGGATCATAATTAACTTGGGGAGTGTCAAAATTGAGCTTGTTTCATAAAGTCATTATGCATCAGCTGGAGTGGTGGCCACATGTAGTGGGGTCCGCCTTTCTGTATTTGTCATGTTACGACAATATCTGTGTCGAACATGATGCCAAGACCAACGCTTATCTGGCTGCACACCATCCATATCCCTCTATTCCTGCATATCCATATGGCCATCGGAAGGTCTGTAATATGCCAATATTGTATCTGTCTCAACCATCACCCTCTGTAGCGTGATCCAGAAACTCACCACCTTCTGTGTAAAACAATAATAAAATACTTGCCCCGACCATCTCCTTTGAACTTTGCCCCACTCACCTCAAAGCCCTGTCCTATAGTATTTGATATTTCCATGCTTGGAAATAGTTTCTGACTACCTATCCTACTTGTGCCTCTCATTATCTTATATACTATCAGGACCCCCTTAACCTCCAAAATTCCAGAGGAAACAATCCAAGTTTCACCAAGCTCTCCCTACAGCCATTACCCTCTAATCCAGGCATCATTCGGGTAAGCCTCCTCTGCACCCATTCCAAAGCCTCCATATACTTCCTCTAGTGGAGCAACCGGAACTGCACGCAATACTCCAAATGCGGCCTAACCAAAGTCCTATAAAGCTGCATCATGACTTCCTAACTCTTATACTCAATGTCCCAATCAATGAAGGCAAGCACACCATATGCCTTCTGCACCACTCTATCTATTTGTGTTACTTCTTTCCCGGAGTTATGGTCATGGGCCCCAAAATCCCTCTGCACATCAAAGTATTGGAAGTATTTTTCAGATACATATTTATGTCAAGCCCCCCAGTTATCATTATTCATTCTTGGTCTTTGACTTGGTTGATTTTAGTTGACAATATTTGCATGCTGCCCCATTCTCAATGCGTAATTTAACCTGGATATTTATTTTCATTGCTACTTATCACTGCGTGCTTTGGAGTTTGATGGATTGAAAGATACAGCATGGAAACGGGTCCTGCCCATCGAGTCCATGCTGACCATTGGTCACCCATTTGCATCCGTTCTGTTATCCTACTTTTGCATACACTCCCTCCACTTAAAGGCAATTAACTTACAACTCCACATGTCTTTGGGGTGTGGGAGAAAACCCACGCTGTCACAGGAAGAACATGCAAACTCCACACGAGCAACACCCGAGATCAGAATCGAACTGGGTCTCTGGCGTTGTTAGGTTGCAGCTCCACCAACTGTGTCACTGTGCTGCTGTTAGATAAGAACCTTTCTTTCAAAATATTGAGTACCAAGGACTGTGCTCCCTGATGTTGTGATAGCATGAGTGGGTGGCCAGAGTGCTCTCTGGTGCAAACTCAGATTGTGCTGCTGCTCCTCTTTATTTTGAGCAACTGGACCGGGAGGAAGCATAATTAAAATTAATCTGCGATAATGAAGCATGAAATGGATCTTGGTAGAAGAAAGGATAGCCATATATTGGAGAGGAAGTATTTAGAGCAATATTGGTCAAATACAGGCAAATGAGCCCAAAATGCCAAAGGGCCTGTATTCAAATCCACTGCAGTTCACTTACAGCCATAACAGGTCAACAGTGGATGCAATCTCACTGGCTCTCCACTCCGCTCTGGACCACTTGGACAACAAAAACTCGTACGTCAGGCTGTTGTTCATAGACTACAGCTCGGCATTTAATAGCCTCATCCCTCCTAGCTGGTTACCAAGCTCACGGACCTGGGTCTCTGCGCATCCCTCTGCAATTGGATCCTCGACTTCCTCATCCACAGACCACAGTCTGTCCGTATTGGTTGAAATATGTCATCCTCGATAACAATCAGCACGGTAGCACCTCAAGGCTGTGTGCTCAGCCCCCTGCAGTACTCACTCTATACTCATGACTGTGTAGCCGGACATAGTGCAAATCCATCATCAAGTTTGCCGATGACCCCACTGTTGTGGGACGAATCACAGATGGTGATGAGTCAGAGTATAGAAGTGAGATTGACCGATTGACCAAATGGTGCCAGCATAACAACCTGGCTCTCATCACCAGCAAAACCAAGGAACTGATTGTGGACTTTGGAAGGGGGAGGGTAGGGACCCACAATCCCGATGGTGGAAAGGGTAAAAAACTTCAAATTCCTGGGTGTGCATATTTCTGAAAATCTGAACAAGTCTGAAGAAGGGTTTCGGCCCGAAACGTCGCCTATTTCCTTCGCTCCATAGATGCTGCTGCACCCGCTGAGTTCCTCCAGCAATTTTGTGTACCTTTCTGAAAATCTTTCCTGGTCCTAGCACACTGATGCAATTATAAAGAAGGCACATCAGTGCCTCTACTTCTTGAGAAGATTACGAGAGAGATTAAGAGAGTCGGTATGTCAAGGAAGATTCTCTCGAACTTCTACAGGTGCACAGTCGAGAGCATACTGACTGGCTGCATCGTGGCCTGGTTCGGCAACTTGAACTTTCAGGAGTGGAAAAGACTGCAGAAAGTTGTGACCACTGCCCAGTCCATCACCGGCTCTGACCTCCCCACCATCGAAGGGATCTATCACAGTCGCTGCCTCAAAAAGGCTGCCAATATCATCAAAGACCCATACCATCCTGGTCACACACTCATTTCTCCGTTGCCATCGGGAAGAAGGGCCTGAAATCTAACATCCAGGTTCAGGAACAGCCACTTCCCCACAGTCATCAGGTTATTAAACACAACATTGAATAAGCTCTGAACAATAACAGTCTATTATTATTATTGCACTTTATCTGTTTATTTATATTATATGTGGTCTATGGTCTATAGATACACTGAACGTTTATCTTCCATTTTGTATTATGTTTACATATTCTGTTGTGCAAGTAAGAATTTCATTGTCCTATCTGGGACACATTACAATAAAACTCTCTTGACTTGTGATAACTCTGCCTCAAGTTGAGAGCTGACAGCTATGGGACATGGTATGCTGCATAGATATTGATGGGCCATATTCAAGATTGATGTTGCTCTTGTGGATTGCATCAAGGATCAATACTCAGATGAATGATAGAGTGTAATGCTTGTTAATATGGTATCCTACATGGTCTGTGCCTGTTGAATGCAAAAATCCGCTGGGTTTAATGCATGTGGCCGAGGTAAAATGTGTTTGATAGAGGCTTGCAAGAGAAACATTTAAACAAAGGCCTCAATCTCCTCCAATGTGCAAAGTGTAGATAATGGAGTTAGGGTGTTGGGGGGGGGGGGGGGGGTGGTTGTAAATGTTCTTGGAAATTGCGGGTGAGAGGCCAGAGGAGAGGGAATTAAATAGTTACAATTCCTCTACTCTGTGTTTAAGGTACTTAACATCTCATTTTAATAATACACATTTTTTGTTTTCTTGTGTTAGTTGCCCATACCACAGGTAAAGGCCGCGGTGACAAGGTGCGGCTGTTTCGTGCTGAGAAGTCATATGCAGTGAAGTGTGGAAAGTGGTATTTTGAATTTGAAGCTGTGACTGTGGGAGAAATGAGAGTGGGATGGGCACGGCCTGACTGCAGGCCTGATATACCATTGGGTGCTGATGACCTTGCTTTTGTCTTTAACGGATTTAAGGTTTGTTGTATTTTTTTTTTCTTAAAATCAACAATGAATAATATTGTGCAATTCCAAAAATAGGAAAATTAATCTTGCAATTGCTGTATGTGGAGAGTAAAAGTAAACGTTCAGATGCATTAAGTAAGGTCAGGTGATATGAATTCAGGGATCGCATTCTCCAACAAGAATCACTGGATGGTACAAACCCTGGTTAGTTTCACATACACCCTTTCTCCCATTTCCCTGTCTGGTTATTCCTAATATATCCTGCCTGAATTTGAACTGCAGTGTTTTATAATCAGTAATTTATAAAATCAATGATATCCCTGCAAAATGAAAAGTGGCAGATGTCACCATTTGTTGTTTCATTTAAAAAAAATACTTTTGACTGCAACATTGTGACATATTCAAAAAGGATTGAACGATGGAAACAATACAAAGATGACTAATGGCAACATACAGGGAGCTAATAAATTGGAAGTATTGTAATTGATGAATGAATCTCAATATTTTCTGTTCTGGGCTGCTTTCATTGCCGAAGTGAGGCCATGAGGCCGAAGGGAGGAACAGCACGTCATATACCGTTTGGGTAGCTTTCAAATTTCAGTCGATTAACCAATAACCACCTCCACCCTCCTTTCCCCCCCTCTCTTCCCTTTGGCCCGCTTGGATGGGCACTCCTGCAATTTAACTTTCCCCTTTTCCCCCCCCATCTCTTTCCACCTATCTCTGGCTTTACATTTCATGCCTTTTCTCCTTATCTCATAATCTTGTGTCTTTCAACTTTGGCCTTTGTCCATCTAACTGCCAATCAAACCCTCACTCGCCTGTAAACACCGATCACTTGCCTGTCTTTGTCCTGCCCTCACTACCTCTCTTCTAGCTTTCTCTCCCTACTACAATCAGTCTGAAGAAGGGTCCCAACTACAATTTTGCCCATTCATGCCTTCTGGTGCTGCTACCTAACATGCTCTTTTACTCCACCACTTTGTGTCTTTAAAAAAAATGTTTTAAGTGTGATTTTGTGTGCAGGTCCAGACGTTGCAGGCATCTACTTCATGGAAAATGTATCTCAAAGAGGGACAGAATAACTCGGGAGACAAGTATATTAATCACAAAATGTTGTTACAAAACAGGTTAAGAAAACCCATATGAAAGGAAAGCAAAAGGACTGGAATTAATTTCCAAAGGGATATAAATTGGAAGAAGCAAGCTTATGTTAAACATTAAACAAAATTGCTCTGTCTATAGAAAGCACTTTTGGAAGTGCTAGGGATGATTCAAAGGAAGCTTTACCAATATGATACTTTAATCAATAGGTTATGCCTGTTAGGATAGGTTTTAAAAGCAGAAGGTTTTTATATGATTAAAGGGTGAATCATATATTTTTTGATTATGGAAGCTCTTAATTAATTACATGTAAAGAAGATTGCATTACAATTGGATCATCTGCATCATGCCTCTTTGTTCTACACCATCCAATATAATTGAAAAACAAATTAGAAATTTGCCATGTCAGAAAGACATTGCTTTATATTCCAGAGGCAGAGGCTTTTCCATCTAAGACATATTGAATACATGTATTGGAGCGAGTTAAAGGAGATTTTCCTGAGCAGGTTTCAAGCCAGAAGTTGGAATCTGAAGTACTTTACTTACCTAGTTCATCACTAGTTTTAGATTGCTCTCATCCCCACTCCCCCTCTCGATGGAATATCTGAGAAATTTCTTCACCCAGATTGTGCTTAAAATCGGGAACACATTTTCACAAGGATTAGTTGAGGTGAATAGAATAGATACATTTAAAAGCAATAGATTGAGGAATGGGGGACGAGATGGATATGTTGATAGGGATTGTTTAAAAAAGTATGTTGGGAGGGGTGACATATGCATAGACTAAAACTTCACATGTCAGTAGTGCTGATTGCCTTATTTCTGTACTGTATATTTAAGAATACTTTAAATTTGCAATATACCAAAAAATGTTTTGTTTTAATGTAATTTTGAGACTAGCAGCATTTGCTAGTTTGCCACAGCTACTTAACCAATGTGATTCATACTGGCTGTAAGCTAAGTATCTCTTTCCTTGATCCCCCAGGGACAGCGCTGGCATGTAGGGAGTGAACCGTTTGGCCGTACGTGGCAATCAGGTGATGTGGTTGGCTGTATGATTGACCTGGACGATATGAACATCATGTTCACGCTCAATGGAGAGATGCTTATCAGAGATTCTGGTTCCGAATTGGCTTTTAAGGACATTGAAATAGGCGATGGTAAGTTCTTGCCATTTAAAAAAATGCATGGAAGTGTTTATTCCTTCAGTTTAGTTATCCTAATAACATCAAAGCTGAAGCATTAATGTGTCCCAAAATAGAGGTGGTTCATTTAGGTGATGGTTCTGTTTCTATGAAAGCTCATATTATACAGTACCCTCCATAATGTTTGGGACAAAGACCCATCATTTAATTATTTGCCTCTGTACTCCACAATTTGAGATTTGTAATATAAAACAAAATCACGTGGTTAAAGTGTATGTTGTCAGATTTTAGTAAAGGCTATTTTTATACATTTTGGTTTCACCATGTAGAAATTGCAGCAGTGTTTATACATAGTCCCCCCATTTCAGGGCACCATAATGTTTGGGACACGTGGCTTCACAGTTGTTTGTAATTGCTCAGGTGCGTAATAATTACCTCTTTAATGCAGGTATAAGAGAGCTCTCAGCACCTAGTCTTTCCTCAAGTCTTTCCATCGCCTTTGGAAACTTTTATTGCTGTTTATCAACATGAGGACCAGAATTGTGCCAATGAAAGTCAAATAAGCCATTATAGGAGTGAGAAACTAGAATAACACTGTTAGAGACCTCAGCCAAACCTTAGGCTTACCAAAATCAACTGTTTGGAACATCATTAAGAAGAAAGAGAGCACTGGTGAGCTTACTAATCACAAAGGGACTGGCAGGCCAAGGAAGACCTCCACAGCTGATGATAGAAGAATTTTCTCTATAATTAAAAAAAAATCCACAAACACCTGTCCAACAGATCAGAAACACTCTTCAGGAGGGAGGTGTGGATTTGTCAATGACCACTTTCCGCATAAGACTTAATGAACCAAAATACAGAGGCTACACTGTAAGATACAAACCACTGGTTTGCCGAAAAAATAGGATGGCCAGGTTACAGCTTGCCAACAAGTAAATAAAAGAGCAACCTCAGTTTTGGAAAATGGTCTTGTGGACAGGTGAGACAAAGATGAACTTATATCAGAGTGATGGCAAGAGCAAAGTATGGAGGAGAGAAGGAACTGCCCAAGATCCAAAGCATACCACCTCATCTGTGAAACACGGTGGTGGGGGTGTTATGGCCTGGGCATGTATGGCTGTTGAAGGTGCTGGCTCACATATTTTCATTGACGATACAAGTGCTGATGGTAGTAGCATAATGAATTCTGAAGTGTATGGACACATCCTATCTGCTCAAGTTCAAACAAATGCTTCATAACATTGGCCGGCGGTTCATTCTACAGCAAGACAACGATCCCAAACACACTGCTAAAGCAACAAAGGAGTTTTTCAAAGCTAAAAAATGGTCAATTCTTGAGTGACCGAGTCAATTACCCGATCTTAACCCAAGTAAGCATGCCTATTATATGCTGAAGAGAAAACTGAAGGGGACTAGCCCCCAAAACAAGCAAAACAAGATGGCTGCAATACAAGCCTGGCAGAACAGCACCAGAGAAGACACCCAGCAACTGGTGATTTCCATGAATCACAGACTTCAAACAGTTATTGAATACAAAAGATATGCAACAAAATACTAAACATTTCATTTACATGACATTGCTGTGTCCCAAACATTATGGTACCCTGAACGTTAAAAGTCAAAGTAAAGTCAAAGTAGCCTTTATTGTCATTCAGACCTTTCGGTCTGAACGAAATTTCATTGCCTTGCAGTCATACATATAATAAAAATGACAAAAACACACAATAAAAACAAATTAACATCCACCACAGTGAGTTCACCAGGCACCTCCTCACTGTGATGGAAGGCAAAAGTCTTGGGGAGACACTGCTGTAATTTCTACATGGTAAAACCAAAATGTATAAAAATGGCCTGACAATGTGACAAACCACATGTGATTTTTTTTCTATTACATATCTCAAATTGAGGAGTACAGAGGCAAATAAATAAATGATGGGTCATAGGAACATAGAAACATAGAAAGTAGGTGCGAGAGTAGACCACCAGGTCCGTCGAGCCCGCACCGCCATTCGCTCATGGCTGAACACTAAACAGACACACTTACCCACAAACAGTAGACACAAGACACAGAACACAAGACACTACCCTCCCCTTTATACCGCTATCACCCCTCTCCACCCCAAGAACCTCGTGATCTCCTGGGGGAGGCAAAAAACCGGATAAAAACCCAGGTCCAATTCGGGAAAAAAATCCGGGAAATTCCTCTCCGACCCCAATCCAGGCGATCGACACTTGTCCAGGAGATCACTCAGGTCTTACTATACTAACCATACCTAGGTCCATATCCCTGCCCTCTCCCCGTAGCCCCTTATCCCCTTGGCAGCTAAAAAAACATCTATTTTAGTCTTAAATATATTTAAAGTTTCTGCTTCCACTGCTCCCTGGGGCAGTGAATTCCATAAATTAACCACCCTCTGGGTGAAGAAGTTCTTCCTCATCTCAGTTTTAAAAGAGCCCCCCCTTATTCTGCAACTATGTCCTCTAGTTCTAGTTTCCCCGATCATTGGGAACATCCTCGGTGCATCCACCCGATCAAGGCCCCTCACGATCTTATATGTTTCAATGAGATCGCCTCTCATTCTTCTAAACTCCAAAGAGTAGAGTTCCAACCATGGGTCTTTGTCCCAAACATTATGGAGGGCACGGTACATAATAATAATAATAATAATAATAACTTTATTTATAAAGCACTTTAAACAACTACAGTTGCCACAAAGTGCTGTACATGAGAAATCATGAACAAAAAGCTATTACAAACAATTAAAAACCATTAAAAACCGTAAAACGAAGGACTATAAAAAACACACTAAAAATTAAAAGACATTAAAAGCACTAAAAACAGGAGCAATGCCTCAGCCAGTGTCGAAAGCCAAAGAATAAAAATATGTTTTTAGGGAGGATTTGAAGATGGACAGTGAGGGGGCCTGTCTGATGTGCAACGGCAAGGTGTTCCAGAGTGCCGGAGCAGCAACAGAAAAGGCTCTATCCCCTCTGAGCTTCCGCTTAGACCTTGGTACCTCAAGGAGCAGCTGATCAGCTGACCTGAGGCACCGGGCAGGAGCATATAGGTGGAGCAGCTCAGAGAGGTAAGGCGGGGCGAGCCCATTCAACGATTTAAAAACAAATAAAATAATTTTGAAATGAACTCGAAAGTGCACTGGGAGCCAGTGTAGGGAGGCCAAAATTGGCGTAATGTGCTCCCTCTTTCGAGTTCCAGTCAAAAGGCGGGCGGCAGCATTTTGAACAAGCTGGAGACGAGCCAATGAAGCTCGTGCGACTCCAGAGTAGAGTGCGTTACAGTAATCCAGCCTAGATGTAATAAAGGCATGGATTACTGTTTCAAAATGCTCCCGCTCGAGAATGGGCTTCACCTTTGCCAGCTTCCTTAGGTGAAAGAAGCTGGACTTAACCACCGCGCCTATTTGTTTGTCTAGTTTAAAATCACCGTCCATCCTAAAACCCAGGTTCAAGACGGTTGGCTTTACAGACAATGCCAGTGGACCCAAGTCAACAAAGGGAGGTTCACGGCAGCCATTGGGGCCAAACAAAATCACCTCTGTCTTCTCTTCATTAAGTCCCAGAAAGTTTAAGGCCATCCAGGACTTAATGTCCTCAAGACAAGACAGAAGTGATTTTAAAGAATAGTCTTCCTCTTTCCTGAGTGGCATATATAACTGGCTATCATCCGCATAAAAGTGAAAGGAGATGCCATGCCTTCTTAAAATTGAGCCCAGAGGAAGTAGGTATAAGGAGAAGAGCAGGGGCCCTAAAATTGAGCCCTGTGGAACCCCATATACCAAGGGAGTGGAGGAGGATTCAAAGCCAGCAAGGCTTACCCGCATGGTTCTGTCTGCCAGATAGGACCTGAACCATCCCAGGGCACTGCCACAAATGCCCACTTGGTGCTGTAGTCTGGAAATTAAAATTCCATGGTCCACTGTATCGAAGGCGGCAGATAGGTCCAGCAAGACAAGAACCACATAATTACCTGAGTCGTTTGCCAGGAGGATGTCGTTGAAGACATAATCACATAATTAAAACTGGGAATGAAGTGTTAGACTGTCAATAATATTTTTTTTTCCTGTAGGATTTTTTAAATTAAAGTATTTTAATAGTTATACATTTATTTTTGTTACTGCAAGCTAAGAATGTTAAAATATGTCTATAACATTGTGTAATAAAGTATCATTGCACAAGTGTCACTAGAAGTGGCACAAATGGTGTGGCACGGTGGTACAAATGGCTCTGACACATAGCAGGGGAAAGGTGTTGTCAAGGAGAGTTCTTGTTATAGGAAAGTTGATATTAAAGAGAACAAATAGATTCTGTGGTCGTGAGCTATCATGACTCTATGATAATGTTTCCTCCCTGCTGCCAGTGTCAAGGATGACTCTGAGCAGTTGCAGAACATTCTCAGGGGGAAAGTGAGCAGCCAGAGGTCACTGTATGCAATGATACTGATGACGTACATGGAATAAAGTGGTAGATCCTGTAGAGTGATTAAAGGCAAAAGTTTAAAAGGCAGTGCCTCTGGAGTACTCCCTGTGCACGTGCGTGAGTGTAGGAATAGGAGGACAGCATATATGAATACATGGTTGGTGAATTGGTGCAGGCAGAAAGGATTCCGTTTCTTGCAACGTTGGGATCTTTGTTGGGCAGATGTGACCTATACAAGAGAACAGATTGCATCTGAACTGGAGGGGTCAAGCCAGGAGATTGGCTTGACCAGTAGGAAGGCCAGGCAGGGGTAGGGCATGGAGCAAGGAAGGTCATAGACTAAATTATATTTATTTTAATGCATGAAGCCTTATGGGTAAGGCATATTAGCTCAAGGCATGGATTTGCACATGGGATTGTCATATTATAGCTATTACAAAAACCTTGCTGAGGGATGGGTAGAACTGGTAGTTCAGTGTTCCAGGGTACAGATGCCTACGGCGAGATAGAAGTGGAGCTGTGAGATGAGGTAGTGATATTATTTAGAGAGAACCAGCTGCCAGTGCTAGAGGTTGGTAAAGTTACCACATTTTAAAGACATTCGAAGTTCATGGATAGGCAAGTTTTAGAGGGATTTGGCCAAACACAGGCAAATAGAGCTAGCTGAGGAGAACACCTTGATTGGCATGGACAAGTTGTACTGGAAGGCCAGTTTCCATGCTGCAAAACTCCATGACTTTCACAGCAGTAGTTAGAGAGAATGGCTCGTGAGGCTATATGGGAAGAACTTAGAAAATGTTTGTGATCACTTTGATGTGATTGTACGATAGGTCTCCCATTATTTAGTGTGAATATGTAGAAAATATGTAGAAAAATCACAGATAGATGGAGAAACAATAGGTTGTAATATTAGCTTATTTTAAATTCCCTAATATGGACTGGCATTGCCATAGTGCTAAGGGAATAAATGAGGCAGAATTTGTAAAATGTGTCCAGGAAGGTTTCCTCAAGCAATGTGTAGCCCTGCTAGAGAAGAGGCTAGACTCAAACTCCTCTCAGGAAAGGATGCTGGCAAATGGCTAAAGTGTCGACCGGAAACATAAAATCGTTATGGAAAAAGATAGGACTGGTTCGCAATCCTAAAGTGGGGCTAAGCTGATTTGATGGCATTAGACAGGAACCAGGATAGGTAATCAGCAGCTAAAGGGCCATCTGGCAAGTAGGAGGCCCTTGCAAATGCCAGTGATGTCCTGTAACATTACTAATGAGTATGTGTCAGTGATGGTGAAATGCATAAAGATGGATAAATCTTAGCCTAGTACATTGATGGATGCAAGAAAAATGCTGGAGCATGGCAGAGACTTTTGTACCATCTTTAGCCATGGGTGAGAGACTGAAAGATTGGAGATGGTTAATGTTCTGTGTTTCTGAAGGGCAGGTGACTGCAGACCTGTGAGCCTTAAATTAGTGGCAGGAAACTTACTGGAGAGGGTTCTGAGAGGAGGGATTTATTTACATTTGGAAAGGCAAGGAGCAATTAGGAATAGTCAGCATTGCTTTATGCATGAGGAATCGAGTCTTCTGTATTTGCTCGAGGTTCATGAAGAGATGACCAAAATAATTGATTAGTGCAAGGCTGAAGACACTGTTTACATTTGAGTTTGCATGCCTTTGACAATGTTCTTCACGGAAGACCAGTCTGGAAAATTAGAGCATATGGGATTCAGGTTATGTTTATAATTCAGCCCTGTCTGATTCCTCTTTATTTGCTGCATTGCAAGGAAAATAAGTCTAGCCTATCCAAACTCTTCTCATAACAGACAACATTTTGGTGAATCTCTTCTGCACCCTTTACAGAGCAATCATGCCATTTCTGTAGAAACAAGGAACTGTAGATGTTTTACAAAAAAGGACGCAAAGTGTTCGAGTCACTTAGTGGCTCGCAGCATCTCTGGAGGACATGGATAGGTGAGGTTTCATGTTTATTCTGATTAAAGGGAGGTGGAAAAAGAAAAAGAAAACTGGGTGAGAGGAGGGGCAGGACAAAGCGTGATAGGTAGACGCAGGCGAGGGGATTTTTTTTAATAGCAGATGGTTGAAACAAAGGCCAGAGACTAAAACCAAAGGTGTGAGAATGAAGGATTGAAGAGTTGCAAATTGTTAAATCACAGAAAGGAATGTGAGTGTGAAATGTTTTTTAACTTTCTGTACTTGTGACAATCAAAGTTGAACAATAACAATTTTGCTCTTGATAATTTCTTCAGTTGGTAATGAAGCCTAGCATCCCGTAGGCCTTCTTTATCGCCTTATCTACCTGTATGGCCATCTTAAAAAATCTTTGCACATACCTCAAGATACCTCTGTTCCTCAATACTCCCTTGTCACTACCATTTATTGTGTACTTCTACTGTCATACAGAATTACTCTGCCAAATTTACTAGTTACCAAAGGTTTTCAGGCATTTTTCTCACTTGTGACTTCCCAGTCTGACGTTAAGTTTTTTTTCAGGGTTCATTCCTGTGTGTAGCCTGGGACTTTCTCAGATTGGGCGCATTAACCTAGGCCAAGATGTTAGCAGCCTGAGATACTTCCCCATCTGTGGTTTACAGGAAGGTTTTGAGCCCTTTGCTGTAAATATGAAACGGGATATCACAATGTGGTTCAGCAAAAGTTTGCCTCAGTTTGTTCCTGTTCCTGCTGACCATGGCCACGTTGAGGTAAGTTTGAATAAAATCATACTTGTGTTAAAGTGGTGTCATCTATTATAAATTCAGATCAAGCACTGTTCCCTTTGTAATCTGGTATATTATTTTGAAGCTATACAAAACACAATTAAAACACGAAGATAGACACAAAGCTGGAGTAACTCAGGTAGCATCTCTGGAGAGAAAGAATGGTTTCGGGTCGAGACCCTTCAATTAAAACACAGCAGATTTGAGGTTCACGTTTTACAACACAAAACATATTGTACAGATCCATTATTATGAAGCTAAAAATATATTGGAAATCCAAAGTAAAAAATGATATGCTGGCAATCCTCAACCGATCCGGCATCATCTAAGGACAAAGAAACAATTGTTTAAGAAGATGCTGGAAAAAATCGGAAGTAGACTAAAAATGCTGGAGAAACTCAGCGGGTGAAACAGCATTATGGAGAAAAGGAGTAGGCAACCTTTCGGGTCAAGACCTTCTTCAGACTGATGTCGGGGGGGGGGGGGGGGGGGGGGGGTGGGGGGGGAAGGAAGGAAGGAAGGAAGGAAGAGGCGGAGACAGTAGGCTATGTGGGAGAGCTGGGAAAGGGGAGAGGAAGGAGGGACAAAGCAAGGACTACCTGAAATTGGAGAAGTCAATGTTCATACCGCTGGGGTGTAAACTACCCAAGCGAAATATGAGGTGCTGCTCCTCCAGTTTGCACTGGGCCTCACTTTGGCAATGGAGGAGGCCCAGGACACAAAGGTCAGATTCAGAATGGGAGGGGGAGTTGAAATGCTGGGAAACCGGGAGATCAGGTTGGTTAGTACGGACTGAAGGGTCTCGACGCGAAACGTTGCCTGCTCCTTTTCTCCATAGATGCTGCCTCACCCGTTGAGTTTCTCCAGCATTTTTTGTGTACAAAGAAACAATTATTATGTTCGTTTGATGAGCTTTTATCAGAACCAGTGAAAGATTGTGCATCTGAAAAGTATGGGAGTTATGTTGGTTCAATGTACCTGTTAAGAAACTGATGAGATCATATGGGGTGGTCAACATTTATTGTGCATAAATCGATCATTCCACACCTCACAACAATTTTATGCTAATCAAAGTGGATTAAATTTGCATCTGATGATATTTTCCTGATTACAAATGTCTTTCCACAATTTTCTGCAAAGTTGCCTGGATTGGGAAAAGTTTTTTTTTATCCAGAGTGCATGTTTTTTTTTTGGCATGAGTATTTAAAATCATAAGGGATGAGAAAAAGATAGAAAATAGCATTTTCACATGAATTAAAAATTTCTGAATAGGTCGGTAACAGATGCAGGGGCAAGCTTTTCACTTGGAGTGTTGTGAGCCATTGTTATTTCTGGTGACTGAAGCAGGGATGCTAACATTTGGATAGGTTATTGGAGTAAAACTGCAGATGCTGGAAACCTGAAATAAAAGCAAGAAACACTGGAAACACAGCAGGTCAAGAAGCATCAATGGAGGGAGAAATAGAATTAGACCTTTGGGTCAGAGATCTCAGGGGTGACAAAATAAGTATGTTAAGTTGTAAAGCGGAAGAGGTGGAGCAAACAAGAAATATCTGTAATTGGATAAAGACCAAATTTGTCAATGTAACAATTGTTGAAACCAAGCAGAAAGAGACAGGAAATGAAAATCAAACAAAACTATAGTTCAGCCACCTGTATGCAAAGAAAAAAAGAAACCTGGTTACCGTGAAATTGTTCAATTTGGTGTTGTTCAGAGCAGCTCTTGGGCTTGCGTGGCAAAGGGGTGCCGTGACTTGAGGCGCACTCATCGTGCATCTGACGCAAGCCCAAGAGCTGCTCTGCACAACACCGGCTGACCGCCTGGGTCAAGACGAGATGGAGAGACCAGTGGAAGTCAGCAGAACCATCTAAGCTACGCCATTACATCGATGATCTCATGGACGTCCCTGGCCAGGACCTGCCCCGAAAGCAGTTGACAACCGCTTGAGGACAGGCATCGGACGCTATGGAGTAGCGATGAAGAGGTGGGGTCTCGTGGACAGCACCTCCTGCGAGTGTGGGGACCCAACACAGACAGTGGAGCACATAGTCACCAGTTGCCTCAAACACCGGCCACTGAATGGTAAACGAGGTCTGATTGACCTGGACGATGACACGTTGGCCTGGCTCGCCTCAACGGAGCTGCAGGTCTAAAAGACACACGACAGAAGAAGAAGCTCAATTTGGTATAATGTCCCAAGGGTTTCAACATATCTACATGCATGAGAATATGCTCTTCCTTGACCAAACAAGAAGTCAGAGTGGAATAGAAAATCAAAATGGAAGATTGTGTCACTCTTGAGTGCAAGTGTTCTGCATAACAGCCAATCTGCGTATTGAGTGCTGTATGCAGTATATTAATTTGGAAGTGCAAGTGAAATGCTAATTCACTTGGAAAAGCTGCTCTGGATGGTTAAAATGATAGGTGTCACATATCATGTAGTTCCATGAGAAAGTGGATCATGGAGATGCAAGAATGAACAGGAGAATTGCAGAGAGGATGGCCTCTTCAGGAAGCTGGAAGAGGTAGGGAGGGTTACATTTATTTGGCAGTTGAATCCTTTTGGAGCTGGTGGAAATTATGTGGGTGAAGATGGGGAGTGCTATTTTTTTTTCTTCTGGCTAGAAGTAGATGAGAACAGTATTTTAATCTCTGTCAAATGGTAGAGGGAAAGCCATAGTTCAGAAAGAGGAAAGCATCCTCAAGGCTCTCATGTGGAAAGTCCTGTCATTGGATGTAACAGAGAAAGTGTGAGGGAGGAATGGTGTCTTTGCAGGATTCAGATTGGGAGAGTCTAGTCCACCAGATTGCTGTGGAAGTCCCTATCCTGATAATACATTGGCTGCTCATTTATATCTTGAGATGGAAATAGAGATGTCAAGAAAGTGAAGAAAAGAGTCAAATGTGCAGCATATGAAAGCAAAACCAAGATGGAAATTAGTAGGAAAAATAATGAATATTCTGGGTTCTGTAAGTGTGCAGGACAGTCATCAGTGTACTATGAAAAGAGCTGAGGAGTTGGTTTGAGTAAAAACTGAAACAAGGACTGTTCCATGTAGCCAATGAAGATGCATGAATAGCCGGTGCCCATGTGTGCCCCCATTGCAAACCTTTGACGTGCAAAAAGTGAGGAGAGATGAAGAAGATTTGATTTCTCCAAAATAAATAAAGTTTAGCTTGGTAAAGGAGAATGATGGTGGAAGGTATTGGATCGAAATCTGTTCTAGAAAGCAATGAAAACCTCTTAGACATCTTGGTTGGGGTAGTTGTAGATTTGGAGGGCTGAAGGGCCTGTTTTCATGTTAAGTGGCTCAATGCAGAGATTGGGCATCTGTGGCCCAACGATATTTAAAGTAAATGTTAGCTTAACTACATTTATCAGCATTATTTTGCAGATATTCATTCTCTCTCTCTTGCCCATCTCTACAAATTTATAGTTTATTTTCACATTTACAATTTAAATGAATGATTCTTGACTGGAAGCTTTGACTCTTTGTCTCCCCACCTATGATGTTTGATTTGCTGAGTACTTTCTACATTTCTTGTTTTGGGTTTGGAATAGATTAAATCAATAGGCGAAAGAGGGGTAAAAATGAGAGAAAGATTGAGTCCAAAGGATTTGATTAAGTTTGATTAAGAACAGTATATTTGTTGTTTCTATTTTATTATTGAAAAAACCCCCATTGTTCTACATCCATTTGTGCAAATAGTATGAAATGTGTGTGTAAAGTCATGATAGTGACTGGTCAGTGCAATTGTAGTAAATGGATCAGCTCAGTTCTGAGTGGCAACAATTAATAGCAAAGGATTTTTTATGAAACTCTCATTTAATTTTAAAAATAATCCCCAGCAAGCACTTAGAACTACATAAATCAAAGGAAAATTTAGATAGTATTGTTTTGAATTGTGCAATACAACTTGTAAAATCATTTAAATGCTCATATTTTCTTAGATTACAAGAATTGATGGAACAGTTGACAGCCCTCCTTGCTTGAAGGTTTCCCATAAAACATTTGGGTCTCAGAACAGCAACAGCGATATGCTGTTCTTTCGACTCAGCATGCCTGTTGAGTTTCATGACACATTCAAATGTACCCCGGGAACAACACCATTAACCAGAATGACAATCCCAGAAGACGACGTTGAAGATATTGATATGGATTCGGAGTTTGAAGTTCTTAAAAAATCAGCCAGTCGAACTCAAACCGAAACCCCTGCCAATGAGAAGGAGGGCTTGAAGGATGCGGCTAAGGAACTGGCCAAAACAGAGAATGAGAAAGATTCCTCCTCTGAGAAAAGTAAATCCAAAACCAGGTAGGTGTTTTTAAAGAAGTTTGAATATTCCAAAAGGGTTGCCGAGATAAACAAGAAGTCCAGTTATAGTTGTCAGCAGCATTTATTTTTTTGATAATGGATTCTATTGTCAAAGGAAATATTCTCTATTATCTTTAGACCATTATGGATGATTCGAATGATTGAAAAATTACAATGCAGGAGGCCAATGAACATATTGATATGTGTGGCTCAAATCCCAGCATTAAATTCAGAGTTCAGCTGGTCACAGTTCTTCAAATACCTTTTTAAAAGGTATTTTTAAAAACATATGATGAGGCTTCTGGTATGAATTCCAGACCCATTCCACCTTCATTATGAATGTGTTTTATCACATCTTCCCACTAATTCTATTCATTACAGATCTTGTGTTCAAAATATAGCACCCTTTTAGAACAAGTGCATCCTGATTTTAGTTTCCCTCCGACTTTGCATAATGCATTAAAAACACTGAAAAAATGTATATTGCCAAATAGATAATTTGTTTCTTATTTTTCATTGCTACCCATGGGGTATCCTGTGACATTTTGTTTGATAATTATGTTTGGCAAAAGCACAGAAAATGAGAGAGAGATGCTGGGTAGTGTAGTGAGGCAGAGGGATTGAGGAGTGCAGGTGCATACTATCTTGGAAGTGTCGTCGCAGATTGTTAGGGTGGTCAAGAAGGCTTTGGTATATTAGCCTTCATTAGTCAGGATATTAACTATAGCAAAGATTGACACAAAATGCTGAAGTAATTTAGCAGGTCAGGCAACATCTCTGGAGGAAACAGTTAGGTGACATTTCAGGTCGGGACCCTTCTACCAGACTGATTGTAATGGTGGGGCAGGGGGATCCAGATCCAGTCGGCCTGGGCAGACCGAGTGTAAATAATCAGGGGAATAGTTGCCAAGTCCAAGCTTTGTCTCGCTAACGTACAGGAGCCCACATTGGGAACATTGGATGCAGTAGATGAGGCTAGAGGACTGCATGTGAACCTCTGTCTCAACTAGAAGGACTGTTGGGGTCCCTAGATGGGCACGAGGGAGGAGGTATAAGGATAGGTGTTACATCTCCTGTGGTTGCAGGGGAAAGTACTTGCAGAGGGGGTGGTTTGGGTGGAAGGGATGAGTGAACCAAGGAGTTGTGGAGGGAACTGTCTCAGCGGAGGCAAAAAGTGGTGGAGATGAGAAGATGTGATTAGTGGTGGGGAATCACGTTGGAGGTGATGGAAATATTGGAGGAGGATGTGTTCGATGTGGAAGCTGGTGGTGTGAAAGGTGAGGTCCAGGGAAACTCCATCTTTGTTTTGTCTGGGGAGACGGAGCGAGAGCAGGACTTCAAGACACAGAAGAGACATGGGCGAGAAATCCATCTATGACAGCCCAGAGGAAATCATTTTTGCTAAACAATATTCTCATCTGGAAAGCCTCATCTGTGTCTTTATCCCTTTAACTACCTCATTAACCTGTCATGTTACCTTTTAAGAATACGTGGAGTTATACTCTAAGGTTCCTTTGTTTCCCACATTCATTATCTCGTATATTCAACTGCCTTGTTACACTTCACCAAATGGAGTACCTCATACTTCTGTGGCTTAAATTCCACTTGGCACTTTCCAGTTGATTAGACTTTTTTATATCAGTTGAAATCTTTCCTACTCAACTTCAAACACATGGCCAGTTTTAGTACCATTTGCAAACTTCTTTGTCATGCCCCTGTTTCAACTACTTCCCTCCGGCAGACGTTACAAGGCCTTCTACGCCCAAACCTCCAGACTCAGGAACAGTTTTATCCCAAGAGCTATAGCGGCTCTGAACCGGCCCTAATGAGTGCCCCCCCACCCACCCCCTTTGGACAGTCTCCCTCAGATGGTCACGTCAATCAATTCAGCTTGTTTATTTATGTATTGTATTTATTTACCTTTCTTGTACATCAGTGGAGCTGCACACTAAATCTCGTTGCACTGACGTGCAATGACAATAAAAGATATATTATTATTATTATTATACATTTGAGCAGAAATCATTTATATATGGTACAAATAACAAGGGACTAACTATCTCCTGCTGTGAACCTTACTGGTAAGGAGAATAACAGATTCATACAGCGTGAAAACAAGCCCTTCAGCCTGACTTACCCTTAATGACCAAGGTGCCCCGTCTACACTAGTTTCACCTGCCCACGTTTGGCCCATATCCCTCTAAACCTTTCCTATCCATGGACTTGTCCAAATGTCTTCTAAATATTGTACCTGCCTCAACCACCTTGTCTGGCAGCTTGTTCCATATACACCACCTTCTGAAAGTCCCTCAGGTTCCGACTAAATCTTTCCACTCAGCTTAAACCTGTCTTCTGGTTCTTGATTCCTCTACTCTGGATAAAGGAGTAGAGCATTCACTAACTATTCCCCTCATGATCTTATACACCTATTTATGGTTACCCCTCAGCCTCCTGTGCTCTAAGGAATAAAGTTGTAGTCTGTGCAATCTCTCCCTATATTAGGCCCTCAAATTCTGGCAACATCCTCGTAAATCTTCTGTCCATTCTTTCCAGCTTCACAACGTTTTTCCTATAGCAAGCAGGGTGACCAATACTGAACACAATAGTCTAAACGTGGCCACTTCTGCAGGTTAACCAACTTCTGACCTACTGTCATAAGATCATAAGTGATAGGAGTAGAATTAGGCCATTCGGCCCATCAAGTCTACTCTGCCATTTAATCATGGCTGATCTATCTCTCCCTCCTAACGCCATTCTCCTGCCTTCTCCCCATAAACTCAGACACTCATACTGTCGCTTCGGTTGCTGTTCCTGTTGACTTTTGGCTCAAGGATGACCCTAAAATGTTGATGCTGTAGGACTTGGCAATGATTATGCCATTAAATGGAAACGGCAATGATTATGCCATTAATTTCTCCATTAAATTGACTCTCGTTATTGGAGAAAAAGTATTATCTGACAATTTTACGGCGCCAAATATGAGTGTTGTCTATGCATGTGTGAATTGGGGGTGGGAGATTGCAACCTTCACGTGGTCCGCCCTGTTTCGATGAATGCAATCAACCCGGCGTGCACAATCAAATAAGATCAAATAGAACAAGTTCTCGTACAACTTCAGGCTGTGCACACCATACGCAAGAAGAAGAAGTTGTGTGAATTGGAATGAACATTGAGTAATCATCTGCAAATGCGGTTGTTGATGAAGGTGGTTGTGTTTGAAACATTTTCCTGAGGTACCGCTGGGCTTGTGATGATTTACCTTCACACCATGATTATCTACCTATGCACCATGGATGACTCCAACCATTGTAGGGTTTTCCCCTCGATGGTCATTGATTTCAGGTTTACCAAGGATCTTTGATGCCACATTAGATCAAGTGTTGCCATCGTATAAGGACAGTATTCTGAGGATTCCTTCTGTCTAATAATAGCCATGATCACAGTGAATGGCAGAGCTGGCTCGATTAGTCTTCCTTGCTTTTCATGCATAAACCCTGTTTTGCCTCATCTTTACCTGCTTACAGTACTGTTTAAAGTCCTAAATCTGAACTTTCTCGATCCACACAAGCTGCCTGACACTGAGGATAATTGTAGCATTTTCTGTATTTATATATAATTTAATAGTTTTTTTCTGCATTTTAGGTTCTTATTTAAAAAAAAGCCTGCCTTTATTAGTCCATCACCAGTTACACCAACTGTTCCGCGCTTAATACAAGATGTTGTGCCGGATGATAGAGATGATCCAGAAATTATTTTGAACACAACCACGGTAAATCATTAACTGGAATCAGTAACAATGATAGATCAATTACATTTTCATTCTGTTTTATGCTGTTAAGAATGTGGAGCTTTCTTAAAATCACAAAGTAACTTTAGAGAGGTATTATTTGATTATTTATGAATATCACTGATTTATGAATACAGTAAACGCTCGTTTTAAGAGATCCCTTTACAACAAATTTTGGATACAGCGTACGTACTTGCTGATCCACCTCCAACTGGCAATACTTTCCCACTGCACCCTCGACTCGCAAGGTTCACCAGCGACCCCTTCGTCACCCACTTCACGATCCAGTGATATAGTCGTTTTTGCAGCTCACATTGTAGCCCCTGGGAGCAGCGCTTTCTTCAGACCGCCGCCACCAGCAGGCAATGCTTGGTCACCATGGGGCTCACTCCCCCTCACCTGCTGCTGCTTCTTGCTGTCAGCAGTGGCTTTGCCCACTCCTCACTCAACCACTTCCACCTCCCATTGGTCTGTCCACTCGACCTCTTGACCCGCCCCTCTCCCCACCGTCGCCTTCTCCTTTTCCCCCTGGAATCGGCAACATACTTCACCTTGGAAGCGGCAGCTGTAGAGGGGAGGGAGGGAGCCCCATGGTGACCGAGTGGTTGTTCTTGACAGCGGCCTGAAGAAAGCGCTGTCCCTCGGGGCTACAATGTGCGCCGCTACAACAGTCACGAGAACTGGTGAAGAGGGCTCACTGGTGCAGACTGGCAGTGTCGACGCCTAGTGTTGAATTGAAACAACAGAAGTGTTGGAGTAACTCGGCAGATTGAATCAGTCTGAGGAGGGTCCTGAGTTACTCCAGCACTTTGTCTTTTTGTGTATTAACCATTATCTGATGTTTTTTGTTTCAATTACATACAATGATCATACCTTATTTGGTTAAAACGGACAATCAGAAATAACGGAGACCATTCCTCCCATATGATCCATTATAATGAGGGTTTACTGTTTCTAAATAAACAGAATTGCAAAAAGTTCCAATTTGTACTTTGAGATCCAATAATCTAAGAAAAATGTTCTTTAGTTTGACAGCATTTGGGACTCCACCACACCTTCTTAACCACCAGCAGTTCTTATTGGGTAGGTCCACAGATGACATGTGGGAGTAATTTAAAGGCCAGCTGATTAAAGTGTAGGATCAGCATGTTCCAGGAAGGAAACGGTATAAGAATGGCGAGTAAAGAAACTGGATGACCAAGGAGGTTGTAAACTTGGTCAGGAAGAGAAATAAAGTGTATGTCAAGTTTAAGAAGGTGGCATTAAACAGACCTTATGAGGATTATGAATCAAGCAGGAAAGAACTCGAGCGGGAGATTAGGGGGACCAAAAGATGTTTTCGGTGAGTTGTATTCAGAAAATCCTAAGGCTTTTTAGACATTTGTTAAAAACAAGATTATGACGAGGGAGAAGGTAGAACCGCTCAAGGATAAATCTATGCTTGGTCGGCAGATGTAGGAGAGGTACTAAACTAGTACTTTGCATCAGTATTCACCAAGGAAGTGGACTTGGAGGGAAGTGAGATCACTGTGGTAAATACAAATATGTTAGGACAATTTAAAATCAGGAAGAAAGTGCTGCAGAGGGTCTTGCAGATCATTAAGTCCCTGAGACCTGATGGGATCTATTCCAGGATATTGAGGGAAGCAAGAGAGGAGATTGCAGGGCCTTCTGTCTGGAGGTATGTGACCACTCGAATTCTGCAGGGATCTGTGCTAGGACCTCTGTTGTTTGTGATATACATAAATATAGATGGGTTGCTGAATAAGCTTGTTGACAACATCAAAATTGGAGTTGTAGACAGCGAGGAAGGCCATCAGAAGACACAGCAGAATATAGATCAGCTACTAAAATGGGCAGAGTAATGGCAGATGGATTTGAACCCGCGCAAGTGTAAGGTGTTGCCCTTTGGGAGGTTGGATATAAGGGGCAAGAATACAGTTAATGGCAAGACCCTTAACCATATTGATGTGCAGAGGGATCTTGGATTCCAAGTTCACTGAAGGTAGCAGCACAAGTAGATAGGGTGGTAAACGAGACATGTGCTATGCTTGCCTTTATTGCGAGGGGCACCGGATATAAGAGTCAGGAAGTTATGATGCAGCTCTCTAGGACTTTGAATAGTTACATTTGGAGTCTGGCATGCTGTTCTGGTCACCCTATTACATATAACCATATAACAATTACAGCACGGAAACACGCCATCTCGACCCTTCTAGTCCGTGCCGAACACGTATTCTCCCCTAGTCCCATATACCTGCACTCAGACCATAACCCTCTATTCCTTTCCCGTCCATATAACTATCCAATTTATTTTTAAATGATAAAAACGAACCTGCCTCCACCACCTTCACCGGAAGCTCATTCCACACAGCCATCACTCTCTGAGTAAAGAAGTTCCCCCTCATGTTACCTCTAAACTTCTGTCCCTTAATTCTCAAGTCATGTCCCCTTGTTTGAATCTTCCCTACTCTCAGTGGGAAAAGCTTATCCACGTCAACTCTGTCTATCCCTCTCATCATTTTAAAGACCTCTATCAAGTCCTTAACCTTCTGCGCTCTAAAGAATATAGCCCTAACTTGTTCAACCTTTCTCTGTAACTTAGCTGCTGAAACCCAGGCAACATTCTGGTAAATCGCCTCTGTACTCTCTCTATTTTGTTGACATCCTTCCTATAATTAGGCGACCAAAATTGTACACCATACTCCAGAGTTGGCCTCACCAATGCCTTGTACAATTTTAACATTACATCCCAACTTCTATACTCAATGCTCTGATTTATAAAGGCCAGCACACCAAAAGCTTTCTTTACCACCCTATCTACATGAGATTCCACTTTCAGGGAACTGTGCACAGTTATTCCCAGATCCCTCTGTTCACCTGCATTCTTCAATTCCCTACCATTTACCATGTACGTCCTATTTTGATTTGTCCTGCCAAGATGTAGCACCTCACACTTATCAGCATTAAACTCCATCTGCCATCTTTCAGCCCACTCTTCCAACTGGCATACATCTCTCTGTAGACTTTGAAAATCTACTTAATTATCCACAACCCCACCTATCTTAGTATCATCTGCATACTTACTAATCCAATTTACCACACCATCATCCAGATCATTGATGTACATGACAAACAACAGTGGACCCAACACAGATCCCTGTGGCACCCCACTAGTCACTGGCCTCCAACCTGACAAACAACCATCCACCATTACTCTCTGGCATCTCCCATTCAGCCACTGTTGAATCCATCTTGCTACTCCACCATTAATACCCAACAATTGAACCTTCTTAACCAACCTTCCGTGAGGAACCTTGTCAAAGGCCTTACTGAAGTCCATATATACAACATCCACTGCTTTACCCTCATCAATTTCTCTTCAAAAAATTAGGATTAGACAGAAGATTAGTCAAACATGACCTTCCTGGCACAAATCCATGTTGACTGTTCCTAATCAGACCCTGTTTATCCAGATGCTTATATATATTATCTCTAAGTATCCTTTCCATTAATTTGCCCACCACTGACGTCAAACTAACAAATTGCTAGGTTTACTATGAAATATGTGGAGGGTTTGGAGAGGGTGCAGTGAAGGTTTACCAGAATGCTGTCTTGATTGGAGGCTTCAGCTAAAGGGAGAGGTTGGATAGCCTTGGATTGTTTACTCTGGGAAGTCGGAGGTTGAGGGGAGACTTGATTGAGTATATAAAATTATGAGAGGCATAAATAGGTTAGACAGCTATATCTATAAGGTGAGATAGGAAAGGTTTAATGGAGACTAGACCAAGTGCAGACCCGTTCGGTCTGCTCCCCAGCGCAAGATTCCACCACTCACCCGTTCCCCCAACGCAAGCCGTTCCCCCAACGCAATACTGCACCACTCACGTATAGCCCCCAACTGCGCAGGCATGGCTCATTTCTCCTCATCCCCCAGCACTCCTTCCTCCTCTTCACCCTCCCTTTTCAATCCCTAGAGGGAGGAGGATAGAGAGGGAGGGGGGGGGGGGGGGCTAGAGAGGGGGGTAGAGAGGGAGGGGAGGGGAATGGGGGTGGAGAGGGAGAGGGGAAGAGAGGGAGGGGGTAGTGAGGGTGGGAGTGAGGGTAGATAGGGAGGGGGGACCTCCCTCCCCCATCTCCTTCTACCACCCCACTCCTACTAGCAATGTTACAAAATTTTGAGATTTAAAAAATCAAGTCTGCAATTTATCCCATCAGATAAAGCATAAAAATAAGTTTAATTTGACACCTAATTCACTTTCATATCTCAAGTATTTAAAAAGTTATGGCCATTTTCATACTCGGAAATGAGCATCTTGTTCCCTATTGATTTTCTATGGACATAACAAAAAAGCTGTGATCCTGAACAGTCAAAAGCCCATAACTTTCTTAAAAATTAAGAGAACTGAATGAAATTTTCAGTTATCATAGATTGAAGCATTCTGAAACAAATATAAAATAATCTTACTTGGATGACCTGAAATTAAAGCATATAATTAGTTAGTTACCTAATTGTAGCTAATTTCAGACTTCAATTACTAGATCTAAACATCTATCCATTTCTTAATAAATGATTAACATTTTTAAATAGCCTAAATGTCCAAATAATATTCACAAATAATTCACAATGAAACATGATTTTTAAATCTCATTTACATTAATTTATAGGCCAAATGGAAGGAATTCAGTGTTCAATTGCTGTAAATAAATGCCCATTTTAAATCAGCTTTCCAGTGGGTCCCTGTGGAACGCGCTGGTTTAGAACGTTCACATTGCGGTAGATTTGTGCCCCCAAATGCCCAGAAAAATACTGCGGGATATAATGGGCCCAAAATGAGCTACTCGCAATATTAAACTTTGTATAAAGGGATCATAAGAAGCCCTTTTTAATGTAAAAATATACAGCCTACCTTCAGTTGTCTGCTTTATGAGACCCTGCGGTTGCTGGTGGTCGCGGGTTTAGAGATTGATTTTTAAACTACTATAACTATTATATGAGGCCTTTAAAACTAATAATAGCTTTTGCGACGGGGTCTTCCAGCGATTTTTCGTTAATAATTAATTAGGCTGAAGATCTTCGCTTTGAACAGCCTAGAGAAAATCGCGTTTTAAACCCGCCCCCCTCTAAACGGCGCCAAAATCGCGCACACCTGCAGCGACAGATTTTCAGCGACGCTTCAGGTAGGCTTTGCAACATACCTACTCCTACCACCTCATTTTCCTCATCCTCTTCCGAAAGTCAAAGTCAATTTTATTCTTCCCTCCAATTCCCTGCCCCGGGACTTACCCAGGTCATAGAGCAGCGCCAGTGCCTGGTTCTCGTACATGGCCCGTCAGCTCAGCCGCGGCTTCTTTTTCGGATGTTTATCGCCTCGACGGGGAAAATGTGAGTCGGATGTGTGAAATGGGGAAGGCTGTGGCCTAGCGCTTTGAAGAAAATAGGAAAATTAACCAGAAACACTCTCACACACACACACACACACACACACACACACACACACACACACACACACACACACACACACACACACACACACACACACACACACACACACACACACACACACACACAGTAGCAATGTTACAAAATTTTGAGATTTTAAAAATCAAGTCTGTAATTTATCCCATCAGATAAAGCATAAAAATAAGTTTAATTTGACACCTAATTCACTTTCATATCTCAAGTATTTAAAAAGTTATGGCCATTTTCATACTGGGAAATGAGCATCTTGTTCCCTATTGATTTTCTATGGACATAACAAAAAAGCTGTGATCGTGAACAGTCAAAAGCCCATAACTTTCTTAAAAATTAAGAGAACTGAATGAAATTTTCAGTTATCATAGATTGAAGCATTCTGAAACAAATATAAAATAATCTTACTTGGATGACCTGAAATTAAAGCATATAATTAGTTAGTTACCTAATTGTAGATAATTTCAGACTTCAATTAATAGATCTAAACATCTATCCATTTCTTAATAAATGATTAACATTTTTAAATAGCCTAAATGTCCAAATAATATTCACAAATAATTCACAATAAAACATGATTTTTAAATCTCATTTACATTAATTTATAGGCCAAATGGAAGGAATTTAGTGTTTAATTGCTGTAAATAAATGCCCATTTAAATCAGCTTTCCAGTGGGTCCCTGTGGAACGCGCTGGTTTAGAACGTTCACATTGCGGTAGATTTGTGCCCCAAATGCCGAGAAAAATACTGCGCGATATAATGGGCCCAAATTGAGCTACTCGCAATATTAAACTTAGTATAAAGGGATCTTTAGAAGCCCTTTTTAATGTAAAAATATACAACCTAACTTCTGCTATTTGCTTTATGAGACCCTGCGGTTGCTGGCGGTCGCGGGTTTAGAGATTGATTTTTAAACTACTATAACTATTATTCAAGGCCTTTAAACCTAATAATAGCTTTTGCGACGGGGTCTTCCAGCGATTTTTCGTTAATAATTAACTAGGCTGAACATTTTCGATTGGAACAGCTTAGAGAAAATCGCGTTTTAAACCCGCCCCCTCTAAACGGCGCCAAAATCGCGCACACCCTCAGCAGCAGATCTTCAACGACGCTTCAGGTAGGCTTTGCAACATACCTACACACAGCAACAAACAAGATAAAGAGTTTAGTATTATAGAGATGTTCGGGGCAAGTCTTTTTACAGAGAGTGGTGAAGGCCTGGAACGCATTGCCAAGGGTGATGGTGGAGGCAGATATGATAGTGCTGTTTAAGAGGCTTTTTGATAGGCACATGGAACTGCAGGGAATAGAGGGGCACAAATATTGTGGGCCGAAGGGGCCGGTCCTGTGCTGTACCGTTCTATGTACCTACTCTACATTCCATAATTAAGAATCCAGATGTGTATAGCACAAAAACAGGTTAGTCAGCTCAGCCTAAGAACTTTCTGAAACATTCCAAGAGTAAGCCATACATAATGAAGGTAGGGACTTAGGAATATTGAGTAACCTTGGTGTACACATGTATGGATCCCAGGGGATGGCAGCACTGATAGATACGGTGTTGAAGAAGATAAGCAAAAAGCAGGTAACTCTGCGGGTCAGACGGCGTCTGTGGAGGGAATGGACAGATAATGTTTTGAGTCAGGACCCTTCTTCTGATTGACCCGAAAGGTCCTGACCTGCTACGTTGTCTGTCCATTCCCTCCACAGATTGATTGATTGATGCTGCCTCACTCACTGAGTACCTCCAGTACTTTGTAATTTGCTCAAGATTCCAGCATCTGCAGTCTCGTGTTTCTGATGAAGAAGCTGTGCTTCATGTATATGCCTTCATGAATCGGCACATGGAATATAAAAGTAGGGAGGTCATCGTGCACTACTTTATAAAATATTGGTTAAGCCACAATTGGAATACTGTGCACAGTTCTGTTAGCCATGTTCTAGAAGAAACGCGATTGTGCTGGAGCAGGGCACAGGGGAGATTCACCAGGATATCAAGGATGTCAAGAGTCAAGTGAATCAAGTAGAATTAGTAAGGAAGTAGAGGCATTGATGGGCTTTCTTTATGAGTAATTAAATGTGTTGGGGCCCTGGCAAGTCTCCAGAGATATGCACATCCAGGAACTTGAAGGTGTTGACTCTCTCCACTACTGACCCTACGATGAAGACAGGTTCATGGATCCTTGGCCTTCCTCTTCTAAAATCAACAATCTGCTCCTTATTGTTACTGACATTGAGAGCAAGGTTATTGTTCCCTCCTATACTCTGACTCATGGTTACCCGTAATTTGTCCAAAAAACTGTCTGCGAATCTAGAGATTGAGGTGCAACTATCTCTGGCTAAACAATCATGGGTATAGAGGGAGTAGAGTAGGGGACTGAGCACTGCCTTGCGGTGTCATTGTGTTGATGGTTATCGAAGAGGAAGTGTGTAACCATTTCTGTACTGACTGGTCTATTGATGAGGAAGTTGAGGATCCAGTTGCAAAGGGTTGGGCAGAGACAGTTCTCTGAGGTTGGTAACAATTTGAAGGGGATGATGGTGTTGAACGCCACATTGGAGTCAATGATCAACAGCTTGACATGTATTCTTATTATCCAAGTGGTTAGTAATTTGGTGTTTTATTTTGACAGTATTACTATTCCGTAAGGATATATGCTGGGCAAGAACCAAGTGGTGTGTGGGTTGGCTGGGTGACCCCAGATTTTCACCAATATGATGGCAACTTCGATTTATCCAAAGTTCGCACTGTCACGGTTTCTGTGGGAGATGACCAAGGAAAAGTCCATGACAGGTAACAGAGCTAACACAGTTGAGATTTTACATCCGCTGACTACAAATTACCAATACACTGTTTCTTTTTTGTAAACAAACGATGAGCTGTACGTAAATTATGAATTTTCATTATCATTTTATTTTACTAATATGGAGAAATATTTTACAAATTAAAACTGGAATTGATTTTTCTATTCTCATTGCTCTATTTGCAAATTTTATATCAGATGGCATAGGCCTTTTTAGTAACATACATTGATTAGTAACACAAACTACATAACAATTCCGATTAAATTTAATCAACTAAAAGATTCAAAGATAATATCTGAATGGTGTGTAGAAATTGCTTATTTTTCACTGTTTAAAAAAAAAATATTCAGCAACTTTGTAAATCTACAGTTCAAAATTGATGAATTCCATTGAAATGTTCTGTATAATATATGCAGATTTGGCCATTTCTTTGCCAACTGTCTTGTCAACTATAAGCCAAGTTAGTTAGACACGAGGAACTGTAAATGCTGGTAGACAAAAAAATGTTGGTTGGCGTATCTCAGCATGTCAGGCAAGATCTCTGGAGAAGATGGGTAGGCAATGTTTCCGGTTGGGTGTCTTCTTCAAACTAACTGTTATAGAGTCATAAAGCATGGAAACAAGCACACCACCTTAACTTGCCCATGTCAACCAAGATACCCCATCAACACTAGTCCCACATGCCTGCATTTGTCCCATTTCCCACTAAACCTTTCCTATCCATGTACCTATCCAAGTATATTTTGAATTGTTGTTACAGTACCTACCTCAACTACCTTCTCAACTAAGATCACCCCTCATAGTTCTGCACTCCAAGGAAATAATCCCCAGCCTGCCAAACTCATAGAGTCATACAGCATGGAAACAGGCCACAACTGTACCATAACATCTCAACTTCTATGTAGACATGTTATATTGCACTACCCTCTACACTCATCTTGATCACCTCTTCAGAAGCTTCAGTCAAATCAGTGGGACATGATTTCCCATCTCCAAAGTCATGGTGACTATCCCTCATTTAGTTTTTGACTGATTTTATGTAGGATTGTTCATATTTTCTTATCACAGTGTGCATCATTTAAAAACATTTTCACATTCATGCAGGTTTTTTTCATTTTATGTCATTGTACTTTAAAACATTTGGTAAGACAAGTTGTGAATGGTATTGGTCCTCACTTACGAGGAGTTTTTGGTACTGCGTACATATTATAACAATAAATGAATAGGCTTGCTTCTAATTAAGTATAGAATTTGCATATAGTGTAAGACGCTATTCTAATTTTTGACAAGTTCAAGGTGCTGTGTACTGTTAAAATCTTTTGCTGTACCTACAGTATGAAGCGCAGTAATTGTTACATGGTCTGGGGAGGTGAATTTAGTAACAGCTCACAACCGAGCCGGAGTAATGTCGACCTGGAGATTGGGTGTCTTGTTGATTTGGCGACTGGCCTCATGACTTTCACAGCGAATGGAAAAGACATTAACACCTATTACCAGGTACTTTCCATGACTTGTTAACAATAAATAAGAAATTTAATTCCAGTATTTTACTCAGAGCAGGAAATGCATGAATGGAAACATTGGGGCAGAAGCAGGTAAGTGGAGGTCACTGACTATTCGGCTTGCACATATATCCACCTTTCCTGCAATGCCTTTAGGGCCTGTCCCACTTGGCCGTCATTTGCGCGCCATTTACGCGACCTCCAAAAATGTGGTCGTCGCGTTGTGACGCACGGGTAGCGTGTGGGTAGCGCGGGACGGGCGCATGGAGAGGCGTGGAAGAGTGTGGAGTTGCGCGCGGTATCTCGCGGCACTCCAGGATTTCGTGCTGCATGAAATCCTCGCTCGCCACCTGCGTGACGTATCGCGTACGCACGCTGACGCATTGTGTACGCACGCTGACACATTGGCGTCGCACACTGGCGTCCCGACGTCTCACGTGTATCGCGTGGTTACGTCACCGTGAGTAACCATGCGCCGTCACGCGCCGCACGGTATTCTAATGATGTCGCGCACCAGACGGCATGATAACGCGTGATTTTCGCGTGATGTCGCGTCAACCTATTTTACATATGACGCGTAAATTAAGTGGAAATGACAGCCAAGTGGGACAGGCCCTTTTGTTTTATGCCTTTGTCTGTCTAAAACGCGACCTGATGCAGGTTGTAACCTGAAAAGTCGACCATCCCACAGCCTCTTCAGATGCTCCTTGACCCACTGAGTTCCTCAATCAGTTTGTGTTTTGCACTTGATTATCATGTCTACAGTCTCTTGGCTTTAGCTAAAATTTATTGATCTGTAACATAAAATTGTTTGTATTTATGGGAAGAGTACTGCAGTTTTTAATCCTTTTTAAGCAAGTCTTGTCTTTTGAATGGCATAATTATAATTTCACATTTCCTTTCCTTTCCCTTAGTGTCACGCATGATTAGAATTATTTATTGCTGTATGCCCTATCAATTGCTTTCAATTTTATAATTACATTATATGGCACGGAGGCTTGCCAGAGACCTGGATTCAATCCTAACTATGGGTGCTATCTGTACGGAGTTTGTACATTCTCCCGTTACCTACGTGGGTTTTTTCCCCAAGATCTTCGGTTTCCTCCCACACTCCAAAGACAAACAGGTTTGCAGGTTAAATGGCTTGGTATAAATGTAAAATTGTCCCTAGTGTGTGTAGGGTAGTGTTAATGTGCGGGGATCGGTGCGGACTTGGTGGGCCGGCCTGAAGGGCCTGTTTCCACACTGTATCGCTAAACTAAAAAAGTATTCAATTCACCTTTATTATTCCATGGTTTCTACTTATATAATGTTTTTGAATTGTTCGTCCCCTTGTTAACATTCTGGAAAGTCTGCACTGCACTTCCTTTCAAGACCACTGTAGGATCACTGAATTCTCAATGATTTGTCGAGTGCAGTTGTAACATTTAAACATTTTTATTTGGGCGCAATTGTTATACGGCATCAGAGCAAAGCATTAAAAGATCTTAACCCACATTAACTAGAAAATAAACATATTAACCATATAACCATATAACAATTACAGCACGGAAACAGGCCAACTCGGCCCTTCTAGTCCGTGCCGAACACTTATTCTCCCCTAGTCCCATCTACCTGCACTCAGACCATAACCCTCCATTCCTTTCCCGTCCATATACCTATCCAATTTATTTTTAAATGATAAAATCAAACCTGCCTCCACCACTTCCACTGGAAGCTCATTCCACACAACTACCACTCTCTGAGTAAAGAAGTTCCCCCTCGTGTTACCCCTAAACTTCTGTCCCTTAATTCTCAAGTCATGTCCTCTTGTTTGAATCTTCCCTACTCTCAATGGGAAAAGCTTATCCACGTCAACTCTGTCTATCCCTCTCATCATTTTAAAGGCCTCTATCAAGTCCCCCCTTAACCTTCTGCGCTCCAAAATATTATTATTATTAACAAAAAAAAAACTATGGAATTACAACTAGAAGACTGAACAGAACTTACAGACATATATCAGGGCTCGAAATTAACGGTTGCCCGGGTGCCCCTGACCACTCAAAGTGCTGCCGGGCAACCTAAACGGCGAGTCATTTTGCCCGGCTTGGCAACTTGGTTTATACCGAAGTTAGACACAAAAAAACTGTAACTCCGCGGGTCCGGCAGCGTGACGTTTTGTGTCAGCGACGGTTGTGGGCAAAGATCTTATAGCGGAGCGACGGTTGTGGGAAAGATGCTAAGTGTGGTGTGACGGAGGGTCGGAGCACAGTAGCAGCGGCGCCGGCTCCATCTCCTCCTGCTCCAGCACCCCGCCCGGCCTGTTAGCGGCCGCTACTGCCACTCCGCTTTCAAAACAAACCCTTAGAAGAGGGAGGTGTCGTTCAGAGGCGGAGGGAGACGTGCCAAAACACTCTCGGCAGCCCTGCACCGCAGCCAGGATCGATCCCGGTCTCCGGCACTGCAATCGCTGCTGAACCGCCACTGGACCATCCCCGTCCCCACCCGCGGGTGGCCAGAGGCGTCGGGAGTCAGACGGGAGCCGTGCCCCGAGGCCCACAGCCAATGCAGAGAAGCAGCGCTAGACCCAGCTCAACTGTGCCTGTCCCTGTCTGGATTGAGACAGGGCTGTCGGCGAGACAGGCAGAGTTCAGCTGCATTTAGCGCTGGGTTGAGTTGAATTTACCGTTCACGGGGCCTCTGAATTCTCGCGCGTGTGTGTGAGTGTGCGCATGCGCGCGCCGCCGCCAAGATATTCTGTCCGCGGTCCCCTCTATATTTTGATTGCGATTTCTGTGCCTGACAGGTGTTGTTCAAGGAGCGCTGACACCCTCCCCCCCCCCCCCCCCCCCCCCCCCCCCCCCCCCCTCCCCCTCCCCGTTCCCCTAAATATATTACCAAAAGAACATTTGCTGCATTTATGTCCTTTGGCCATCTCTTGTTAGTTAGTGTAATGTTTAACCTGTCAGATGGGCATAATGAGTTTTAACAGCTATTATCATAAAATGCCTTTAGAAAATTCCTTGCAACCTGTATATTTTGTTGTGGATAAATTATAGAAACATAGAAAATAGGTGCAGGAGGGCCATTCGGCCCTTCGAGCCTGCACCGCCATTCAATATGATCATGGCTGATCATCCAACTCAGTATCCCGTACCTGCCTTCTCTCCATACCCCCTGATCCCTTTAGCCACAAGGGCCACATCTAACTCCTTCTTAAATATAGCCAATGAACTGGTCTCAACTACCTTCTGTGGCAGAGAGTTCCAGAGGTTCACCACTCTGTGTGAAAAATGTTTTTCTCATCTCGGTCCTAAAGGATTTCCCCTTTATCCTTAAACTGTGACCCCTTGTTCTGGACTTCCCCAACATCGGGAACAATCTTCCTGCATCTAGCCTGTCCAACCCCTCAAGAAGTTTCTATAAGATCCCCCCTCAATCTTCTAAATTCTAGCGAGTACAAGCTGAGTCTCTCCAGTCTTTCTTCATATGAAAGTCCTGACATCCCAGGAATCAGTCTGGTGAACCTTCTTTGTACTCCCTCTATGGCAAGAATGTCTTTCCTCAGACTTGGAAACCAAAACTGAACGCAATACTCCAGGTGTGGTCTCACCAAGACCCTGTACAACTGCAGTAGAACCTCCCTGCTCCTATACTCAAATCCTTTTGCTATGAATGCTAACATACTGTTCGTTTTCTTCACTGCCTGCTGCACCTGCATGCCTACTTTCAATGACTGGTGTACCATGACACCCAGGTCTCGTTGTATCTCCTCTTTTCCTAACCGGCCACCATTCAGATAATAGTCTACTTTCCTGTTTTTGCCACCAAAGTGGATAACCTCACATTTATCCACATTATACTGCATCTGCCATGTATTTGCCCACTCACCCAGCCTATCCAAGTCACCTTGAAGCCTCCTAGCACCCTCCTCACAGCTAACACTGCCCCCCAGCTTCGTGTCATCCACAAACTTGGAGATGTTGCATTCAATTCCCTCGTCCAAATCATTAATATATATTGTAAATAGCTGGGGTCCCAGCACTGAGCCTTGCGGTACCCCACGTCACTGCCTGCCATTCTGAAAAGGACCCGTTTTACTACTCTTTACTATGTGGGAAGCGAGAGTGTTTCTGTACCAATAGCAATAACGACACATGCTATGGCCATGTCATGATAATTTTCAGTCCTTCACAGAAAACATGCTTGCATCAATCTGTAGTGTGCATGGTTAAACATATATGTTATTAAGGTCCAGGATTTATTGACACAGGTTGATCAGACGCTGAATAATCCAACCACATTTTTGTTTGGAAGTGGAAAGAAATAATAGAAATTGCATTAATTGCAATGTGTAAAAAGAGTTGAGATACTGTATTATAATTTTGCTGCATGTCATTATGGTATATATCATGTCTTGAATGGTGAATATGTTAGTTTGTGACTTTATTTGAAGCAGAAATAATATGTGAATGCTTCATTGAGCATAATTCCGACTGGTAACTACGCACTTCGTCCGAGCACACGTCATGCAAGCCATCTTAAATGACCACCTAAACTGTCATTTGGCAATCTAAAAAGCTGCCAAGGTTGCCCGGCTGGCAACAGGGAAAAGAAGTTAAGCGAGAGCCTTGTATATAATATATATGATTGATGATCCTAATCATCCTATATATATATATATATGCGTGTGTGTTTGTGTGTGCGCGTGTGCTCGTGTGTGTCTCTCTCTCTCTCTATCTATATATATATATATATATATATAGAGAGAGAGAGAGAGAGAGAAAGAGACACACACACACACAAGCACACACACACACATATATATATATATAGGATGATTAGGATCATCAATCATCTAATCATGCAATCATGGTACAATCATGAAGGGATAATTGTACCATGAAGGGATTATTGTTCAGTTTCTGCCCAGGCTTTTGTCAGTTGTAACCTTGAGTTCACAAGCTGTTCTTTGTCACTGTGTTCAGCAGACTTGTTTTCAAGCAGTTAACATTTTTTTTAATGAACTAGCCCCATCAATTCTCTGCTAATCCCTACAATCAGTATATTATTTCTAAAGTGGAGGTCCAGAGCTTCACAATGTTCCATAAGTGGTCTACCTGGGGTGCGAATAGATATATCAATATTTCCGCTGCATGTTCTTATTAATTTGTGTTCTTTGTACGTCAACCAACATTTTAGCCATGTTCATCAGTCACTGCATTGCTTTGGACATCTACAGTTGAATTTATTGCATTTTTATTTATTATCTATGTGCATTGTGTTTACAGGCCTGTTATGCTGCAGCGAGTAAGAATTTCATTGTTCCGTTGTCAGTAATTGATGGTTGTAGGAAAGTAGCTGCTCCTGACAGTGTGAGACTTCATACTTGTTGACCTTCTGCCCGATGGTAGTAGAGGCTAGATAACATGGCCTGAATAGTGGAGATTCTTGGTGATAGAAACCACCTTCTCGAGGTAGCGCCTGATATAGATGCTTTGGGTTCCAGGGAGGATTGGGTGGACTACTCTCTGTCGCTTCCTGCATTCCTGTGAGTTGGAATTGCTGTACTCATATAGGATACTTTCGACAGTGCATCGGAGTATTCAATGATATGCTAAAGGAATTGTACTATTTTTAAATAATCAACACTCCTGGGCAGATGATGATTGAACTTTAATATTATTTGTCACAGTCTACTAGGATAATTCCAATACACTGCTTAATCCAAGCACATTTGCATTGCATCATAACCTATCTACATAAAAGTTAGAAACTTAATGTTGAAAGATTTATTCTGATATGTCAGACATCAGTTGCATTAGCTTTTAAAGTTATTTGTCCTTCTCTACATTTTATTTTTAAGGTTGAACCAAATAAGAAGTTATTCCCTGCCATCTTTGTGCAGCCTTCCAGTCAGAATATGTGCCAGTTTGAACTTGGAAAGCTGAAGGTAAATCCCACATTGTGATATGGGTCATGTTTGGAAACTGTGCATTGAATTCTTAATGCAATTTTTAAAATTGATATTCAATACATCCTATTTTAGTGTTCAAAAGGGAACTGCAGATGCTGGAATATCGAAGGTACACAAAATTGCTGGGAAAACTCAGCGGGTGCAGCAGCACCTATGGAGCGAAGGAAATAGGCGACGTTTCGGGCCGAAACCCTTCTTCAGACTGATGGGGGGTGGGGGGGGGGAGAAAGAAGGAAAAGGGGAGGAGGAGGAGGAGTCCGCGGGCGGATGGGAGGGTGGGAGGAGACAGCTAGAGGGTTAAGGAAGGGGAGGAGACAGCAAGGGCTAGCAAAATTGGGAGAATTCAATGTTAATGCCATACGGACGCAAGGTCCCCAGACGGAATATGGGGTGCTGTTCCTCCAATTTCCGCTGTTGCTCACTCTGGCAATGGAGGAGACCCAGGACAGAGAGGTCGGATTGGGAATGGGAGGGGGAGTTGAAGTGCTGAGCCACCGGGAGTTCAGGTAGGTTATTGCGGACTGAGTGGAGGTGTTCGGCGAAACGATCGCCCAACCTACGCTTGGTCTCCCCGATGTAAATCAGCTGACATCTAGAGCAGCGGATGCAGTAGATGAGGTTGGAGGAGATACAGGTGAACCTTTGTCGCACCTGGAACGACTGCTTGGGTCCTTGAATGGAGTCGAGGGGGGAGGTGAAGGGACAGGTGTTGCATTTCTTGCGGTTGCAACGGAAAGTGCCCGGGGAGGGGGTGGTGTGGGAGGGAAGGGAAGAATTGATGAGGGAGTTGCGGAGGGAGCGGTCTTTGCGGAAGGCAGACATGGGGGGAGATGGGAAGATGTGGCGAGTGGTGGGGTCACGTTGGAGGTGGCGGAAATGGCGGAGGATTATGTGTTGTATTTGCCGGCTGGTGGGGTGAAAGGTGAGGACCAGAGGGACTCTGCCCTTGTTGCGAGTGCGGGGATGGGGAGAGAGAGCAGTGTTACGGGGTATGGATGAGACCCTGGTGTGAGCCTCATCTATGGTGGCGGAGGGGAATCCCCGTTCCCTGAAGAACGAGGACATTTCCGATGCCCTGGTATGGAATGTCTCATCCTGGGAACAGATGCGGCGTAGGCGGAGGAATTGGGAGTAGGGGATGGAGTCTTTACAGGGGGCAGGGTTTCGGCCCGAAGGGTTTCGGCCCGAAACGTCGCCTATTTCCTTCGCTCCATAGATGCTGCTGCACCCGCTGAGTTTCCCCAGCAATTTTGTGTACCATCCTATTTTAGTGTCTTGTTCTTAATGTTAACATTCATATTTTTTCATGTTTAATAATGTTAACCTGCTATGTAAACAAATTGTGATAGAATAATACTATGCCTGTACCTTAGAATGTAAAGATATAATAAGTGAGTGGCCTTCCAGTTAAACTTTAAAATGAACCGTTGAGAGCAAAGATATTGGTGCTTCTCATTTCTTCACTCAACTTTTACAAAGTTCAGCAAAGAAAATGGGATTGCAATTGAATCTCTCAAAAGTTTTACTGCAAGGATATGTGAATTATGCAAAAGATAAATGTAATAAACACATATATTAGTACAGGTGCACAACCTTTTATCCGAAAGCCTTGGGACCAGACACTTTTCGTAATTCGGAATTTTTCGGCTTTCGGAATGGATGATTTTTAGCGTAGATTTTAACGGCTGGCTCAGTGGTAGAGTGCTCGGCTCATATCCGCAAGGTCGCGAGTTTGCGCCTCGATCCCGGCAGTTACTCGATCATGAGTTTGAGTCTTCAATGTAGTTTTTTCTTGCAGAATAGGAGAGAATAGGGAGGGTTAGGCTGGGATCATTCTCTGCGAGATGATCTTAGTGCGGGAGACAAGTGTAGGAGAGGTGTACTGACTGTGTGGGCAGAACTTTGGAAGTGATTGCCCTCCATTCTCAAAAGCCGCTGTGTCTCCCTGTCCCTGGGATAGCAGGGGGCGATCAAACAGCACAATACCCCCCTCCCCCTCCAACTCCAGAGGAACCCGCTCCCCGACGGGCCGCTACGGCGACAAGTGGCAGTTCGCCCACAGCCCGAGCTGCGCCTCCTCATCCGCCACCCCAAGAACAAGACGTACCTTGCACACCATCAGCTTCTGCCCCTACGGGGAGCGTGTTCCTCTGGAGTTGGAGCGGGGCTGGGCTGGAGTTGCTGATCTGGGATCTCCGTGCTTGCAGTGGGCCTGGGGGTCGGTGTCCCGGTGAGGGGGCGCAGCTCGGGCTGTGGGCGAACTGCCACTTGTCGCCATAGCGGCCCATCGGGGAGCGGCTTCTGCTGGTCCTGACGTCTCCGGCCACCCCCCTGTACAGGAGCTGAGACTGGGAACTGTACCGCCCTTGCAGGTGAGCAGGAGAGTGGGGTTGTTTGCAGTTGCAGAGGGAGGGGGCAAGGGCGGTACAGTTCCCAGTCTCAGCTCCTGTCCAGGGGGGTGGCTGGAGATGTCAGGACCAACAGGAACCCGCTCCCCGATGGGTCCCTACGGCGACAAGTGACAGTTCGCCCGCAGCCCGAGCTGCGCCCCCTCATCCGCAACCCGGGTTCCCCTGGAGTTGGAACGGGGCTGGGCTAGAGTTGCTGCTGGCTGTGGGTCTCTGGGATCTCCGTGCTTGCAGTGGGCCTGGGGGTCGGTGTCCCGTTGGTCCTGACGTCTCCGGTGACTGGCACTGACCTGCTGGCATCGCCGACGTGAGGACAGTGCAAAGCTCCCACGCCGGTGCAATGGGCGGGGAGCTGGAGAGAGGAGGGAAGGGGTCACACACATGGCCGGGAAGCAGAGGGGTGTAGGTGGGGTGAAACTGAAGGGAGCGACAATCTGCTGCTGCCTGCCCGCTGGGAACTTTTTAACTCAGCGGGCAGGCAGCAGCAGATTGTTAATTATTAACCCTCCCGCGCAATATACCCTCACCTTCTCTTTTATGAATGGGGTTTAGTTCCCCTTTCTTCGAGGACCGACCGGAGGTTCCGCTGTCACCTCTGCGGGCCGCCCTCGGTGAACGTCTTCAAGGACCTTTCTTCAAGAACCGAAAAAATGTCCGGTATTCGGAGCTTTTCGTTATTTGGAATTTCGGATAAAAGGTTGTGCACCTGTATTCTATAGGAAGCATTCATGTTCCAGGAATGTTTTCATCTTGGTTTGTTTCGTAGAAATGATAGTTTATAGTGAACAGTTTAAAAAAAAAATCTAAGATTGATTTTCCTTATTACATAAAATTTATAGTGCTGAGGAGCCAGACTAGCTCAGAAGAATATATTTTAAACCGTATTTGTGTGTTGATGAATGACAACTCACGGGCAGTCATGGTGGCGCAGCGGTAGAGTTGCTGCTTTACAGCGAATGCTGAGCCAGAGACCCGGGTTCAATCCCGATTATTGGTGCTGTCTGTATGGAGTTTGCACGTTCTCCCCGTGACCTGCGTGGGTTTTCTCTGAGATATTCGGTTTCCTCCCACATTCCAAAGACGTACATGTTTGGCTAATTGGTTAATTGGCTTGGTAAATGTAAAAATTGTCCCTAGGGGGTGTAGGATAGTGTTAATATGTGGGGATCACTGGTCAGCAGGGACCCGGTAGGCCGAAGGGCCTGTTTCCATGCTGCATCTCTAAAAACAAAAACTTTCCTGGATAGCAAGACTGTGATCCCGTCTGAATATCTTCATTGCCCATTGAATCCTCATTGCCCTCTGCATCTCACTACCCTCAAGTCACTAATGACCTTCCTCCCGCACCTCTGACCCCACCCGCTCCCACCAGACCATTATTGGGCAGATAACCAGCCAATATTGCAACAATACTGGAACAGTTTGGTTAAAGAGATAGCTACTTCTGCAGCCTAAGTCCTTACTTGTCGGCTCTAAAGCTTTTGCTATATCCATTGCAGTCGCCATTTCTTGAGATTACGCAAATTAAATCAAAATGGCTGATGTCTGGCATAGAATTATTGACCACGGAAATAGGCTCTTCGGCCAAACTGGTCCACGCCGACCAAGGTGTCTTCCTGACCTGGTCCCGTTTACCTGTATTTGGCATGTATCTCTCTAAACATTGCCATTTGTTATAAATGTATCTAACTCTCCCACTTCCCCTTCTATTATAGAATTGTACAGCAGAGAAATGTTTCATGTGGCTTTCAACATCCATGCTGACATTTTTCCCCAGATATATATATCCCATTCACCCATACTAGGTCCGTGCCTTGCCTAAACAAGCGCCTGTCTAAGTATCTCTTAAGCATAATTTATTCTATCGGATGTTTTTAATATCTGCACCATGGAAAATAGATTATTACCATATATCCTATTGATGCTTAAAATTGTATACTATCAGTCATTATCAGTCATTGCTCAGCATCCATAACTCTAAGAAAAACAAACGCAGCCTTTCAATTTGTTTCCTTAACTAAAATTCACCAATTCAGCGACATCTTGTTAAATTTCCTCTGCAATCTCTTGACGTATCGTGTCTCTATATTCGCAACGAAAATGCACCCAATACCTCAAGTGTTTTATAAATTTGCAATATCTATATATCTATATCATATCATATACCTATTAAAACTCTGATCTTGTATGTGGATTTGTGTGTGTATAATCACATCTTCTCGAACAAACGACGCGGTAACGGTAACATTTTTACATATTCCGGTAGACATTTTTCCTGTGGAGTCCAAAATTGCCTCATCTGAAAATTTCATGCTTATTTCTCGAGTTATTACTGAAAATGTTAAAAAATCTGACAAAACTTTGAATTTAAAAACGACTCTTTCGCTGATGACATCACAATTGGTCTGCGTGCAGTCTTCCTCACGCTGCGAGTGATGTCACCCCCTCCCTCCTCCCCCCCCCCCCCCCCCCGTTATTCAAAACGCTGCCGGAGATAAAGTCGGGCCCTGCACTGAAGCCGCCGAATTCGCAGTCCTTTGGTCGCCGGCCGGCCGCCCGCCCACTTGCCCGCCGCTACCTCTCTGCCCCCCCCCCCCTGCTCCCTCTCTGACCCCCCCACCCCTCCCTCCCTCACCCCCGTTATTCAAAAGTCGGAGATGGTCGGGCCATCGACTGAAGGCCAAAGATCGTAGCTGAAGACTCGTCCCTCTCTGCCTTCTCCCACTCTCTGCCCTCCCCCTCCCTCTGCCCTCCCTCGGGCCCTCCCTCTATGCCCCCCTCTCTCTCTGGGGAGTGGTGAGTATTGGAACCTATGGGTGAGCGTTGGAGTGGTGCCCCCTGTCTGCCCCCTGCCTCTGCCCCCTGTCTCTGCCCCCTGTCTCTGCCCCCTGTCTCTGCCCCCTGTCTCTGCCCTCTGTCGCTGCCCCCTGTCTCTGCCCTCCCTCTGCCATCTCTCTTACGCAGCTCTACCCTCTCTCTGCCACTGTCTCTGCCCTCTCCCCTCTCTCTGCCTGTCACTGCCCTCTCTCTGCCCTCTCTCCCTACCCCCATCCCTCTCCCTCTCTAGCCACGCCTGCGAGTTGGGGGCAATGCGTGAGTGGATAGGGCGGGGGATGAGGTAAAAGGAGCGAATGAATAATATTAATATAATATCAAGTGGGGTGATTATTTCCTTCGCTCCATAGATGCTGCCTCACCCGCTGAGTTTCCCCAGCATTTTTATCTACCAAGGAACTGCAGATGCTGGTTTATACCGAAGATAGATGTAAAGTGTTGGAGCAATTCAGCGGATCAGGCAGCATCTCCGGAGAAAAGGAACAGGTGATGTTTCGAGTCAGAATCCTTCAGACTCTGAGTCCAAAGAAGGGTTCCGACCCGAAAAGTCACCTGTTCCTTTTCTCCAGAGATGCTGCCTGACTCCTGAGATGCTCCATCACGTTGTGTCTATCCCTCTCCTGTTGTTAAGTTTTATCCATATGACCTCATTGGACAATCCCTCCAGGATATGATCTTTAAGTACTGCTGTTATGTTTCCCTAATCAGTAGAGTGACGTTGCCTCCTTTTTTGTATTTCCCCATGTCACATCTGAAATGTCTACACCCTGGAATATTATGCCATCAGTCCTGCATTTATCTCAACAAAGTTTCCATAATTGCAAGAACATCATAATTCCAAGTGCTGGTCTATGCTGTTTAATTTTTCTGACTTGCCAAAGAAGATCCTTGCATTTAAGTCTATCGGCCCCCGTATGCGTTCTGTCTCTGTCTACTCTTCCTACTGGACTTGCCAATTCTACTTCCTACATGCTTGTCAGCTTCCCCACCTGGTACACTGCCACTGTTGGTACCGAACCCTACCTCATTGGTTTAAACTCTCCTGAGTAACATGATCAAGAATGTTGGCCCTCCTCCAGTTCGAGTACAGCCTATTCTCCTTGTTCAAATGAACCTTGCCTGTGAAGAGATGCGAATGATCCATAAATCTGAAGCCCACCATCCTGCACCAGCTATTTAGCCACACATTCAGTTGGCTTGTCTTACTATTTCAATATAGGTACTTGGTAGTTCCAATGACAAAAAGGTCTCTTGCACTACTTGCCTATGCCTACTGTCCTTCTGGTGGTGTCACCCACCTCCTTTCTGTACAATTGACATGACCAACCTGCTCAGCGTACTATCTATCTCATTTTCTGCATCCTGGATGTTCTATTGTTAGTCCAACCATATCTGCAACTGTTTTTACAGTCAGATAGGAGCTGCAGCTGGATATACTTCTCGCAGTAACAGTCACCAGTGGCTTTGACCTATTTCTGTTTCTTGTGTAAAAGCAATAGTAAGTCAATAGCTAAGTTTTCCTTTTGCATTTTGCAGAATATTATGCCCATTTCAGCAGCAATGTTTAAGAGTGAACGGAAGAATACCACACCTCAATGTCCTCCCAGACTTGACGTCCAAATGATCACACCAGTAGTGTGGAGTCGCATGCCAAATGACTTTTTGATTGTAGACACTGGACGCATCAGTGAACGGCATGGTTGGATGGTCGAATGCATTGACCCAATTATCATGATGGCACTACATATTCCTGAGGAAAACAGGTGATATATTGATTGTTTATGGTGTATAAAATAACCCGGTTTAACAGAACGTTATTTTCTTAACAAGTAACATTGAATCACGCTGTTTTAAATAAAGTGAATTTTCATTCAAGTTTGCTTAACTAATTTCAGTTATGAGTTGTCATTTTGCACCTCCTTCCAAAACAAGCTTTAATGTACGTACTTTAAAATATTTTCTTGCAGATGTATTGACATCTTGGAGTTGTCTGAACGCAAAGACCTTTTGAAATTTCACTACCACACATTGCTACTCTACTGTGCTGTTTGTGCATTAGGCAACAACCGGGTTGCCCATGCCATTTGTAGCCATGTTGATGAATTTCAGTTACTCTACACTATTGAGAACATGTACATATCAGGTCTTCTACGTAGCGGCTATTATGATCTACTTATTAGTGTGCATCTGGAATCAGCTAAACGATCTCGACTCATGATGAATAATGAGTTCATTGTCCCTATGACTGAAGAAACCAAACATATCACATTGTTCCCAAATGGGTACCGAGTTCATGGCCTACCTGGTGTGGGAGTTTCCACATGTTTGCGACCCCCACTCCATTTTGCATCTCTATCATTTGTTGGCACTAGTGATGATCGGTACCAGTTCAGCCCTGAGATCCCATTAGACATTCTTAAAACAAAAGCAATTAACATGCTGACTGAGACTGTTCAAGACGGTGGACAACATACAAGGGATCCTGTAGGCGGAAGTGTGGAATTCCAATTTGTCCCAGTACTAAAACTTGCGAGCACTCTCCTTATCATGGGAGTCTTTGACGATGAAGATGTTAAACACATACTTAAGATGATTGAACCTAATGTGTTTGTTGAAGTCAAAGAAGAAGTCGAAAAAATTGAAAGTGAAAATGTAAAGGAAGAAGCAGTGCCAGCAGTCAATGGAGAGGGCGAGGATGAAGGAGAAGAAGCAGAAGAAAAAGAAGAAGAGAAAGATGAGCAAGAGATAGACGAGACAAAAGAAGATATTGTTGAAGAAGGTGCTAAGGAGGAGGAACTAGAGGAAGGACTGCTGCAGATGAAACTGCCCGAATCAGTCAAATTACAGGTATGAATATATTGTTTATTAGAGTTTTTAATATTATTTTTACTTAATTCTCTGGACACAGCTTTATTAACCTGGATATTGTGCTGAGAATAAGGAGGAAGCTTTAGTGTTTGCCGATGTAAAGGAGTAAATACGATAACAGATCCTGGTGACTTCACTTTAACAATGAATTTTGGGTAGCTGCAGTCTAAATTATCCTACTTTTCCATATCCCGTAGGTAGTTCACCAAGCAGCTTGCCAATCACATTATAAAATACTGAGCTGAGTATGTAACCACTGGATAACCATTAATATATTTAAAATGTTTATGATTATCCATTTTCACACCATCTTTGCCAAACAGTCTTTTCAGACACAGAATGTTGAGTTTTAGAAATGAAAAATATCATTTATAAATATAAAAATTTCTGTTCGCCTCCATCATCTCTCAGCTATATGAACGATGTCATTAAGCTGGAAAGGATGCAGAAAAGATTTACGAGGTTGTTACCGGAACTGGAGAGCTTGAGTTGTAAGGAGAGGCTGCATAGTTTGGGACTTCTTTCCCTGGAGCAGAAGAGGTTGAGAGGTAGAGGTATTTAAAATCACGAGGTGGCATGGATAAGAAGGATGGTGATTGTCTTTTCCGAGGGTAGGTAAAACTATAACGCATGGATTTAAGGTGACAGGGGAAACATTTAAAGGGATCCTGTGGGGAGATTTTTAATACAAAGGTGGTGGTTATATGACAGGAGCTGCCAGAGGAAGTTACAGTGGCAATTACAATTTGTACATGTAAACGAATAGAAGAAAACTTTGAGGTATATTGGCCAGATACAGTCAGTGGAAGTAGCTCTGATAAATATCGTGGTTGACGCAGATGAGTTGGGCCAAAGGGTCTGGTTCTGTGCTGTATGTCTCTCTAACGCTAAGATTCAGCAAGATATCTTCAATCTCATTGATTGTGATTTTACTTCGGAGTCACGTGAGTGATTCCGTGAAGAAGTCCTGCCAATGCGCATGCGCATCATTCATTACGTCAGCCGCATTGTCGCACGGAGGCTGTGAGGAGCCGAGCTCCTCCAGTGTTAAGTATTTTAAACTCCAGGTAAGTGGGAAAACTTAGTTGGAGTTCGGGTCCGTTTGCTGTGGTGTTGTGTTTTGTCTTTAGGAAGCACCATGGACAAGACGGGCAAGGGAAAGAGGCGAGCCGGAAAATCGATGGACAGCCGCGGGAGTGCGGTCTGTGAACGGCTGCCTCGTACCCCTGCACAGTCACCGGCTGGGAGCGGGGCGACTGCGGACTTGTTGCTACAAAGCGCGGAGCCAGCGCCAGTCGGGCTTAAGGCAACGCACAAGTCTGTCAGGCCCACGAAATCGGGGGAGTCGGGTCGGGAGGATTCCTCTCCGGGGCTGGATACCGCTTTTGAGCGGATATCCCAAATGGAGCATCTGTTACACAGGTTGCTCCAGCAGGGCACACTCCAGGAGGAGGAGTGGTGTCAGCGCCAGGCTGGAGAGGCCGGGCCAGCAGCACCTAGTTAAAGGCTGCTTGATAGCACCCTCATTGATGAGGCACGTGCAGTGGGTCAGCAGAGTTCTGACCCCGACTCTGACCGTGAGGTCAATCCAAGCGAAGAACGGCAGCTGCGGGGCCTTCAATATCGGGAGCCTCGATCGCCTCGACGCAGTAGTTTGACTGCCTGACCGCAGGAGAAGAAGCAAGGACGAGATAAGTGAGGAGGTGCCTGAAGCAGAATCACTGTGATGGATGTTTATGTTAAATTTATGTAATTGTGTGTTTTGTTTGCTTTTTATTCTTATAAGTGTACAGTAACGATATCTCATTCAAACTTTTTTTTGAATGACAAATAAATTCAATATACGTATGACCTGGATGTAGGGCCTACAATATATGTAGGGCCTGGAGATGTGACTTGCTCATGACCTTGTGTTTCAGGCCCAACAATGTTAATTTGCTTGATTAATGACCTTCCTATCATAAAGTCAGAAGTGAAGATGACTGTTGATGATAATGTAAATTTAAATTCCTTAGCTGCTTTTTTAAGTATTGTTGCCCAAGACACCTGTAATATCATTGGAGAAACCATCATTGGGTATTCTGCCACTTAAGCCCTTTTGCACACACCACCACACCATCTATCGCGTGAGTATGACATTTTTTTGCAGCCCAGTAATGGAAAATAGGCAAGTGGCATGAAACTCCATATAGCAAAGGTCGACAACATTCACGGATAGGATGAGAAGTGTAACGCTGAGAAGTCAACAGATGCTTGCACCAGGCGATTACCACCTCGCTCAAGGTTCAATCATCTATCCTTGCCTTCCATATACATTATCATCGGTGAGTCCCATAAGATGCTGCCTGACCCACTGAGTTACACCAGCATTTTGTATAAACTTGGATCTGCAGTTCCTATTTATTACATTATCCCATATTATAAATATTCTGGGACTGGTGTAAATGTTGCCAATTACCAGAATCTCAAATGGACCTGCCATATAAATATTGTGATCACAGGAGTAGTTCAGAGATCGGGTAACCTGCAACAAGGCAGGCATGTGATCCAATACCCTCCACTTGCTTGGATTGCAGCTCCAACAATACTCAAAGTTTGGCAGCAACCACAACAAAATTGCCTGCTTAAATGCTACAACATAAACAACCTAAACATTTGTTCACTTCATCACGGTGACTACAATGAATGTCAGCTGCAATATGTGCTACAGTTTACTATTGCTTCTCTAGCTGCTCCAACTAGACGCCTTATTCTACTAAACATGCAACTACGACTTCAACTACATATGCAACTAGACTTCAAGTGTGCCCGAGAAAACAGCCAACATAAGCTAGGACCATTTTCGCCCCGGTCAGGAAGCCTAAGGTCCAGCTGGTATCTAATGATGATCACTTTGCAGAGAAGGTGGGAGGGGGTGATATTGGAGGGAATGTGGGATGATGATTGGTAGGAGAGGAAGGGACATGGTTGCTGAGGATGTAATGTAAATCAAGAGCAGAAAAGTACATTTTAAAGGGGGAATGTACTTTATAAACATTCTTGACATTGACTTTTATTTTAAAACCCTGTGAATCCAAAATAGGATTTTTTTACATTTAAGCAAATAAAATTTGAATGTAATTTATGATTATTACCAATTATCTTTCTCATTGCAGATGTGCAAACTTTTGCAGTTCTTCTGCGACTGTGAATTGCGACATCGCGTTGAATCGATTGCATCGCTTGCGGATCGATTTGTTAATAGAATGCAAACAGATCAGAGGGAGCGTTACCGTCAGCTCATGCTGTGCTTCAACATGAGTGCCGCTGAGACAGCCAGAAAAACACGAGAATTCCGCTCCCCACCACAAGAACAGGTAACTCATGAGATATTACTTTAAATAAATGCGTTGATGAAAAAAGTGTTGATGATTAGGATAAATACAATATGGAAAAGTTTTTTTTTTGGTTACCCAGTAATGCTAGTGTGCGCTGATGGATGCCATGGATGACCCTGGCAGCTGGGCACCAAGTTTATATTAGTCATTAGTCCTCCATCGACAATTCACGGGTACATTTTCAGCACTTTTAAAGCGTGGATCGGCATGGCCAACAGTCACATTTACACTGGGCACATGATTGCCGGTGGTCATGGTTGGGCATATCAGAACCTTAATACAGACAATTTCAGCAGCAGGTTGAATGGCAGAAGGCAAAGAGTGGCAATAAAAGTGACTAGCGGAGTTCCGCAGGGATCGATGCTGGGGCCTCTACTCTTCACGTTGTATATTAATGATTTTGATGAGGGGATTGAAGGCTTTGTGGACAAATTCACAAATTATAGGAGTAGAATTAGGCCATTTGGCCTATCGCGTCTACTCGGCTATTCGATTGGTTGGATGAATTGCCGTGGGTTTTGCTAGGGATCCACATGGCCCCGAAGGAGGATTTGGCCACGTCATCCTCCGAGTTGGTCTATTGCTCCCCACTCAAAGTACCCGGCGATTTCATTCCAGCGGCACGTGGGCAGCAGGAACCCCCTTTGTCTGTGCTGGTGCACCTTCGCGAGCAGGTGGGCAAGCTGGCCCCTGTCCCGACCTCTCGCTATGGAGTTGTTCGCAGGGACAGCGCCTTTCCGGGTGTTGCAACCCAGCGTTGCGACTTTTGTTCTGGATGTTGTGGGCCGGCAGGAGGTCGTTTCGGTGGCCCGCCTTAATCCAGCTCACCTTGATGTGGACCGCCCGGTGTTGGTGGCCCAGTCCTGTCGTAGTGGTTGTTCGCCGGCCCTCCCACCCCCACCTTTGCCTGTTGCACCTGTTGTGCCTGTTATCCCTGTGTCCACGCAGGATGTTAGCCTTATTCGGACCCGCTCGTTTTCATTCCTCTGGTTCTGGGGGTAGGGGTCATGTAGCGGCACCTGGTGGTTAAGCTGTGTATTCAGAACCCTCGTCATTGGCCGGGACTGTCACGTACGGCGTTCGTTCGCGGGCTATTCAGTATGTTCAGTAGCTAGTGCTCTTCACGACAACAAGAGCTTGTAACGTTAGTTCCTGACCAAGTACACATGTAGCGCAAGTATAGCTTTCAATAATAAAGAACATTTTGCTCTACCTGCTTGGTCTCACTACAATGTGTGTATATATATATATATATATATATATATATATATATATATCAGCATTCAGACTTCTTTGGTGATTCTTCCATCTTCACCTTCGCCTTCTAGAAGCAAGCATAACTTGGTTATTGGTCTTATTAAAGCATTACTCATAGTCTGAAGTCGTACTGTGCGCACCAAACCCTTAACATCAGGCATAATCTCCAGTATCTTTCCCATCAACCAAGAACCTCGTGATGCAGTAGAATCAACCACCAAAACAATATAACCTGGAACAAAATTTCTTCTAACCCTTGACCATCGTTGTCGCTCTTGGATCAGAGGCAAATATTCTTGTGTCCATCTCTTCCAAAAAAGATCTGCCATATATTGTACTTGTCTCCATCTGCGTCTCATATACAAATCTTCTTTCACAAAGAGTCCAGGTGGTAGTATTGGATTAGTCTTCAACAGAAGAATATGATTTGGTGTAAGCGCTTCCAGGTCGTTCGGATCATCAGAACTTTTAGTAATAGGTCGAACATTTAAAATTGCTTCAACGTCACAGAATAAAGTTTGCAACCCTTCATCGTCCAAAACTTGTTGTTTAAGAACAAAAGTGTAGCATATTTCGAACCATGCGGATCAACCGTTCCCAGACACCGACGTGATGAGAACCAGCTGGAGGATTAATGTTCCATCTTATCCCTTGTTGAAGCATAGCATTCTGGATCTTATCCTGATTTAATCCTTTAAGTGCTTCTTTTAATTCTCTTTCCGCTCCAACAAAATTCGTACCATTGTCCGATCTTAATGATAGAACTGGACATCTTCGACAAATAAATCTCCGTAATGCATGAATACAAGAATCTGTATCGAGTGTAGATGCAACTTCAAAATGCACCGCTCTGCTTGCCATGCAAGTGAAGATTACATCATACCTCTTTATCATACTTCGTCCTCTCTTAACCTCTATAGGACCGAAATAATCCACCCCCACATCTGTAAATGGAGGTTTATCAGGTAGAATCATCTCCAGAGGTAAGTCTGCCATCTTCTGTTCTCCAACTCTTCCACGCTGTCACCTACACACAACACAATTTTTTAGTATCTTTCTTGCAGCGGAGTTAGCCTTGATAATCTAATATTTTGTGGATTATGAAGCTGGATTATGAAGCTGGAACAGCATATCATTTCTTCCTCCATGTCCCATCAATTCATGGATATGTCGATTGTTGAAATATGAAAGTCCTTCGAGAGAATATTAGGACGCTTAGCCTCTTCATGCATTGCCAGTTTATTCAGATGACCACCCACTCTCAGAAGTCCTTCTTCAATACTGGATCAAGCTTTTGTACAATTGACTGTCTCTTTTGACACCATGTACTCCAGCTTCTAACATCGATATTTCCCCTCTGTATTTCTGTCTTTGACAGAAAGAAATAATTGCGATTTCCGCTTTGAGGAGATCATCAAGATATAAACTCTGTACGTCGTACGATGCCTTAAAAACTTGCATCTTCTTTTCAACCTTTCCCTTCGGTATTTCAGGATCTTCTTCAAAGATACCTTCAGCCATCTCTTTCCTTTTTCGAGCAAACAGCAATAACCTTGTTTTTGCTTTAAGAACCCAAGCCACCACATTCACCATCTTCTTCCATGATGAAAAGTGGGTAATTAAATAATTTATCGTGTTTGATGAATCTTTAGCAATAACGTTTTCTGTGATGTTTTGTTTAATTGCCGGATCATTAGAGATTTCAAATCCCAGCTCAAGCTTTTGCCATTCTCTGTCTGGCCTACAGATAAACTCTGGTCCATTGATCCATTTCTTAAGAAGCGGTCTGCTGTTAGTCCTCTAGAAGCTTCATCCGCAGGATTTTCCTTTGTGTTAATATATTTCCATTGTGATACATTAGTAGCACCCATTACAAAAGAGATTCTGTTTGCTACAAATGTCAAAAAACATTTGTTCTCATTGTTTAAGTATTTAAGCACCGTAGTACTATCAGTCCAGAAGATAGATTCTTCCAGTTGAAGCTGCAGTTCGTTTTGCAGCATTATGTCAATTTTAACAGCTTTGACTGCAGCAGTGAGTTCCATTCTGGGAATTGTCATTTGCTTCAATGGTGCCACTCTGGGCTTTCAATAGACAATAGACAATAGGTGCAGTAGTAGGCCATTCGGCCCTTCGAGCCAGCACCGCCATTCAATGTGATCATGGCTGATCATCCCTAATCAGTACCCCGTTCCTGCCTCCTCCCCATATCCGCGGACTCCGCTATTTTTAAGAGCCCTATCTAGCTCTCTCTTGAAAGCATCCAGAGAAATTTCCCATTAAGAATGCAACATGTACTTTATTGTAATCATTTTCCAGTCTTAAATATGAAACAGTACCATAGCTGGCATCTGGCATCATTCACTGGCATCTGAGAAATGATGCAACTGTGCACATCTGATCTTACCAAAGTTTGTAGGCTTCATACACCGGTTCATTTTAAACTCCGGGATCTTGTCAAGATCCATTAACCATTCTGTCCATTGCTGAGAAGATTATTTCTTGCAGAGATCCTGCAAAATTAACCTGGCTGGCAGTGTAAATGGTGCTACAAATCCCAAAGGGTCATAAACAGAACCAATCACAGAAAGGTTACCCCTTCTTGTACATGGTTGCTCCTGAATCGAGATTCTGAACTTGATCACATTTGATTCGGCACACCAGTGTAATCCCAGTGCTCTTTCACTTGGCAGATTGTCTATGTCCAAATCCAACTCCCTGGTCTCTGCCATCTAGTGAAATGCTTTCCAATACAGCACGGCTGTTGCTGTTACACTTGGAAAACGTGAATCCTCATTGCAGAGGGAAGTAAGATGTGTTACCATTTGAATTGCTTCCTGCTCCGTAGACATGGACTTTAAGCAATCATCCACGTAGAAATTATTCTTCACAGGGTTTGTCACTTCTTCTGGAAAGTGAGCTTTATTGTCCTCTGCGGTCTTTCTTAATGCAAAGTTTGCACAATTTTGATGACACTGCTCCAAAGGGATGTACCTTCATCCAGTAGTCAACGAGATCTTGTTGTGCACCCCCTTCAGGCCATCATAGGAATCGCAAGCAGTCGATGTGGTTTCTGATACTTTGACTTAATGAAACATTGCTTTAATATCAGCCATCAAAGCAATTGGTTCTTGTGAATTTAATGAGAACTCCAATGAGTGTTGGTAAGGTCCAGACCCTGCAATAGTTGACAATTGAGTGATGTCCCTTTGAAGACTGCAGCACAGTCAAAGATCACCCTCAGGGTCCCTTTCGTTGAGTGATATGCCCCATGGTGCAGAATAGACCTTAAGCTCTCCGTCACTTTGATTTAGCTGGTTTGTTAGTACCATTTTGGCATAATCATTGTCAATCATGTCCTTTAGGAAAGACGTATATTCCTCATGAAATTTCGTATTCTTGCCAAACTTGAGTTTCAGATTCTGGGTGTGTTGCTCTGCCATACGATGATTATTTGGCTGAGAATGCTTTCTTGCTTGAAAGGTAAGTCTAGATAATAGTGTCCTTCTATCATCTTTACTGTAGTCACAATATCCAAGAACTTGGATTCTTCTCTGGACATTTCTTCCGATTCCTTACTGAAATCAAGATTGTATTGCTTGATTAACAGCGCTTCTAATTTAACAGTAGATATTTGATTAACAGCAGCAGCAGGTTGGTTCTGGTTCCTGCTTTTGTTGTTCCTTCCCAAGGAGCTGTGGGTAACCCATCCGAGTAGGTCCGTCCCCTTGGCTCCTCACAGTCTGTATAGGTTCCAATGCCTTCAAAGCATTCGTTCCGATAAGTAGGTCGATACCAGAATTTATTTTAAGTATCTTGACATCCTTCAAGTAAGGCCATTGTTTTAAGTCCTCATGTCTGAGTATATTTTGATGACAAACTGGTATGGTCTCATGTGTAAACACATCAGATATTTGTATAAAATTGTCTTCATCCAGGCTAGATATTTCCATACTTCTAATGTGATGACTAACGCACTCTTTCTCTTCATTCATGGTACGCAGTAGAATCTTAACCTTTTCTCCTGTAATGCCCAGCCTTCTCATCAAGCTTTCTGTACAAAAGGTAGTTGAGCTCCCATGATCCCAAAATGCATATGTTTGCAACACTGTATTCATCTTGTTCTTCCTTGCCTGCACTGGTAAGATGCAGAAAATACAGTTTCTACCCCGGCCCCAATATGCGCATTTATCTGAGGAGGGGTAACAGCATCACTAGTAGCTGGCTTCTCCTTCTGTTCTATTTGCTCCGGCTTCCTCTGTTCAGTATGATGATCCTGTTTATACTTATCGCAAGTCATACGACTCTTATCTAGGTGTCGATTTTAGCAAAGATTTAAGTTGGGCGACGCATATTAATCAAGTGTCTAACAAAGCAAATAGAACTCTCGGCCATCTTAAAATAAATTTTCATGCATGTAGTACATCCGTCAAAGAGAATGCCTACAAGTCCTTGGTCAGGCACAAATTGTAGTATTGTAGAGCCGTATGGGATCCTTTCAACAACAACAACAAGATCACCCTGGAGAAAGTACAACGCCGAGCAGTCCGCTTTGTATGTAATGACTACAAGCGCAAATCAAGCGTGAATAATATGCTGACTTCTCTCGGATGGGATACCCTAGAGCTTCACAGAACAAGGAGATTCACAAAATCATGCCATCAATTCTTCCGTCATCCCAGAGCACCAACGGCCATGAAACAAGACAAAATAACGGTCCCTACATCATCAACTCGCTAAATTTCAATAAACTTTGCTACCAATATTCCCTTTACCCAAGGACGATAAGGGAATGGAATATGTTACCACCCAACACGTGCTGCTCCCGCTATTAAGTCATTTAAAAAGGGGATTGAGCAACAAGATTTCTTCAAAAAAGCCCTCCAAAATTTAATCACTACTCTACTTACTCCGACCTGCGCGAGATAACCACTTATGAAGTGTTTGCGCAGTAATCAACCAGAACCAGTCTTTAACCATGAGACCTTTCTTCAAACATCCAATTCCCTTTTACTTGAAGAAATACATCTTCTTTATATTCCTTCTTCTTGAATATCCGATACCACCTTATGGTGTGGCCAACTCCGCTACATGACAAGCAGCACCATTTTTGCTTAACAGTAGATGTATCTCCTTTCTTTTTGCCTTTTGTTTCTACAGGTATTACAGCAGTAGCAAAACTACTTCCCTTAGGTCCTGGTCTTCCTCTTGTTTTAGTAAAGGTAGAACCGTTGATGGTTGCTGATTTAGGATCTTGAATATCCCCCTGATGTAGACTTGACATAAATCGTACTTCCCTTTCACCAGATCAGCAAACATGGCTTCTCGCATCTCATCTTCCTGTACCTGGCCTGCCTTGTCCCTCCACCTCTCGAAGCCTAAAGGGCAGTTTGTGAATAATAATCTTCATATTCCTAACAACAGTCATTTCTTCCATGTGGTTGAGATGTCTCATTGAGCTACAACAACTTCTAAGAAATACCGCAAAGTCACGCAATGCTTTTGCGTCTTCTGGCTTGATAGCTGTCCAAGCATAGGCCTTCTTCATGTATGCATTAGCAATTCTGGTGTTCGTTACCAAAATGTTCTCTCAGCAATTCTCTTGCCGTACGATAGCCCTCACCACAGGCAAATTCCAACATCCTCCAACAAGCTGCTTTGGATATCCGCTTGTGTACTGCTCCAGAATTCGTAAGCGATCCCTTTCATTAGTTGTAAAGTTGTAATGTTCGGGTTGTAAAGTTTGATCTCGTATGTAGCCTGGATTTTTTTTAGATTCATATCTCATTTTGGATTGTGCTTTTTATTGCAGATTAACATGCTCATGAATTTCAAAATGGGGCCAGATGAAGAGGTTTGCCCTCTTCCAGATAAAGTGAGAGATGTCTTGCTTGACTTCCATGTGAAACTTCTTGCACATTGTGGTATGCATTTTACATTGTATGGTGTCTAAAACAAACTTCTCCACATATGTCTGCTGGTATTATTTGAACATCTTGTAATCTCCTGTGTGTTTTCAACTAAATTACAAAGATTTGTCACAGTTTATTCATGGCCACTATAATTAAAAATACAATACACATGATCTGTGTCATACCATATTTGTAGGGTAGATCTAAGTTTTCTTAGAAGCTTGTAAATTAAGCGATAAAAATAATAATATACAAATTATTGTATATTTATATAAAAACAATTTGTATATGATCAATTATTTTTATTTTGTAAACTAGGATTGTCAATTTTTTGAGGATTTTGTAGCAAAATCAGAATACAGCTGAGTATAGTTGGTCAGTCAGCATCTTTCGAGGCATTAGTGATCTTGAATCAAAGCTGGAAAAGTGAATTTAAAAAGCATTTTATTTGCAGAGGGACAGAGGAAGGTGCGATGGGGTGGATAGTACAATATGAATGTTTGGGTGAACAAAAGTTAAGAGCAGAAGTTCTGAAAATTGGGAAGATGTCGTTAACAACCTTGTTTGAAGATAAATGGAAGACAGTTTGGATCTTGTTAGTTGGAAATTATTACAGGATTAAATGGATGATAGGAATAAATTGAATGGATTATGCCATAGTCCTTCTGCTTATGCTGTTTATTTTAATAGGAGTTTAAATTATTCTTTTTATTTCTGAACATTTTTCAAATAGTGAATATAATAAAAGTCCCAAAATGTAACAATTTGAAGCTACAAATGAATTTCCAAATATTCCTGAGAAAAAATTATTTTACTTGGCAGGTATTCAAATAGAAGAAGATGAGGAAGAGAAAGAAAAAGATACTTCACTCAAAGGGCGTTTACTAAATCTTGTTGAAAAAGTAAGAAACTTGAGGAAAAAGGATGAAATCGAGCAGGCTCCAATTGAAGAAGACAAAACACCTAGTAAGTATTATTTTTTATGATATTGCAAGAGGCTCTTGTACTGTATTAAAAAAAATCAGTTCACCTTTTCCATTTATATGTAATGATACTTCTAACGCCCATGAATAATTTTGCAATATTATGATACTTAAAACAATTGTAATAGTAATAATCAATTTCCTGTTTTGTGATTGTAAACAAATGAATAAATAAACCCAGAAGAGCATGAAGCTGTCAGTATTTTCATACAGAAGGTCGTACGTATATGGAAGATAGACACAAAAAGCTGGAGTAACTCAATGGGTCAGACAGCATCTCTGGAGAAAAAGGAATAGGTGACATTTCGGGTCAAGATCCTTCTTCAAACTGAGAGTCAGGGGAAAGGGAAACGAGAGAGATATGGACGGTGATATAGAGATCCACTGTGAAATCGCAAGGTATGCCTTTTCGAAGAAATTCTCCTCTCGCCGACGAGAATTCTGCAACAACCTCTCTCGCTGCTCCCCCTCTGTGCGCTCAATTGTTCTTTTTCTCTCCATATCACCGTCTATTATCTCTCGTTTCCCTATCCCCTGACTTAGTCTGAAGAAGGGTCTCGAGCCGAAACATCACCTATTCCTTTTCACAAAGATGCTGCATGTACATGGAACCAGTTGCCTGAAGTGACTGAGGCAGGTACTATAATCATATTAAAAAGACATTTCTATAAGGATAGGAAAGGTCTGGAGGGATATGGGTCAAACGCAGGAAATTGGGGATCTGCTTGGGTAAAAATCTTGGTTGGCGTGGACGAGTTGGCCTGAAGGGTCTGTTCCGTGCTGCTCTATGACTATATTTGACTATTATTCTCATATAAAACCCATGACTATTATTCAAATAATTCTTACTGCTTCAGGGGTTTGAAATATGTTCAACAGGTATCAGTGTCCCTGTGCATTATTTGGAATAGGCTATTATCGGGCATAGCAAATAATTAAGAAAGCGGGCCACATGCCATTCTTCATTGCTAACAAAATTGAATACAAAAGTGAGGAGATTATGTTTCAGTTCTTCATCAGTTACATATCATCCTTTGAACTATATACAGTAACAGTTTCTTATGTAAGGAAGGAAATAAATGTTATGGAAACTGTTCAGAGAAGGTTTACTTCAGATCTTCCTTCTGGAATAGCATGTTCTACTGTAATCAAATGAATGATAGATTGAACATATCCACTGGAGTCTAAAAGAGAAGTTGTTTGATTGAAACATTGGAGACACAGAGTGGCTTCATTTGGGTGAATGTGCCCTTGTGGAGAACCTGGAATTAAGGATTGATTATTCAGGATGCATCAAATTGTAAATCTCATGCCCTGTAAGTTTACCGTCCTTGCAGCTGTTGTGTGCGTGATTAATACTGTCAGCTGGACTAACATAGCTGTGTTGTGCAATATATTACGTGGTCAACCAAGATACTGCATCAAAAGCACTCCCCACAGAGCTCAAATTGCAGCTGCTGAGGACATTCCAGTGGTACAAAATAGCAGTAAATAATGTCTCAGTTGCCTAATGTCTGTCTATGGTAAACTGATTTGTAGTGTATTTGAATAGGCTCTAGTTCGCATAGATAGTGCTTCTGCTGAGAGCAACATTGTTTTCTGCCATGAGAAAAAAAATCACATTTATGGAACAATAGGAATTACAGTCATGTTTTGCATTTAATTCTGCTTCATAATGGAATTTTAACATAATAGATGATTACCTGAAACTTAGGCTTAGAAATGTAAGCATTAATGAAAATGCACAAGATTGGCAAAAGCATAGGCACAAAAAGCTCGAGTAACTCAGCGTGGCAGGCAGCATCTCTGGAGAGAAGGAATGGGTGATGTTTCGGGTCAAGACCCTTCTTCGGACTGAAAGCCACGGGAAATGGAAACGAGAGATATAGACGATGATGTAGAGAGAGAGATATAGAACAATGAATGAAAGATATGCAAAAAAAGTAATAATGGTAAAGGAAACAGGCCATTGTTAGCTGTTTGTTGGGTGAGAGTGGGAATGCAGGGGTTACTTGAAGTTAGAGAAATCAATATTCATACCACTGGGCTGTAAATTCCCCAAGCGAAATATGAGATGATAGCCTCACTCTGACAATGGAGGATGCCTAGGACAGAAAGGTCAGTGTGGGAATGGGAAGGGGAAGTAAAGTGTTTAGCAACTGGGAGATCAGGTAGAAGCAGGTGGACTGAGCGATGGTGTTCAGTGAAACGATCGCCCAGTCTGCGTTTGGTCTCGCCGATGTATGATGGGGCTTTTTCACGGGGCGAGTTGACGCAAGATGTCACCAGAGTGAAGTGGTCGTGGTCCAGCACGAGTCTCGCACGATATAACGGGGGGTAGATAAAGAGTTCCCACGGTACTCGGCATTTCTGTTATTTGTGCGAGTGACTTGTCCGTCTCCCGAGCTTTCGCGTTAAATCTTGAATGAACATCGTGAACTACACGTGACACAAATGATGTAACTTTTTTTTTCACACACTATAAATATCCTCCCTTGGTTGAATTGGCTCATTTGGAGACATGTTTTACTGTGTATGTGGGAGACACAGATGGACTGAGCACAGTACCTCGGTCTTACTGTGTGTGGGAGAGGGGGAGAAAGAGACGTACACTCACAGAGGCAGAGTCTCTCAGCCTGTGTAAGAGGGAGGGAGAGAGAGAGAGAGGCACACACAAGGTGGATGTGAAATCTCACCTGCCTGTTTCAGTGACAGACACCCGCCGCCAGTAAATGAAGACACCCCCATCTGTCTCCCCCTCCTCTCCCTCGACTCCCCCACCTTTCCCTCCCAACTCCAGTCCCGTCCCGACCCCCTGGGAAACTGAATAGAGCAACAATATAGATATAGAAACTGAAACAATATAGAAACTGAATAGAGCAACATGGCAAAAACATCTCTGACACGCTTTATCCCCTTTCTTTGAGATTTTCTGGGAGCCATCTCTGGAAGTGTTCCTGTTAAAAAGATTATCCAACAATGACAATTAGGTGGGACGTCCTCGAAGGACACATGTTCCCTTGTCGATATTGAGACCACCTTTTTTACTCACCTTCTGTCCCCTCTGTCCAGCTTCCGGGTTTACCGTTCGCAGGAGTTCCCACGCGCTATATCTCTAAAATCTGAAGTTAGGTAATGTCTAAAGGAACTGCAGACGCTGGTTAATGCTGGTTAATACGCACAGAAGGACACAAAATGTTGGTGTAACTCAGCAGGTAAGTCAGATCTGGGAAGAAAAACATAAAAAGCTGGAGTAAGTCAGCGGGTCAGGCAGCATCTCTGGAGAAAAAGAATAGGTGGCGATTCGAATCGGAACCCTTCTTCAGACAGCCTAATCGGAATTGAGTCTGAAGATGTGTCTCGTCCCGAAACATCAGCTATTTATCTCCAGAGATGCTGCTTGACTCGCTGAGTTACTCCAGCTTTTTGTGTCTGTCTTCGGTTTAAACCAGCATGTGCAGTACACGGGTCTCTGTACAACATTGATTGGTAGCGTTCCGGACCCTGCTTCGGAAAGGCATCGATCGCTAGTCGGCGAGGACTCCGACCTGTATCTCTCAAAGAAATACATGTGAAAAATTTCTCACGGACCATAAAAATGCGTAACCTTTCAGTAAAGTCCCTTTTAAAGTCCCTTTTAAAGATTATAGTTATTTTCTTGAATCTCATTAACATAACTCATGAATAAGTTGATGTCCATATGCGGATGCAAATCTTTATTTTTATTTATTTTTTAAATTCAATCCCACAGAAGACAATTTTTACTCACCTTCTGTCCCCTCTGTCCAGCTTCCGGGTTCACCGTTCGCAGGAGTTCCCACGGTACCCGCAAGAGTTATTACGGATATCGCACTGGCCACTACGTCCATATAATGTTGCAATGCTCAACCACAAGTGTACAAGTCACTCTTGGAGAAATTCAAACTTTCTTGAATTTTCTCCCGAGTGACCAAGATACACGATTACCTGCCGTTAGTGCTACGGTGGTCCACGGTGGTCCACGAATGCCGTACTGTTATCGCACGAGGTTCCCACGATGTTAAACTCTGGTTAACTCTTGCATCAAGTCGCCCCGTGAAAAGACCGCTTAAGAATCCACATCTTGAACAACGGATACAGTAGATGAGGTTGGAGGAGGTGCAAGCGAACCTCTGCCTAACGTGAAAGGACTCGAAGTCCCTGGACAGAGTTGAGGGAGGAGGTCTAGCAACAGGTGTTGCATCTCCTGCAGTTGCAGGGGAAGGTACGTGGGGAGGGGGTGGTTTGGGTGGGAAAGGATGAGTTAACCAAGGAGTTGCGGAGGGAGCGGTCTCTGCGGAAGGTGGAAAGGGGTGAAGATAGGAAGATGTGACTAGAGGTGGGATCCCGTTGGAGCGGCGAAAATGTCGGAGGATTATGTGTTGTATGAGACAGCTGATGGGGTGAGAGGTAAGGACTAGGGGTCTCTGACCCTGTTGCAACTAGGGGGAGGGGGAGCAAGGGTGCTGCTGCAGGGTACCGAGGAGACACGAGTGAGGGCCTCATCTATGATGGAAGTGGGGAACCCCCGTTGCTTAAAGAATGAGGACATCTCAGATGTCCTGGTATGAAACACCTCATCTTGGGAGCAGATGCGGCCTAGACAAAGGAATTGGGAGTAGGGGATAGAGTAGTTGCAGGAAACAGGGTGGGAAGAAGTGTAATAGAGAAAGTTGTGGGAGTCAGTGGGTTTGTAATAGATCATCTCGTGTGGTAGAGATTGAGATAAAAGGGGAGGAAGGTGTCGGAGATGGTCCGAGTGAATTTGAGTACCAGATGGAGATTGGTGGTGAAGTTAATGAAGTCCATGAGTTCTGCATGGGTGCAGGAGGTAGCACCGATGAAATTGTCTATGTAACGGAGATAGAGTTCGGGGGTAGGGCCTTTGTATGCTTGGAACAGGGATTGGCCAATGTACCCTACAAATAAGCAGGCATAGCTGGGGCCCCTGCGAATGCCCATAATTACGCCTTTGATTTGGGGGACTTGGGTGGAGTCGAAGGAGAAGTTGTTAAGGGTGAGTACCAGCTCCGCTAGGCATAGTAGAGTGGCAGAGGAGATGGGCAGAGGAGATAGGCTTGTGGCAAGTGGATTGGGGATGGGATGGAGTGTGCCACGGGATTGAGGTTGGGAAAGGGAGAAGACAAACGTTTGTGAGGGAGATTAGTGGTTTTAAGGAAGGAAGGTAGAAACAAACCTCTTGTGATGCAAGGCAATACTTTGTTTCAAATGGCGTAAGTAATTACCAGCTGCAGGCATTTGGGACTGAGAACGGCTACTATAGAATTGCTCAATGACCGGCACTTGCAAGACAACATGGTTCAACGCCTGACCAGAGAACTAATCTAACTTAATGTGCTCTGGTATAGAAATTATTTTTATGTCATTCAGATACTCGCGCCAGGAAGTTGCCTGGTTGAATTTCAAGAATGATGAGAAAGGAAAATATTTGTTAACATGTTTCTCTGGATAAAATCACCTTTAGGATGCACAAGATTTAAAAAAATATCAGTATTGTGCATAGAATTTCCATCTGCTGGTCTATGACGTTTGGAACTGTTATGTAATTAGTAGGTCATGCAGATTATGTGCTACCTTGCTTTGATCTCGGATCAAATGGAAATATTTCATGGTATAATAGTAGAGCAGATTTAGTGGTTTGCATTCTTCATAACGTTAACATACTTGACAATATTTGATGCTATATTATGTTAGATTTTAATAAAGTTCTCTTTGGAATACAAAGTTGCCCGTGCCCTTCCAATCTCAATGAGGGATATTAGCAGGGCTCGAAATTAACCGTTGCCCGGGTGCCAATGGCAACTTACAGTCCCGCCGGGCAACCTAAAAGCCATGCCATTTTGCCCGGCTTAGCAAGCAACCGGGACACCCGCCCGCCATCCGTGTCCGGGTCTCTGCTTGGCGCTAGCTCTCGGGTCTCCGCTTGGCGCTAGCTCTCGGCTCTCGGCGCTAGCTCTCGGGTCTCCGCTTGGCGCTAGCTCTTAGCTCTCGGCTCTCGGCGCTAGCTCTCGGGTCTCTGCTCGGCGCTAGATCTCGGCGCTTGGCTCTAGCTCTCGGGTCGCGCTAGCGAAGGAAATAGGCAACGTTTCGGGTCGAGACCCTTCTTCAGACTGATGTCGGGAGGGGTGAGGGGCGGGAAAAAGAAAGGAAGAGGCGGAGACAGTAGACAGTGGGAGAGCTGGGAATGGAGAGGGGAAGGAGGGAGAAAGCAAGCACTACCTGAAATTGGAGAAGCCAATGTTCATACCGCTGGGGTGTAAACTACCCAAGCAAAATATGAGGTGCTGTTGCTCCAATTTGCATTGGGCCTCACTCTGGGCATGGAGGAGGCCCAGGACAGAAAGGTCGGATTCGGAATGGGAGGGGGAGTTGAAGTGCTGAGCCACCGGGAGATCAGGTTGGTTATTGCGAACTGAGTGGAGGTGTTGTGCGAAGCGATCGCCAAGCCTGCGCTTGGTCTCACTGAGGTTGATCATGCGCTGAATAACCATATTTTTGTTTGGAAGTGGAAAGAGATAATAGAAATTGCAATTGCAATGTGTAAAAAGAGATGAGTATTGTAATTTTGCTGCTTGTCATTGTGGTATATATCATGTCTTGATTGGTGAATATGTTTAGTTTGTGACTTTATTTGAAGCAGAAATAATATGTGAATGCTTCATTGACCATAATTCCGACTGGTAACTACGCACTTCGTCCGAGCACATTCTCGCACGCGTCATGCAAACCATCTTAAATGATCACCTAAACTGTGATTTGGCAACCTAAAAAGCTGCCGAGGTTGCCCGGCTGGCAACAGGGAAAAAAAGATAAGCGAGAGCCCTGATTAGAAACATTTAGAAACTGATTTGTATCACGAAAAGCTTAAGTGCTACTGCATGGTGACCCAATGACTGTTTCCGTTATGAGCCTGTCACTGCAAAATCCTGTGTAAGGCAGTACCTAGTAAAAGTCTAGTGGGTGCGGCTACTTGTGGATAAAACAAGATACAATGAGTGAGAATTTTTTTTAATGCAAGGTAGTAAAGGGCCTGTCACGATATGTATGTATGTAAAGGGTGACAGCTGTATGGTTGTGAGTAGTCGCCCAAAGAGTCGTACCTTTTTCTGGTCGCCGCTGGATTTTCAACATGTTGAAAATTTTCAGCAACCTGCTGTGACTATGACGGATGCCGGCAGTCGCCGAAAAAAATCGGGTAATTGGGACGTGCCCTTAAGGGTTCAGGACCCACATGTTCCTGTAAAGGTGAAAGACAAAGATAGCAACCTGATTGAATAGGAATATTGAGGGCCTGATAAAGGAAAAAGAATGGAAGAATGTGGCAGGTATAAGCAACCAGGGATCAAGGCAAACTGGACAAACTAGATTCAAAATTGCTTGGTGATAGGAGGCAGGGAATGGTGATGGAGGAATGTCTTTCTGATTGGAAGTCTTTGACTAATGGAGTGCCAAACGGGTAGGTGCTGGGTTCACTGATATTATAGTTAACATTGTTAGTACATTTGCAGATGACACCAAGATTGGTGGTATAACAAACAGTGAGGACAGATATCTAAGTTTACAACAAGATCGAGATTAGTTAGAAAAGTTGACCAAGGAATGGCAAATTAAACCCACTCATCAGCCCAATTTTGGTTTTGCCAGGATCACAACTCCAGATAATGTTTTATTTTCTCATTTTCTGTGGCTTGCCCATTCCTGGTGGTGAGGTGCCTTCCTGAACTGAAGGTATTCCCAGAGTGCTGTTGTTGGGTAGAGAATTCCATGGTTTAAACCAAGTGAAGATGAAGGAATGGCAATATATTTTGAAGTAAGATGTGACTTGGAGGGGAACCTGCAAATCATTGTGTTCCCTCTGCCTGCTAACCCAGTCCTTTTAGGTGCTAAGGGTAGTGGGATTGAGGAAAGCTGTTGAAGTCTTGGTGAGCATTTTGTTGATCGGGCACATACTAACCATGTTGAGATATTGGTCTGCTGATGCAGTGACTAGAGATGAGGGGCTTTTGGCAATTGGGTAATTCTCATGACTTGAGAATTAAGGGACAGAAGTTTAGGGGTAACATGAGGGGGAACTTCTTTACTCAGAGAGTGGTGGCTGTGTGGAATGAGCTTCCAGTGAAGATGGTGGAGGCAGGTTCGTTTTTATCATTTAAAAATAAATTGGATAGTTATATGGACGGGAAAGGAATGGAGGGTTATGGTCTGAGCGCAGGTATATGGGACTAGGGGAGAATACGTGTTCGGCACGGACTAGAAGGGTCGAGATGGCCTGTTTCCATGCATTAATTGTTATATGGTTATATGGGTGCCGGTGCAAGTTTGGAGTGTGTCATGAGATGGGGGTAGCTGGGATGTAATTCTGAGGATGATGGAAATCTGATGAAAATAGAAAATGATTGAAATACTCAGCAGTTTAGAAACATAGAAAATAGGTACAGGAGTAGGCCATTCGGCCCTTCGAGCCTGCACCACCATTCAATATGATCATGGCTGATCATCCAACTCAGTATCCTGTACCTGCTTTCTCTCCATACCCCCTGATCCCTTTAGCCACAAGGGCCACATCTAACTCCCTCTTAAATATAGCCAATGAACTGGCCTCAACTACCTTCTGTGGCAGAGAATTCCAGTGGTTCACCACTCTCCGTGTGAAAAATGTTTTCCTCATCTCGGTCCTAAAAGATTTCCCCCTTATCCTTAAACTGTGACCCCTTGTTCTGGACTTCCCCAACATCGGTAACAATCTTCCTGCATCTAGCCTGTCCAACCCCTCACAAATTTTGTACGTTTCTATAAGAGCTATTAGGACATAGCTGTGGAAAGATAAACTGCTGTGGAAAGTCAATGACAGAAGGGTCTTTGCCTTCAATTGTTAACTCTTTTTCTTTTCACAATTCTGCTAACCTGCTGAGAATTTCAAGTATTTTCTGATAACTATGGGAAATTTAAGGAGAGTGAGTGTTAAAGAAAACAAAATAGGGGGAACTTCCTTTATTAGCCAACCCTTGCAAATTAGTCAATGGCTTTCAAAGCATAGTCATTCAAGGACCTGCCTGCATTGATACTCTTCGAAGCAAGGTGACAGGAATAAAGATATGACCTCAGTCAAATAATGCATGATACAGCTTCAAAATGTGAGGATATAGAAAATCTGAAACTGCCTGAGAATCTGAAAGCTGAGACTGCCAGAAAATCTCAACAGGTCCACATCCATGGCGAGAGAACAATACTTCCAGCATTTTCAGTTTTATTTTCATGTGTCATGTAGTTGTATGTTTGCATTGTATTCCATTTCTGACATTCTGTTTCAATGATCTAATATAGTTGAATTTTAAAAGCACTTCTTTCGCGTGTAGGAAGCTGAGGAGTGACCATATTGAGGTGTACAAGATCATTTGGGCATTGGAAAAGTGAATGCTCCCTGTCTTTTTCCCAGGGTAGCGAATTGTAAAAGTAGAGATCTAGACTTAAGGTGACACAGGAAAGATTTTAGTGAGACCTTAGGGCGACTTTCACATTCAGAGGGTGATCAATCGCTGGAATGCGCTGCCAGAGGAAGCTATAGAAACAGATACAATTTTTTGAAAGGACGTTTGGACAGATCAGAGTGAATATAGGCCATATCCAGGCAAATAGAACTAGTCCAGAATGCCAACGGTCAGCATGGACAAGGTGGGCCAAACGGCTACTTTCCATACTATGACTACTGAATCATTTCATAGATTAGACAGCATCACATGAGTTTGTAAGAGCATAATAAATACGTGAGAGTATACCATTTTGCCGCTGGCCCCTTGTGTCATTCAATAAGATTGTAGCTAATCTTTTCCGTAGCACCACTTAGTTCTACTAACAGTATATCCCAATTTATTTTTTATTGATACGCAAAAAATATTAACATATCTCAAATACACCCAATGACCTAGGCTCCCCAGTTTCTTTGATCAGATAATTCTTGAAATATTTTCAATGCATTTCTGTCTTGAATAGCCAATCCTCTATTTTGGGATTGTGCTCTCTGATTCTGGACACTTCAGCTAGGGTCATATACAGCCCGGAAACAGTCCCTTTGGCCCTACTCGTCCATGCCAACCTAGATGCCCCATATAAGCTGGCCCCATTTAGAAACATAGAAACATAGAAAATAAGTGCAGGAGTAGGCCATTCGGCCCTTAGAGCCTGCACCGCCATTAAATATGATCATGGCTGATCATCCAACTCAGTATCCTGTACCTGCCTTCTCTCCATACCCCCTGATCCCTTTAGCCACAAGGGCCACATCTAACTCCCTCTTAAATATAGCCAATGAACTGGCCTCAACTACCTTCTGTGGCAGAGAATTCCAGAGATTCACCACTCTCTGTGTGAAAAATGTTTGCCTATGTTTGGCCCATATACCTCAAAATCTTTCCTATCCATGTACCTTTTGCAAGTGTCTTGTAAATCCTATTATAGTACTGCCTCAACTACCTCCTCGGGCAGCTCATTCCATATACACACCACCCTCTGAGTGAAAAAGATGGCCCCAGGTTCATATTAAAATTTACTCTTCTCACCTAAAACCTATGTCCTTTGTGATTTGATTCTCCTACCCTTGGTAAAAGACTATGCATTCACCCTGTCTATTCCCCTCATGATTTTATATACCTCCATAAGATCACCCCTCTGTCTCCTGTGTCCCAAGGAATAAAGTCCCAGCCTCCCTAGCCTCACCCTATGTTTCAACCCCTCAAGTCCTGCCAACATTCTTGCAAATCTTCTTTGCACACTTTCCAGATTAATGACATCCTTCCTACATGGTGACCAAAACTGAATGTGGCTTCACCAACTATGTACAACTATAACATATTGTCCTTACTTCTATACTGAACACCCTGATTGATGAAAGCCAATGTACCACCCTCTTTATGTGTGATGTCACTTTCAGGGAACTATGTACCTGCATTCCTAGATCCCTCTGTCTACACAACAATCCCCAGACCCCAGCATTCACTATGAAAGTCCTGCCCTGGTTTGAATTCTCAAAATGCAACACCTAGCATTTATCTGCATTACATTTAATTTGCCATTCGTCAGCCCAGTTGATCAAGAGCTAGGAAAAAGATTACCACTGTATATATCCTATCAATCTCTGTGAAGAGCTTGAATGTTTTCATGTGATCACTTGCCATTGTTCTAAACCGAAACTGGAGATTGGCGACCCTTATGTGCTGACCCAATCGGGGATCTACTCTACTCTATTTTCTCAGCGGCCGTTCCATATTCCCACCCCCTCTGTGTGAAAATGTTGCTCCTCATGCTTCGATTATATCTTTCCCTTCACCTTTCACCTTAAACCTATGTCCATATAACCATATAACAATTACAGCACGGAAACAGGCCATCTCGACCCCTCTAGTCCGTGCCGAACACATAATCTCCCCTAGTCCCATATACCTGCGCTCAGACCATAACCCTCCATTCCTTTCCCATCCATATAACTATCCAATTTATTTTTAAATGATAAAAACGAACCTGCCTCCACCACCTTCACTGGAAGCTCATTCCACACAGCTATCACTCTCTGAGTAAAGAAGTTCCCCCTCATGTTACCCCTAAACTTCAGTCCCTTAATTCTCAAGTCATGTCCCCTTGTTTGAATCTTCCCTACTCTCAGTGGGAAAAGCTTTTCCACGTCAACTCTGTCTATCCCTCTCATCATTTTAAAAACCTCTATCAAGTCCCCCCTTAACCTTCTGCGCTCCAAAGAATAAAGCCCTAACTTGTTCAACCTTTCTCTGTAACTTAGTTGCTGAAACCCAGGCAACATTCTAGTAAATCTCCTCTGTACTCTCTCTATTTTGTTGACATCCTTCCTATAATTAGGCGACCAAAATTGTACACCATACTCCAGAATTGGCCTCACCAATGCCTTGTACAATTTTAACATTACATCCCAACTTCTATACTCTTGCTCTTGATTCGCCTACTCTGGGTGAAAGACATTCGTCATATCTATTCCCTTCATGAACTTATACACCTCTATAAGATCACCCGTCATCCTCCTGCATTCCCATCCTAGCCTGCCCGACCTCTCCCTGTAGCTCATCCCCTCATCCTGCACTCAGCCCCTCGAGTCTTTAACACCACTAAGGGTCTGATGGTCAAATCTCTCAATCTCTGCAAACTGCCACCTCTTTAGCTGCATTAGGCACTAGCGAAAGATTCTGAAAGACACTCCATGTCATCCTTTTTATTTGAAAGACAAAGTATTTCATAGTATACTGACAGGACTTAGCATATCTCCAGAGATTCATAATCCTGAGTACCCATTATCAACGGCTCTGTAGAATTAGGGAAACATGGCAACATATCTGGTCTGAACAGCACTTTGGTCAACGTAGGTTGTTTTTAAATGTGCTTAAAATAAACAAAAAGAAAAAATATAAAGCTACCTTTTGACCCATCAACCTTGTTGGTTGTATTGGAGATTTTTCCATTCCCACAATTCTTTCCTGCCTTGTACAATTTTGCCTAACGTGCTTAACCAATTCCCTAAGTCCTCATTGACTCTTTTTCCTCCACTCCTACAGACACAGAGTATAATTGAGCATACGTACACACAAAATTCTTGATTGATTTAACCTCAATGCCCATGTAAAAATATTCAATTTCATGTATACTGATACCATATCTCTGCAGAATTACCAACCTACTTTCAGACCTCACCAAATCTTCCTTCTGCAATCTGGGCTGCTTCCATCTGGATTTACTAATGAGCTTATTTTGTACAAGGCTTAAGACCCCCTCCTTATCAGTTATTGTTCTATCCACTTATTCTGCCACTTTTCTCTGGTTATTTTGGTAAGACGAGAGATATCAACTGCCCAATATGCATATTTTACCTCCTTGGTCACTCATCAGCTCGACCTTTCCTCTCATGACCTATTTAATATTTATATACCTAGAGAAGGCTCTTGGGTTCCCATTATGCTAACTGCCATGCTATTCTTGTATTCTCTGTTTGCCTGTCCTATTTTCCTTTTCACCTTCCTTCTTTGCTTCTAACATTAAATTTAATTCTCGTCTGAATTTTCTGGCAGACGTGTGTGGCACATCCCTTTGGTTTTGTCATGTTGTCTACCTCCTGTAAAATCTCTACCTGGTGTTTCATTAACTTTCCCTTTATGTCCCTTATTTAAAGATTACCAACATATCAAGGGAATCAATAAAGGAACTATATCATAGGTTTGGTGGGGTCTTAAAAAATAAGTTTGGAGGGTAAGAAGGGACCATAAACTATCACTGACAAATTAGATTGAGGAAAATACCAATGCATTTTAAGTATATGAAAAGAAAAAGGATAAGTAGAGTGGAGTCTTTTAGGGACAAAATAGACTATTTGTGCATTGGGCCAGAAGGCACGGGCACCATTTAAATGAAAAATGTTCACTAAGTAAAAAAATCACTTTTAGATGGAGATTTCATTTGTCATTGAATTTCTGGAGAATATGAAGATAAAAAATGAGGAGGTACAGGTTCACAATCTCTTATCCGAAAACCTTGGGACCAGACACTTTTCGGATTTCGGAATTTTTCGGATTTCGGAATGGAAGATTTTTAGCGTAGATTTTAACGTTTAACGGGTGGCTCAGTGGTAGAGTGCTCGGCTCGTGGCCGCAAGGTCGCGAGTTTGCGCCTCGATCCCGGCAGTTAAAAATGTTCGGTTTTCGGAGCTTTTCGGTTTTCGGAATTTCGGATAAAAGATTGTGAATCTGTATTAGATACTTAGCAGGCACGTTTCGCCGAACACCTCCGCTCGGTCCGCATTAACCAACCTGACCTCCCGGTGGCCCAGCACTTCAACTCCCCCTCCCATTCCATATCCGACCTCTCTGTCCTGGGCCTCCTCCATGGCCAGAGTGAGCACCACCGGAAATTGGAGGAACAGCACCTTGTATTCCACTTGGGGAGTCTGCATCCTGGTGGCATGAACATTGAATTTTCACAATTCTGTTAGCCCTTGCTATTTCCTCCCCTTCCCAGCTCTTCCTCAGCCCTCGGGCTCCTCCTCCTTTTTCCTTTCTTCTCCCCGCCCCCCCCCCCCCCCCCCCCCCCCCCACCCCCCATCAGTCGCCATCTAACAGGAGAATGAGGCGACCGTGGCTGACAAGGGAAGTCAAAGACAGCATAAAATTAAAAGAGAAGGCATATAACAATGCCAAGATTAGTGGAAAGCTAGAGGATTGGGAAGCTTTTAAAAACAACAGAAGGGCCTATTTCTTAACTTTCTTCTCTAATTCTTTGTTTAATGGGTTTTTCGTTTTGATCACTCTTTTACACTAACACGACTCCATCTCTCTTTCTTTACTTTCTTTATTTCTATCTTTCCTTAAAACTTAAAAAATGAAGGGGTACAATAAATGTAATAAGATATAAGTGGCTTGTACTACTGTAACTTACTGTACTTCTAATAAATAACATTAAAAAAAATTTAAAAAAATAAATAAATAAAACAGAAGGTAACTAAAAAGGCAATAAGGGGAGAAAAGATGAAATATGAAAGTAAGCTAGCCAATAATAAAATGAGGATAGCAAAAGTTTCTTCAGATATATAATGAGAAAGAGGCAAGAGTAGACATTGGACCACTAGAAAATGATGCTGAGGGTTAAAGAAATGGCAGATTAATTGAATATGTTTTTTGCATCAATCTTCACAATGGAAGACACCAGCAGCCTGCCTTAATTCAGGAGAGTCAGAGGGTAAAGGTTAGTGAAGTGGCTATTACTAATGAGAAGGTCCTTGGGAAGCTGAGTAGACTGAAGGTAGATAAGTCACCTGGACCGGATGGACTGCATCCCATGAGTCTGAAGGAGGTGATTTGAGAGATTGTGGAGACTTTGGTAGTGATCCTTCAAGAATCTCTTGCCCAGAGTAGGGGAATCGAGGACATGGGTTCAAGGTGAAGGGGGAAAAGATTTAATAGGAATCCAATGGGTAACTTATTCACGCAAAGGGTGGTGGGTGTATGGAACCAGCTGCAGGAGGAGGTAATTGAGACTGGGACTATCCCATCGTTTAAGAAACAGTTAGACAGGTACATGGATAGGACAGGTTTGGAGGGATATGGACCAAACGCAGGCAGGTGGGACTAGTGTAGCTGGGACATTGCTGGCTGGTGTGGGCAAGTTAGGCCGAAGGGCCTGTTTCCACACTGTAGCACTCTATGACTCTAATCACTGGAATCAGGAGTGGTTCCAGACTATTGGAAGATTGCAAATATTACTCTGCTGTACAAGAAGGGAGCGTATTCAATAGGCTGATTAGCCTGACTTCAGTGGTTGGTAAGATATTAGAGTTCATTATAAAGGATGAGGTTTCTGTGGCCTCGGGGCTGTGGCGGCGTTCCGGCGGCAGCGGCCACCCGACCCGACCTCGGAGCTGTGGCAGCGTTCTGGCGACAGGTGCGACCCAACCCGGCCGCGGAGCTGTGGCGGCGACCCGACATCGGAGGCTCGGCCGCGGGCCCAGTGGACGACATCGTCGGGAGCTCGCAGGTCACAGGTTGGTGACCTGTTTTTCCGGAGCTCCCGCAACAACAGCTGTGTCCGCTGGGCTGGAGGGCCGTAGTTTCGGCAGCTTCAACCGCCCCGTGCCGCGGAGTTTGAACTGGCCCGTTCGCGGCGCTTGGATTCAGCCGCGGGACTAACATTACTTACCATCGCCCGGGACTAACATTACTTACAACATCTGAAGCCTGGATCGCCTCGGCGCAGAGGGAGAACAAGGAGGGAAGAGACAAAGACTAAGATTTTTGCCTTCCATCACAGTGAGGAGGTGCCTGGTGAACATACTGTGGTGGATGTTAAATTTGTGTTTATTGTGTGTTTTTGTCATTTTTTATTATATGTATGACTGCAAGGCAACGAAATTTCATTCAGACCAAAAGGTCTGAATGACAAAAATAAAATTATATTCAATTCAATTCAATTCGATGAGGGGATTGAAGGCTTTGTGGCGAAGATTGAAGGTGATATGAAGATAGATGGTGGGGCAGGTAGTGCAGAGGAAGCAGGGATTCTGCTAAAGGATTTTGACAGGTTGGGAGAGTGGGCAAAGAAGTTGCAGATGGAATACAACGTAGCAAGTGTGGAGGCGTGCATTTTGACAGTAGGAATAAAGGCATAGACTGTTTTCTAAATGGGGAGAGAATTTAGAAATCAGAGGTGCAAAGGGGCTAGGGAGTGCTGGTGCAGGATTCCCAAAATGTTAATTTGAAAGTCGAATCAGTAATAAGGAAAGCAAATGCAATGTTAGCATTTACAAAGTGAACTAGAATATAAAAATGTGGATGTAATGCTGAGGCACTGGTCAGACCGCATTTGGAGTATTGTGAGCAGTTCTGGCCCCCATATCTAAGAAATCTGGCATTGGGACAGGATCCACAGGAGGTTTACGAGAATGATCCCAGGAATGATTGGATTAACATATGATGAGCATTTGATAGCACTGGGTCTGTGCTCACTGGAGTTTGGAAGGATGAGGGGAAACTCTTTTGAAATTTACTGAATAGTGAAAAGCCTGGATAGAGTGGACGTGGAGAGGATGTTTCCACTAGTGAGTGTCAAGGACCAGAGGTCATTGCCTCAGAATAAAAGGATATGCCTTTAGAAAAGAGATGAGGAGGAATTTCTTTAGAGGGTGGTGAATCTGTGGAATCCACTGCCACAGACGGCTGTGGAGGCCAAGTCAATTATTATTTTTAAGGCACAGATCGACAGATTCTTGAATAGCAAGGGTGTTAACAGTTATGGGGAGAAGGCAGCAGGATGGGGTTGAGAGAGAAAGATAGGTCAGCCATGATTTAATTGAATCTAGAGCCCACCATAAAGAATCTTATAAAAGGCCTTGTTGAAGCTCATATAGACAACGTTTACGGGCATGCCCTCATCAACCTTCTTGATTACTTCTTCAAAAAATCTTAATTTAATTTGTAAAACACGATCTACCATGTACAAAACCATGCTGACTATCCATAATCATAGTCCATGTTAATGCATTTATATTCTATCTCAATTCAGTTAGTTTTTAGTGTGTACCGAGGCAAGGTGAAAAGCTTTTGTTGCGTGCTAACCAGTCAGCAGAAAGACAATACATGATTACAATCGATCCATTTACAGTGTATAGATACATGATAAGGGAATAACGTTTAGTGTAAGGTAAAGCCAGCATCAAGGATCAAGAAGTCCGATCAATGATAGTTCGGGGGTCATCAAAGAGATAGATAGTAGATCAGCACTGCTCTCTGGTTGTGGTAGGATGATTCAGTTGCCTGATAAGAGCTTGGAAGAAACTGTCCCTGAATCTGGTGGTCGCGACCCGAAACGTCGCCTATTCCTTCGCTCCATAGATGCTGCCTCACCTGAGTTTCTCCAGCTTTTTTGTCTACCTCTGAATCTGGTGGTGTGCGTCTTTACACTTCTATACATCTCACAGAATGCTCTCCTGTAACATGCCGAACACAGATGTTAGGTTCAATGGTCTATAGTTCACTGGATTACAAAGTATTAGTTTTGTAATAGTTTGTATTCAATTAAAGGTTGGAAAATACTTGGATTCTTTTTTCTGGAACATCGGAGGCTGAGTGGTAACCTGATGTAAATGATGAGAGACATAGATAGGATATATTGTCAGTCTTTTTCCCAGGGAGAAATATGAAATATTGGAGAACATGGATTTGAGGTGAGTGGAGTAAAGTTTAGAGGAGATTTGCAAGTGAGAGGTCGGTCGGCTGGAATATGCTGTCATGGGAAGCAATTGAAACAGATACAATAGCAACATTTAAGGAATATAAAACAGGCACACAAATGAACAGGCTGTGTACGGAGGGATATAGATAATGTACAGACAGATAAGATTTGTTTACATTAGCATCATGGGGCAGAAGGGCCTGTTCCTTGTTTGTCAACGCTATCTCATGGTGCCTTTCTACCATCCTAACTTCTTTCACAAGTCCAACAACATTATTTGTTTTATATGGGAAGTGCCTCCTTCCTCATCGGAATGGAAACAAAGAACTCAACAAGTTTCCTGAACACATTTTAGAAATCCTTTTCATCTTCCTTTACTCCAGTTACTTAATATCAGGTTAATTTGGGTGGCACAGTAGTGCAGCTGGTAGAGCTGCTGCTTCACAGTGCCAGAGGTTCAGGTTTGATCCTGGCCGTGGGTGCTGCTGTGTGGAGTTTGCACGTTTTCCCTGTGACCACATGGAATTCCTCTGGGTGCTCTGATTTCCTGCCACATCCCAAAGGCATGCAGAAATGTAGGTTAATTGGCCTCTGTCAAATTGCCACTAGTGTGTCGGGAGTCGATGAGAAAGTTGGATAGTATTGAACGTATATGAATGGGGGATCTGTGGTTGATGTGGATTCGATGAGCCAAAAGGCCTGTTTCCATGCTGTTTCTCTTAAAAACTAAAATTATAGACCACAAGAAATTGTAGTTGTGAATCCAGGCGAGTCCGTCACACAAAGCAGCCCCTTTTCCCTCCACCATTAAACAACTCCATCTACATTTCACGCTGCCTTGAGAAAACAACTAACATATTCAAGGACCACTCACTAACCTGTTCTTTTCATCTCTCATCTCCTGTCAAACAGAAGATACCAACGCTTGAAAGCATGTACCTGCAGATTTAATAACAGCTTCTTCTCTGCTGTTATCAGACTCTTGAATGGACTTTTCATGCTTTAGATGAATTTCTATCTTCCTCAGTGTAGCCCGTGCACTTTTTAAAAACGGAACTTGTTTGGTATATTCTGAATGTTCGGCACCGAGATTCCTGTGCTGTACTGTTCTATGTTCTATATTACCTGGGCATCTGCCTGCAGTTCAGGTGCAACCCATCCCTGTTTTACAGGTCATCTCTGCCTCAGAGGAGATCCCAATGGTCCAAAAACTTGAATCCTTGCCCCCTGCTCCAGCTCCTCAGCCACACATCAATTTGTCCTGTTCATACTCATTTTAGCACATGGCACTGAAAGTAATTTAGAGATTACTTCCCTTTTTTTGTGCTCTTTAATCTCCTGCCTAACTCCCTATGCATAACCTAATCCCCTTCATCTATGTTTTTGGTATCAATATGTATAAGGAACTCTTGCTGCACCCTGCTTATTGATCATTTTCTGCAATTGTTAAGAGACGTCCTTAACCGTGGCACCAGACCATCCTAGTATATCAACCATACCAATTCTCTCCCACATGCTCATGGTCTCCCACAGTTCATTGAACACCCACCTATATGAGGAGATCATTTAAGTAGATAATTGACTTTACAATACTTTTTTGGCATGTGGGAGGAAAGTAGAGGACCCAGGAAAAACCCACACTAGCACAAGAAAAATGTGCAAATTTCACAAAGGGAAGTACCTAAGATCAGAATCAAATCTCGATCTTTGACACATGCGGTGTTCCTATGCCATATTACCAATATGATGAAACCAAACTGATATAGGATTAAAATTGGCAACTTTGCTACTTTGAAGGTTGTACGATTAGCATCAGATTAGCATCTGGCATTAAAATACTGTTTTTAATGTGCTATGCTCCAGACATTTGTATGGTTTTATGTGATCCTGCATTACACATAGTTTGCATTACTTTCTTTTAAAGGTACATTGCAGGAGCTGATTTCTCACACTGTGGTTCATTGGGCCCAGGAAGCCTTCATCCAGAACCCTGAACTTGTGAGGTTGATGTTCAGCTTGCTGCATAGACAATACGATGGCGTTGGTGAACTTATCCGGGCTATGCCAAAGGCCTATATTATTAGCGCTACATCCGTGGAGGACACCATGAACTTGTTGGAATGTCTAGGTCAGATTCGCTCATTGCTCATTGTCCAAATGGGTCCAGAAGAAGAGAGGCTTATGATCCAGAGCATCGGGTATGTAACAACAAATTAAATTATTAACAAGAGTTCTGCAATAGGCCTTTGGGACCATCCAGTGTTCTTACCAGCATCTATGATCCACTGAAGCAGCTTACCATCAATGCTTTTTGACTTCCAACCTCTGTAATCTCTTCTCCATCATCAAGTTTCCTCTATGGTATGCCTTTGATCTATAGCGTAGGGCTGTTAACCTCGCTGTTCACAGTTCTAGGGCTCGACCCTGTCCTTCACTGTTCACTGTGAAAGTTTGTTCTCCCTGCGGTCACATGGGCTTTCAACAGGTGCTATAGTTTCTTCCCAATCCAAAAGATGTTCTACTCCCCTCATGCAATCTGGATTGATTACTCCCTCATTGCAGATGTAATGAAAGAAAATAAGGAGAAGTTGATGAATACATGAAGGAGAATAGGCTGCTAGGAATTAAGGCGGGGGGGGGGGGGGCGGAATTGGTTGGTTTGCTTTGCTTTGCAGCAAACTAGCATGACATCAATAAGCCAAATGCTCTTCTGCTGCATCATAATGAATCAGCAAATCAGGCATCTGCAGCTTTTGTGGGGAAGTTGTTTCCTCCAAAATAATTTCCTCCAAAGTCTCTACTCTTTGGTGACCGTCTTGTATTTATGGCACCCCATTTTGCCTTTTGCTATAGTTTGCAATACTTCTTAAAAGAGCCCCAGCCAGTTACAATACAGAATCGTAAAGCATAAGATCAGGCCTACTGGCTTACAATGACTGCCTATCACGATGACAAGTTAAACTAATCCCATCTGCCTGCACATGATCCTTATCCCTCCATTCCCTCCATAAAGCTCATTCTTTCCTGATGGGTACAACTGAGAACGGTGGGATATGGATCATGTACTGGCAGAGGAGATTTGTTTAACCTGGCATCATGTTCGACATGGACATTGTGGGCCATGCACTACAATGTGAGCCACACCAACAGCGGTGTCACGGGAATGTGCGATGGGTGAAGAAGGGCTTGCTGGTGCACCTTGAGAGTCGGGGGTGGGGCAGAAGCTGGGCCGTTACACGGCCAGGGAGATGATAGGAGACGGGGATGGGTCGGTCATTCCATTCACATTCAGTTTTCATCTTGTATTAGTTTTATTTAAGTTTGTGCTTGGTGCTTTGGAGACATGGGAGGGATGTCATTAGCGGGCCAGGGGTGCATTGTAATTTTGTTATCAGGTAACCTCAGTCATTCCAGAAAAATGGATAATCATAAAGGCTCTGGAACTGAGGGTACCGGAAAATCATTGTTGAAGCTGGTTATATCACAACTAAAGCAAAACATGAATTTGAGAAAAATTGCTACTGTACAATTAATGACAAAATATTTTACAATATATTCAAGTACTATTGCAATATTAGAATCATTAGATTATACTATTAGCATATTTTTGTGAAACAAGAAGGAAAAAATTAATCATATTTTTATTGTTTTCCAGAAACATCATGAACAATAAAGTCTTCTATCAGCATCCAAATTTGATGCGTGCTTTGGGAATGCATGAGACTGTTATGGAAGTAATGGTGAATGTGTTGGGTGGTGGCGATTCCAAGGTATTTGAGTGTTATATATATATACTTATGGCCACTTATTTGAATAGAATATTTTCAATTACTTTCTTCGCAGAGGACCTGCATTATGTCAGCAGCTGCTTTTGTTCAACATTATGTTATAACTTTACATCTCATTTCTGTTTTTCCATACATAAAGTATCATATTTGATAGCATTCTGTGCTGTGTACTAATGATAAATCAAAAATACTTGTAATAACTTGGTGCACAAATGTAATCATTGAGTTTTTTTTGCCTCAAAAAGGCCTTTTGACCAGTTAAGCCAATGCTGTATCAATACTGAGCAATGCATTCAGTACCATTTCTCACGTAACCTTCTGAGTTTATTGCCCTCATGCCATCCACTTTCCTCTGAACTGACTAACTTTCTCTAGCAACCTTGTCGGCTGAAAGTTCCAAGTTAAAAAAATTGCTTTTATGCATTCTTTCACCACATCTTAAAACTTAAAAATCTCTGATCCTTGTACCATTGAACAATTGAAACAGCTTTCCAATCTTTTGTAAACCTCTGTAATAGTCCCTTCGATCTAGCTTGTCCATGCCGACCAAGTTGGCTTATTGGGCTAGTCCTATTTTCCTGCATTTGGCACATAGCCCTTTAACCCTTCCTATCTATATATCTGTCCTATGTCTTTTAAATGTCATAATTATATCTGCTTTTATAGCTTTCTCTGGAAACTCATTCCAGATATGAACTACCCACCGAGTGAAAAACATCCTTGACTTTGTCCTTAAATCTCTCCCCTTTCACCTTCATGCTCTCTTATTATTTAAATGTTCCACCCTCGGAAAAAGATAGTGAACATTCACTTTGTCCATCTCCTTTGGGATCATGTGCATCTCAAGAAGGTCACTCCGCAGCCTCCTAATCTTGTAGATCTTTTTTTTCTAATTGTCCTTTCTTCAAAAGAGAACAACTGCAGTTTCTCAAACTTACTTAACCTAATTAAAACATACTCTTCCGTGAAACCAATCTGGTAAATTTCATTTGCACCCTATAGGGAGCCATACATTTTTTCCTAAAATGTGGTGATGCAGTACCCTCTGTGACCTAACCAGAGTGCTACAACATTTCAGAATAATGTGCCTAGTTTCATTCTTAATGAAGTCCAAGAACTCATAGTTTTGCTTATTATTTTTCAGTACGTTCTGCAACCTTCAAAAATATATGTACATGATTTACTAGGGTGGTCTCGGTTCCAATCTACTCTTTGGAACAGTGCCATTAAATTTCTATAGGCTCTTACCATCCTTTTCCTGAAGTGAATCATCTTACACTTCTCCATATCACTGTCATTCTGGAAGTCTATTCAAATCCTGTTGCTACCTTTTGGTATCACCTTCATTATTTGGTATACCTACATTGTGTATCGTGGATACATGTAGTAATGTTACTCTATGCTCCAATATCCAAGTTACTGGCATATCAAAAGATGCGATGACGCCTGGGAACTCCATTGTTATCCATCCCCCTGGTCTGAAGAGCAACTATTTACCACAGCTCGCTGATGTACTGATGTTCATCCTCCATGAGGCTCAATTTTGTCACCAGTCCTCTGTCACACTCTTAGAATTCTCATGGATGACATCTGTTGGATTCTATTCATTAGTCTTCTCTATCATTGTGTCAAAATATTCAATGAAGTTCGTCAAACACAAACTGCCTTTCAAAATTATGTGCTGATTCTTCTTAATTCATTTGGATCTCAAGCTTGTTAATTTTTCTCTCTGATCATTGTTCCAAAAACCTGATAGTAAACACTTAACGTCTGCAGGGCCTGTTCTGGATATTCCCGAATAGTCAAAAAGAGCTCAGTACAATGTGTATCTAAAAGGGAATGAGGCAAAATAAAGGAAATTATTGGCCAGTTAGTCTGACTTCTGTGGTTGCTAAAATTTTAGAGTCCTTTATTAAGGATGAGGTTTCGGGGAACTTGGAGGCTCATGATAAAATCAGCACGATCTTATCTGACAAATGTTTGAGGAGATAATAAACAGGATAGACAAAGGAGAGGCGGTTGATGTTGTTCACTTGGATTTTCAAAAGGCCTTTGATAAGGTGCTACATGTGAGGCTGCTAAGCAAGATAGGAGCCCATGGTATTAAAGACAAGGTAGCAGTTTGGATAGAAAATTGGCTGACTGGCAGAAGGCAAAGTCTGGGAATAAATGAGAAGTTTTCTACTTGGCTGCTGGTGACTAGTGGTGTTCTGCAGGGGTCGGTGTTAGATCCACTACTGGATGAGGAAATTGATGACTTTGTGGCCAAGTTTGCAGATAATATGAAGATAGATGAAGGGACAGATAGTGTTGAGGAAGCAGGAAGAGGGGCCAAGAAGAGCATATGGAATACAGCATAATAAACTGTATGGTCATGCACTTTGGTGGAAGGAATAAAGGTGTTGACACTTTCTAAATGGGGAGAGGATTCAGAAATATGAGATGCAAAGGGACTTGGGAGTACTGGTGCAGGATTCTCAAATGTTAATTTGCAGATTGAGTCAGCGGTAAGGAAGGCAAACGCAATGTTAGCATTCATTTCAAGGGGACTTGAATATAAAAGCCATGGTATAATGTTGAGGCTTCATCAGGCACCGATGAGGCCACATTTGTAATATTGTTATCTGTGTACGACCCTATATCTGAAAAAGGATGTGCTGGACTTGGAGAGGATCCAGAGGAGATTTACGATATTGATCCTGGGGATAATTGGATTAACATATGAGGAGCGTTTGAAGTCTCTGGGCCTTTACTCACTGGAGTTTAGAAGGATGAGGGGTGATCTCATTGAAACCTACCGGTTAATGAAAGGCCTAGATAGTGTGGACAAGGAATGGATGTTTCCAGTAATGGGAGCGTTTAGAACCAGAGAGCACAGCTTCAGAATAAAAGGATGTACCTTCAAAATGGAGATGAGGAGGGTGGTGAATCTGTGGAATTCAGTGCCACAGATGGCTGTGGAGGCCGAGAAATTTAGTATTTTCTAGGTGGAGATTGATAGGTTCTTGATTAGGAAGGGTGTCAAAAGTTATGGGGAGAAGGCAGGAAAATGGGGTTGAGAGGGGGAAGTAGACTCGATGGGCTGAATGGCCTAATTCTGCTCCTATATCTTAAGGTCATTGATGAGTATGCTCTGGTAAAAGGAACATCAGGGGCAGAACTGAAATGGTTGTCAGGGAGCTACTGAACAAGAATTTACTATTTGCATATTGCAATCTTCTCCTGTGTATCCAGAAAAAATTGCAAGATGCTATCAAGTCCTTTTTGCTATCCCTTTAGCCACCCAGACCAAGCAACTTCACCACTGAATGGGTGGTCAACCTTTCCAGATGATTCAAAAACTGTTAACCGTTCTAAAATAAGGATCTTAAGACTGTGCGTAATACTTCAAACATGGTTTTGCCAATGCTCTGTCCATGGAAACTCTTACATTTTTAGCTAGTTCTCTAGTCCTGAGTCCTACTGAACACTTTTCAATCCAACAACATCCTTCCTACAGCAGGATGATCAAAATTGAACTCAAAACTCTATATGGAGCCTCACCAACATCTTGTACAATTGTAACATAATATGGCAACTAATGTACTCTGTATCCTTACTGATGAAGGCCGATATGCCAAAAGCCTTCTTGACTACCCTATCTACCCATGATGCCACTTTCAGGTAACTATGTACCTGCACTCCTACATCCCTCTGCACTGCAACTCCCCGTACCCTACCATTCACAGTGAAGGTCCTGCCTGGTTTAACTTCCCAAAATGCATCACCTCGTATTCTTCTGCATTAAAACCCATTAACTATTCCGCAGGCCAGTTAATTTCTATCTTTGTTCATCATGAGAGCATAAATGGGTATTTAATTGAAATGTTAACACATGTTAATTAGACTTTTGTTGCTCTATTTTTGTAGGAGATACGGTTCCCCAGAATGGTGACAAACTGCTGCCGATTCCTTTGCTATTTCTGTCGCATCAGTCGTCAGAATCAGAGAGCCATGTTTGATCATTTAAGCTACCTATTGGATAATAGTGGCATTGGACTGGGTAAGCAGTTTTTTTTAGCCTGAAAGCTACCTCTAATTTCATGAGCAAAATGTGACTTTTAAACAAAAGTAAAATTGATTTGGCAAGTAAATTGAAAGAACTTGGTAATTTAGCAACTTTGTATTGCTTTTTTCATCTTATTAGTAAACATTAAATTACCAGTCTTTGAAATTAATTGTGTTCAAATAAATTTTGAGTGTTACTTGAGTGTCCAACAGTAATGGTAGGTAATGTTTTGGTATCATGCTGGCACCTCTAATTATGAATTGTGCATCAGGGAGAGGGTTAAGCCCCTGTCCCACTTACGTGTCCTTGGCACGCTAATTAGGCGACCTCATGGTCGCGTTGAGGCGCGACGGTCCCACGAAGGTCACGTGCAATTTCATGCGCCCGCACAGCCGTCTGGAGCGCGTGACGCCATTTGAAGATAGACACAAAATTCTGGAGTAACTAAGCGGGACTGGCAGCATCTCTGGAGAGAAGCAATGTGTGATGTTTCGGGTCGAGACCCTTCTTCAGTCTGAAGGAAGGGTCTTGACCCGAAACGCCATCCATTCCTTCTCTCCAGAGATGCTGCCGGTCCCGCTGAGTTACTCCAGCATTTTGTGTCTATCTTCAATTTTCTTGGCCCCGCTCTGGGAGTAGGAGTGGGGGCGGATCCGGACCGCAACAGCCGTGAGCCCCAGGCCGAGTTCGGCCATCGTTTGCCTGCTTCTGCTGCTGTTGGAGGTGAGACGTTGCGTCGTGCCAGGGTCTAGGGCCTGTCCCAATTTGGCCGTCAGTTTCGCGACAGACCGGTGGCGCGCGAAGATTTAGTTTGCTACAAAATTTCGGAGCGCCGCGCGATCTCGCGCACAACTCCATACCCCTCCGCACTTCTCAGTGGGACCAGCCCCGCGAGGCCACACGATGCCCGTGCGCTTCAACACAACCTCGAGATCGCGTAATTTGCGTGCCAAGGACACGTAAGTGGGACAGGGCCTTTAGGATTATCAGTTCTCTCCTGTACTCTGACTCATCATTACCCATTCTTCATCCAACAACAGTGGTATCGGCAAGTTTAAAGATGGTGTTAGGATTGTGACTGACTACGATCATGATTATAGAGTGGTTAGAGCAAGGACCTAACACACAGCCCTGAGGGGCTCCTGTGTTGATGGTTTATAACCATATAATATAAACCATATAACAATTACAGCACGGAAACAGGCCATCTCGACCCCTCTAGTCCGTGCCGAACACATAATCTCCCCTAGTCCCATATACCTGCGCTCAGACCATAACCCTCCATTCCTTTCCCATCCATATAACTATCAATTTCTAGAAGGAAGTGTTGTCAATTCTCATTGAACTCATTGTGTTCCGTCGATGAGGAAGTCAAAGATCCAATTGCAAAAGGACAAACAGAAACCCAGTTTCTGAGTTTGATGATAAGTTTTGAGTCGGTTAGTAGTCATTGAGGCATGTCACCTTGCTCTTCTTGAAAGTGGAGCACTTCTAGAATATTATGAATCAAGCAGTTGGGTATCTCAGACTTTAGTAGTGAGAGGTCGAAAATGTCTGCAAAAACTCTAGCCAATTTGTCCATATAGGTTTTAAGAACGCGGCTAGGTACACCATCGTAACTGGACACTTTCCAAAGGATTACCTTATGAAGGATCTTCTGACACTGGACTCGGTAATAGATTACATTATTATCGGGAGCTGTGGGGGCTCAAATGAGCTCTCAAGAAGTCAGCCATAGAGTACAAGGTAATACAGCATTAACAGCAGAATGTTTGATGACCTGCCGTCCAAGAAGCCCCATCTACGCTAAGCCCATTTGACCACGTTTGACCAATATCCCCTTTTTCCTCTTTCCTAACTTTTTCCTATCCATGTATATTTCCAAATTTCTTCAATGTTGTTATTGTAACTGCTGCAATCTCTTCATCTGGCCGCTTGTTCCATATACACACCTCTATTCTTGAGTGAAGAATTTGCCCATCATGACCCTTTTGAATCTTTCCCATTTCACCTTAAACCTACTCCATTTGTGTTTGATTTCCCTTCTGTGGGGAAAAAGACTGCATTCACCTTATTTGTGCCTATCCTGGATTTTATACACCTCAATAAGATCACCCTCTCAGTCTCCTATGCTCCAAGGAATAAAGTCCTAGCCTGCACAACCTCTCCCTATATCTCAGGCCTTCAGCAACATTCTTGTAAATCGTCTTTAGACACTTAATAACCAAATCTATACACAATATTCCAAGTGAGGTCTCACCAACGTCTTGTGCAATTGCAGTCCCAACTCCTGTATTCGTTGTAATAAAAATGAACTGCATTCACATAGACACAAATTGCTGGAAAAACTCAGTGGGTCAGGCAGCATCTCAGGAGAAAAGGAATAGGTGACATTTTAGGTTGAGACCCTTCTTCAGACTCTTCAGACCCGAAATGTGACCTATTCCTTTTTCTCCAGAGATGCTTGCCTAACCTGCTGAGTTACTCCAGGATTTTGTGTCTATCTTCGGTGTAAACCAGCATCTACAGTTCCTTCCCACGCAATGAACTGCAGAGGTTGGTGTATACCAAAAATAGACACAAAGAGCTGGAGTAATGCAGCGGGTTAGTCAGCATTTCTGGAGAAAATGGATGGGTGACGTTTCAGATTGGGGCCCTTCTACACACTGCTTCTAGGGGGAGGAACTGGAAGTAAGAAAACCAGGACATATCAAGGCCGGCAACATATGACATCAGGCAGGGTGGTTCTGGATGTGCTCATTCTTTAGTGAACGTGGGTTCTCCCCTTCTGCCATAGATGGGTCCCTCACACGTGTCTCTTCTGTATCCACCAGTTCTGCTCTCACTCCCCACCCCTCCAGACGCAACACGGACAATTCCCCTGGTCCTCACTTTCACCCCACCAGCCTCCACATCCAACATATCCTCCGACATTTCCGTCACCTCCAACGTGCTCCCACCACTAATCACATCTTCTTATCTCCATCCCCTTCTGCAGTGACCACTCCTTCCACAACTCCTTGATTCACCCATCCATTCCAACCCAAACCATCCCCTCCCCAGGTACTTTCCCCTGCATCGCAGGAGATGCAACAACTGCCCTTTTCCCTCCTCCCTCAATTCCATCCAGGGACCCCGACAGTCCCTTCACGTGAGACAGACATTTGCATGCATCTCCCCTAACCTCATCTACTGTATACGGTGTTCCCAATGTAGGCTCCTGTAAATCAGTGAGCCAAGCATAGACATGGCAACCGTTTCGCTGAATATTTACCCTCGGTCCGCCAAGGCCTAATCAGTCCTTGTCTATTCAAATGCTGGTAGATCCTGCCCTCACAATACTCCCCAGTAACTTGCCCACCACTGTGAGATTGATGCTATACTTTTATAAGAGGACCATTGATAGCAGCAGGGAAGCTGAGCCTGAATCTAGTGTCCTCATTATCCCAATGTTCCAGTGATGAGTGCAGGACCAGGTAGATGGCATCTCCAGTAGATCTGTTGTGATTGTACACAAACTGCAGTGGATCAAGGCTATAGGGAGGCTGGAGTTAATGGATGCTATGACCAGTCTCTTGAACTAGTACTTAATGATGATGGATGTCAGAACCACTAGACGCTAGCCATTAAAGTTACCTTGCTTTTCGTTGGCACCGGGATGATAATGGGTCTTTTCAAAGCAGGTGATATAGAATAGAATAGGGAGACGTAAAATATGTCTGTCAATACTCCTGCTAGCTGCTCCGTGCCTGGAACTCTGTCCAGGCCATTTGCTTTCAGGGGGTTCACTCTCAGAAGGATAATCTGACATCTGTAACAGTAACGGTAGGTACAGATGCAGTTACTGTTGGGGCACATGATCCAGGACAAGTTGGCAAACTGGATCCACAATTGGCAGAGGGTTGTTTTTTTGTGCTTGGATGCTTGTGACTAGATCACCTACAAGATTGGTGCTGAAATGCTTGATTGCAATACTCAATGACTTGGATGTGGATGTGGGAAGCATGATCAGTAACTTTGTCGATGACAAGGTGATTGACTACTTTATTGATAGTGGGGAAGATAGTGTTAGATTGCAGAGTGCTATGGTGAAATGGGCTGAAAGATAGCAGATGGAGTTTAATCCAGACAACTATGAGTGATGCATTTTGGTTTGGATATACACCATAAATGGTTAGGCCTTCGGAAGTATTGCCGAACAGAGGTACCTCTGAGTGCAGGTCCATACATTATTGGTTGCAATGCAGATAAACAATGTCATTAAGAATGCATAGGAGTAGTCATTGCATTCCACACAGTTTAGGGATGTTATGGTCCACCTTCATAAAACATTGATAGACACAAAAAGCTGGAGTTACTCAGTGGGACAGGCAGCATCTCTGGAGAGAAGGAATGGGTGAGGTTTCAGATCGAGACCCTTCTTCAGACTGGTTAGGGATAAGGGAAACTAGAGATATAGACAATGATGAGGAGAGATAAGGAACAATGAATAAAAGATATGCAAAAAAGTAACGATGATAAAGGAAACAGGCCATTGTTAGCTGTTTGTTTTTGGGGATAGGGCCAGTGTACGCCTGAAACAGGGATTGTTCAATGTACCCTATAAAGAGGCAGGCATAGCTGGGACGCATGTGGCTGCCCATAGCAATGTTCATAAAACATTGGTCATGAGGAAATATTATATAATAGAATTGCTCAGATAATAACTTTTGTGTGAGGAACTTATGTTGAGTTTCAAGAGAAGGGTTTGGGGTTTTCAGAAATACATGTCCCCACAAAGAAATAAAGCACAAAGAACACACACACAGGAGAACAGATGGCTTATCATAACATGGAAACGTTGATCTGAATAGGCATAGCTTTGTTTGCCTTGAAGCAGCTATAACGCTGTCAGAAGTTGTATTTGGTTTAGTTTGGTGTTTAGAGTATAGGTTGTTAATGGGGTCTCTTCCCAGGACATGGGCACCATTTGTTCTTTCTTTGTAACACATCTTTGAGCTCTGGTGTGTCACAAAGGGGGTTTATGGTTGTTTATGTTGGGTCTTTGACCGCAAGGCTAGATAATAGTTTGTGATTTGGTTTGTGCTGTTTAAATGTATATATGTTGAGATAAGAGAAAAGGCACAGGCGATGGTTGTATGACCTTTGTATAAGGGTGATTTCTTATGTTTATAGAAAACTGAAAAAGTAACTGTTTTGATCGAAGCCAAACGATTGGGGTCTGCATAAAGTAATCTTCCATTTGCTGTGTGGAATGCTATTAGTAAGAAGTCGTAAAGAGGCCTTACATTCCTTACCTCCAGAGATAGTAGGAGGTTGTAATTCAGAATGAAACTAGACCTGAGCTTGGTAAGAAGCAATTATAATTTATCAAGTGTGATAGGTATATGGCCTTTGTGTGCTTGGAGTTGGGAATTGAGTGATTAGAAATAATTTAAGTCTTTACCACTTTGTAAGAATGGGGCAAAACTCATATTTAATCTTTGTAATCCATAAGTAACTGTATTTTAACTATGTAGTTGTTGGGAAATTATTTGTGAAGTGTATTGTGTTTTAATTAGGATTGTAAGTATTAGACTTTGTTTACATCTGAAATTTTAGAAATAACTTTATTTTCCAAAAGTTAAATATATGTTTTGTGTGTAGGTATTGTGTGATTGCTGTATGATGTGTATTTTATATTCTGAGAGGTGGTCTATGAGAATTGATTTTATATTTCTGTGGTTTTACTTCATTGAAATAAAATGATTTTGAACAAAGAGGGTAAAGAAACCCACAGAGGAAGCAAGGGTTGTAAAGAGGCCAGAAAAGGGAAAATCATGTGACTACACGTGTCAATATCTGGGAAGGACTTAGTTGATTGGTTAATGCAAATAAGCTAATGTATGGTAAACTATAATGATTGGTTAATAGTTTGCCCCACCTTCTGTACCATAATTGTCTAATACCTATATAATGCGTTAAGTTTGTACCAAAGTTACTAGCTCTTTGAACGTGCCCTGGAGCTTTCAGCTCTGTGTTGGAAGGTTCAGAGATTAGTCTCGGTGCTGAATAAAGAATCGATTTCAACAGCAGCAATGGTTTGAATCAAGTTTTCTTGAATTAGACTGGCAAAATAACTCAGTTTAACAGTCAGACCTCAGCTGAAGTACTGCATGCTATTCTTGTCACTATGCTACAAAAAACACTAGATCAGGTACAGATGAATTTCTCCAGGAAGTTTGCCTGGGATGGAGCAGTTCTGTTATGAGGACAGATGGGGAAATACTAAGGGAAGAGATTTAGAAGGGATCTGAGGGAATCTTCACCCAGAGAGTGGTGAGTACCAGGAATGCACTGCTGGAGAGATTGGTTGAAGCTGGGTCAGTGTAACCACTATGAAGTGTCTAGGTGATCGTATGAATTGCTTAGTACAGAGGGTTTCGGATCAGGTGCTGGGGCTGTGATTAATACTGAAGGGTGTCAACTGATTGATGTGGACAAAATGAGCCAAATGGCCTGTTTTCATGCTGTACTATTCTTGAAAAAGGTGCAGGATGTAAATAATATCTGTAGTTTTTGTTCCTGTTCCATCTCCCCCCTTCCCCCAAGCAATCCACGCTTCTTCCCCATCATGAGGCACACCCGAGTGACGCACACACACCCAAGACCAAGTATGCTCAATGTCTCGTTACTCCAGGACACTGAAACATTGGATGATAAAAACAATCTTTCATGCAAAGGGTAGTAAATCTTAGACATTTTTTGCCCAAGAGTACAGTGGTACTCAACAACTGAGACAAGATGCATTATCTTTTGGATATTCGTTGGAGTATTTCATGCAGTTTTGATCACCCCAATACAGGATGGATAAAAGGAGGCTTTGGAATGAGTGCAGAGGAGGTGTACCAGAATGATGCCTGGATTAAACGACATTAGTTACAGGGAATGGTTGGGCAATCATGGATTGTTTTCTCTGGGATTCTGGAGGTTGCTGGGAGACCTGATCAAAGTATCTAAAGTTATAAAAGGCATAGATAGGATAGCCAGTCAGAACCTTTTTCCCAGGTTGGGTTAGCTTTAAGGTGAGTGGGGCAAAGTTTAAAGGAGATGTGCAGGCTCGGATTTATGCACGGAGGGTGGTGAGTGCCTGAAATGTGCTGCTGAGAGCTCTGGTTGAAGCACATAAGATAGTGGCATTTAAGGGACTTTTGAATAGGCATATGGATATGCAGGGAATGGAGGGAAATAATAATAATAATAATAATATATCTTTTATTGTCATTGCCAAATTTTATTGTCAAATGGATTAGACAATAGGTGCAGGAGTATGCCATTCGGCCCTTCGAGCCAGCACCTCCATTCAATGTGATCATGGCTGATCATCCCCAATCAGTACCCCGTTCCTGCGTTCTCCTCATATCCCTGACTCCGCTATTTTTAAGAGCCCTATCTAGCTCTCTCTTGAAAGCATCCAGAGAACCTGCCTCCAGAGAATTCCACAGGCAGAGACAGAGAATTCCACAGACTCACCACTCTCTGTGAGAAAAAGTGTTTCCTCGTCTCCATTCAAAATGGCTTACTCCTTATTCTTAAACTGTGGCCCCTGGTTCTGGATTCCCCCAACATCGGGAACATGTTTCCTGCCTCTAGCGTGTCCAAGCCCTTAACAATTTTATATGCTTCAAAGATATCCCCTCATCCTTCTAAACTCCAGAGTGTACAAGCCTAGCTGCTCCATTCTCTCAGCATATGACAGTCCCGCCATCCCTGGAATTAACCTTGTAAACCTACGCTGCACTCACTCAATAGCAAGAATGTCCTTCCTCAAATTAGGGGACCAAAACTGCACACAATACTCCAGGTTTGGTCAGACAGATTGTGTGCAGGCAGACAAGATTTGGTCTTGGCATCATGTTTGGCACATACATTGTGGGCTGAAGGGCCTGTCAGTGTGCTATATTATTCTTTCTATTAAATAAATTGGAGATATGGGGCTCATGCAGGACAGTTGCACTGAGAGAAAAGGTGAGCAGTCATTTTATTGACTGTATTGTAGACACAAGAAGCCACATGAAATACTTCATTGTAGAAACAAGGAACTGTACATGCTTTTATACAAAACAAGTATTTCAATGCTGTTAAATAAATAAATCAACTTCCCTTTCCAAAGAACAAAAAACAACACATCCAAGACGGTAAATTTAGCCTAAAATGATGGTCAGATTTATTTACATGCTGCTATATATACAATATATAGAACAATTGAGACAGAAATGAAATGCATTGCCTTTTTAAAAATGATGTAATCATAGTCTTAATGGGATACTACATGGATACAGGATGGTTGCCCTCAGAGTCCACGTTGACCATCAATCACCAACCATTTACACTAAATCTACTTTAAAACCATTATTGATTCTCATAATTTCATCAACGTTCTCCGATTCTGGGAGCAGTTTACCAGGGACAAATTACAGTGCCCGAGGTCTCAGTCTACAAGGATGTGGCTTTATCAGCTGTACCATTATGCTTCAAAAATCAATTATTGAGTTGATATTTTAAAATGTTCCTTAAAGTTTGAATGCTAGCCAAACTTAATGGAAGTGGTGTTTGATATTTATATTTGACAATAATTTAAAATGATTTTATTGTTAATTTCAATTTTGGAATGCCTAAAAGTGGCATCGCAGGTAGGTAGAGTGCTTTTGGCATGCTGGCCTTTATCAGTCAAGGAACTGAGTACAAAAGTGGGGCATTATGTTACAGTTGTTCAAGCCAAGCAGGATATTGGGAGCAGCACAGATTTAAAAAATACATATGAGAGAATGTGGGAAGTAGGCCAAATCACACATAATCCAGTGCAATAGTTGAGCACATTTCTGCTAAGTAACCCAACCAAAGTATCAAATAGATCATGCTGCATACCTGATGAAAATGTTGATAAAAACAATTTCAACCTCTGTGCAATTTTTGATTTAATTGATAAATCTATTAAGATAAAAAATGAGAATTAAATACCATTAGGGACTAATTTTATGCAGGCAGCTTTGGGTATGAGTCACTGAGTTTCTGTTTTGACACAGGTTAGTGGAATCTTTTCAAAAACAGCGAGTTGAGGACATTTTCTAATTATATATACCCCAAATTGAATGCACAGATCTCCATATTCGCTACTTAAATCATCAGCAAACTGTTATTTGAAGATTTGTCAGAATGATATCAATCAGACTGAATTTATTTCTCAAATTTTTGATCATAAACTTCAAAAACGGAAGTAAATCTGTATTGTTGATCATGAGTGAAAGAAGAGGTTAAATTAAAAGCTTGTCCCACTTTCACGACCTAATTCATGCCTTTTTTTACTCGTGGACATTTTTCATCATGTTGAAAATAACACTGCGACTTACTTGATGCCATGGGTACCCACGATTAGCATCATAACCTACCCACGACCTACCTACGACCTCGTGACGACCATGCTGCGAGTAAGAGTCAAGGGCAAACTAGGCAGAGGTCGTGAATTAGGTCGTGAAAGTGGGTCAGGCCCTATAGGGAGATTATTTTCCTTGGAAATTGGACCAAAATAAACCTCCCCTAATAAATTCATGATGGTCTAATGAAGACTATCTTCATTAGACCAGGTGGTCTAAGACTGTGCTACAAACAGCTTTACACACTCCAAGGCTCCAACACACTACTTGTGCTGTGCCAGCAGCCAGCACTGGACCACGAGCTGCTCGGGCAGGTGCAGGCCTCAAGTGTAATCAAGGTGTATTTTCTACACCAGTGGCCGCAGACTCGCCATCCGGGCGTGATTGCAAGTTACAGAAATGATATATAGCTGGATGCAGCCCAGATCATCACACAAAGCAACCTCCCTTCTATTAACTCTATCTACACCTCTTGCTGCCTCGGCAAGGCCAGCAGCATAATCAAGGACCAGTCGCACCCTGGCCACTGCCGCTTCTCCCCAATCCCATCAGGTAAAAGGTACAGAAGTGTGAAAACGCACACCACCAGATTCAGGGACAGTCTATCTCTTTGGTGACCCTTAGACATAGGTGATCAGACTTTGCTGGCTTTATCTTGCACTAAACGTTATTCTCTTATGTATCGATACACTGAAAATAGATCGATTGTAATCATATATTGTCTTTCTGCTGACTGGTTAAGACGCAACAAAAGCTTTTCACTGTACCTCGTTACACTAATCTAAACTGAGCTGTAGTTACTATTTATGTTCTTGCTCCTCTACTTTGTTCAATGCTGTTCTCTGCCTTTTCAATCATATTTAATTATGGATCAAAATTGAATTGTACAAAAAAATAGAAACAGGGCATCATGTCACCCAAGTGTTTTTAATCTAGACTGATGAGGATTCAGTAATCTGGTGTATGTCTGCTTTGTTCCTTTTGTTGGAGAAACATTGGGAGATGTGCTTACACCTGGGAAAACAAATTCTTGGTGATATGGCATTACTGATGAAGTGCTCACATCACCTTATATACATTATGTAGAATTGACCATCATCTGTTATTCATACCAGTTTTCTTTATTTAAAAAAATAGATGTTTGTAAGTTCAGGCTGCATTTATGTTTAGAAATGATTTGTTTTTTTTGCACAATGCTGACAAACGACTTTCTCTAACAAATGTAACATGTGCTGCTGAAGTTGCAAGCTTTTATTTAACAAGAGAGTTTGTTGGTCAAGAATTCTCCGAACCTCTCTATTTGTTTCTTCCACAGCTGTGCTTATTTTCTTCTGTTCTTCCAACATTGATTCCATTAGTTTTATGCTTTTCTTGTGTAAGTCAGCATTTGATCCTCTCCTTTTTTTGATGGATCCCGATTCATTTCTGCAATGATTAAAGAATGTGCAGAACACTTAATTAGAACAATACATTACAGGTTCCCAAACCACATTCAAAATTCATGATGTCTTTATCACGGCGTCATGGTGGCACAGCGGTAGAGTTGCTGTTTTGCAGCGCTAGAGACCCGGGCTCGATCCCAACTACATATGCTGTGTGTACGGAGTTTGTACGCTATCCCTGTGACTGCGTGGGTTTTCTCAGAGATTTCCTCCCACACTCCAAAGACGTACAGCTTGTAGATTAATTGGTATAAATGTAAATTGTCCCTAGTGTGTATAGGGTAGTGTTAATGTGTAGGGAATGCTGGTCGGTGTGGACTTGGTGGGCTATAGGGCCTGTTACCGCGCTGTATCTCAAAACTAAAATAAACTTTTGATTCTACATTGTAAAAATGAAACTTCTGCATAATTAAAATCTCTTCAGCAAAAAAATGCAGTTCATTGGTGGAGAAATTAGACAGATACCCCACCAGCTTTAAAAAGGCAGGAAAGGGCTGGGGTGGAGCTGAGAAAAGGTGGGGGTGGGAGCTTTGAAACTTAACTTCATTTTCATGGGATAAAGTAGTCAATTGAAACACAAGATAGTGCAGTGTCTTTTGTCTGGTTCTAGGTTCAAATCCAGAAAAAAAATCCCTGCTAGCTGCAGAAGTTCTATACGTAAAAGCAAATCAGACTCAACTCACTTTCTTGTTTTGTATAATTATGTGACAATAGTCATGTATGTTCCTCAAAATCGTATCTGGTCAGGCAGGATCTAAGCACAGAACTGTGTAGAATTTGGGTTATAAGACTGATCATCTCCCCACCGAACTGACCTATATTTATCCACTTAATGTCAATTGTTACATCATTTTCTGACTGCATCAGCCTCTCAGATCTTAAGTTATTTATGCATTTCAATTAACTACTGCTCCATAGGGCTAATTAATGATGGTGGTGTTTGCCTCGAGATACAACAGCATTAACTGAGTTTCCTTTAGATAACGCCACTGCACCTAAAGGAAGAGAGCATTGCAGTCATGTCCTCTCCTTTGAGTAATGTGCATATTTATTAAAGGTAGACAAAATTGCTGGAGAATCTCAGCGGGTACGGCAGCATCTATGGAGCGAAGGAAATAGGCAATGTTTCGGGCCGAAACCCTTCTTCAGACCCGAACGTTTTGGCCCGAAACGTTGCCTATTTCCTTCGCTCGATAGATGTTGCCGTACCCGCTGAGTTTCTCCAGCAATTTTGTCTACCTTCGATTTTCCAGCATCTGCAGTTTCTTCTTGAACACTTAAAACTGCATATTTATTAATATGGTCATTGATTCCTGCTCAGCCCTACCAGGGTTCGAGTCTCTGAAGCATGGATAGTCTTGGTCTTTGCTTGACTGCTTTGCTGACTTTTGTGGTTTGGCATCACAGGAATGTCACTTGAACGATAATTACTGAGAACTCCATCCATGTGTAAATAGTAACTGAAACAATCTTCATGATTAGGGGTTCTGATGGTGCAAATGGGCAGGCAGAATCTGCTCCTACTAAAATGCATTTTCTTGCTGAGAATGGATAAACAATAGACTGGAAATGCTGGAATCATGAGCAAAAATCAAAAGTGCTTGAGGAACTCAGCATCTGTGGAGGGAAATGGACGAGAATGTTTTGGGTTGGGACCTTTCTTCAGACTGATCAGTCTGTTAACTGCAACCATTTTCTTAGCATTTCCCTCAAATTCAGGTGTTCAACCAGTATTTGTTTTTTAACTGTTGAATGGGAAATGCTTATTTTAGATTATGTGCCTGACACAGTGTGAATTTAAAAAGATAACATGGAGATTCTGAGAACTAAACTGAAGCTTGACTGATTAAAGTAAAATGGACAGAATGTTATTGTAGACAAGTAATGGTAGATGCTGTAATCAAGAGCAAAATTCAAAGTGCTGGAGGAACGCAGCAGGCCTGGCTGCATCTGTGGAGGGAAATCGACAGCCATTATTTTCTGTTGAAACCCTTCTTCAGATGGTTCAGACAATTTTATTATAGATTACTTTGTGCATCTAGTGCAAATATTTCTCTATTTCCACAGAGATTAAATACTGTGAGTGACTTAAAGTACAGTTTCTAAATGCTTCTGGTTAATTGCCCTCATTAATATAAAGTTATAAATAGTGAGAGAAGACAATTTTCAAATTGAAATGGGAATTATAAGAATCTCTACAAATAAATCATTTAATGTAAAACCGTCTTAGAGAAAGATAATCTAATTTAAAAAATCTAAAAGCCAATTTAAATACTTGTTTCCTTTAAAACATTTCCTGTTGGAAGTCATGAATTTGATTGATTATTCATGAAAGATTTGAAGAATTCTCTAAGAAAGCACAAATCAGGAGGTAACAGAAACACAAGTGAATTTGATGCAACTTCTTGGTCTTCAATATCAACCACCCGTCTGTCTTTAAAGATGCTGCCTGACCCACAGTTCCCAGTCGCAAGTACCTATCCACGCCCTGAGTTTGTTGCCTTACCTGTCAGGCCTCTTACACTAAAATAAGTCCAATTGAAATCAACAGTCCTTTCATCCTCCTTCCATGCTTTGCCTATTCTGTCCACTGAACGTTCTTTCATCGCCATTCATATTGCCTTCCGGCCTCACCTGCCTTGGTCCTGCATCAGATCCCACTCCCAATCTAGTATAAACCCACCCATGCAGCACTAGCAAACCTGCCTGCCAGGATAATGGTTCCCCTCCACTTCAGGTGCAACCCATCCCGTACAGGTCACCTCTGCCCCAGAAGAGATCACAATGGTCCAAAAATCTGAATCCTGCCCCCAGCATCAAAACATCAGCCACACATTCATCTGCCTCATCTTCCTGTTCCCACCCTCACTTGCACGTGGCACTGGAAATAATCCATAGTTCATTACTCTGGACCAGGCTACCACTACCATTTCTACTCCCAAACACAAATCTGGGAATAGAAAAGGAAAATTTGCAAATTTCTTGTGAAGATTTTGTTAACTAGCCTTTAAAAAATGGTGAAGTAATTGGTGTAACAATATTAGATATGAGATTTTGCACTTGCATATCCCGTTTTTAGATGTATCAACCATTCCTGTCAACATTCTATTGACAAATAAATCAATTGAAATTATTTTTTTGTAAAACTTAATTTTTGGAAATAGCAAAACTTAATTTTTGCAAATTCCACTTGGATATAAAAAAGTATAGAGTCCCATGAACCTAAGTCATCCCGTTTGAAATTGATCCATAAGAGAAATGTAAAAAAAATATAACCTTACCTTAGTTGTGGAGAATGAAAACTAGGTGAATTTTCCACAAGATCGGACTGGTAAGAACTTCCCTCAGATATCAAGGCATCATCATTTGCAAATGTTTGTTTCTGTGTGGGTGATGGAGTTTTTGATTTGGAAGCTGAAGGTAATTGTGTTATATCCTCAGATATACTTGGTTCATCCTGCCCAGGGAACTGAGCAAGCATTTTGTGGATAGCTTCATAATAGGGCCAGTACGAAGAAGAAGCTATATTTCCACAAGTAGCTTTGAGTTTTCTAATTGCAATAGGAAATATTAGTTAGAAATCATTTGCCATATAGTCAAAGAAAATAAACATGGTTGATATTGTAGTTTCACTAAGATATTCGTTATTCGATTTTCACACAAAGGGTGGTGGGTGCATGGAACAAGGTGCCATAGGAGGTAGTTGAGGCTGGGACTATCCCATTGTTTAAGAAACAGTTAGACAGGTACATGGATAGGACAGGTTTGGAGGGATATGGACCAAGCACAGGCAGGTGGGACTAGTGTAGCTGGGACACGTTGGCCGGTGTGGGCAAGTTGGGTCGAAGGGCCTGTTTCCACGCTGTATCACTCTATGACTATGATTGAATGTACACTATATAATGGAATACATTTTTATTGATTTATATATTTAAAGCAAAAGCAGAATCAACTTCTGTGCCATTCTGAAAGAATAAGATGCAGATTGAATTACATGGTAAAAAACAGATTTCCTGAAAGTCTTAAAAATGCTGAATAAATGAATTGTGGTGTTGTATGTAGACTGCAAAAAGTTAACTTATTTTACAGTTGACAAATATATTAAAAATATTATAAAAATAATTGCAATGGAATCATAAAACCTTATTTTAATGATCATCTGAGAATCACATAGCCAGCGATCATTGATTTTAATTTGCAGTAATGTGTAGTTAGCTAAGAAAGGGAAAAAATGTTCCTATAAATCTGCATAGTCCATAGCATTATTATTGGGAATATGGCATCTGTTGTGTGATGTGGACTATATTAGTCAAAGAGTTATAGAGCACAAAAATGTGCCCTTTGGCTCAACTTATCGATGCCAACCTAGATGCGTTTCTAGGGCATCCTTTAGCTGCATTTGCCCCATATCCCTCAAACTTGACCAAATGTCTTTAAACCTTTTAATTGTAAATACCTCCACCACTTCTTCTGGCAGCTCATTCCATTATCCTCCATGTGTCAAAACCTGCCCCACAGGACCTGTTGAAATCTCCCCTCTTTCACCTTAAACTTCTAGGTTATAGATTCACCTACTTGAGCAAAAGGGTGAGATTGGATAAGAAGGGCAGGTTTGTTTGTTTTCCCTGGGATGGAGCACGCTGAGGGGTGACATGATAGAGGTATACAAAATCATAAGGGCAGAGATGTTAGATGGTCAGAATGATGGGCGTATCAAAAACAAAAACATGAGTTTAAGGTGAGAGGAAGGAGTTTTAAAGGGGATTTGAAGGAAAAGTTTTTTATTTGCATACAGCACAGAAACAGGCCCTTCAGCCCAAACTATCCATGACAAACAAGTTGGCATTCTGGGCTTGGCCCATTTGCAGCATTTTGCCCATATAGCTGGCCCAATATTATCTTTTAAAATTCACAATTATATACACATCCATCGCTTCAACTGACAGTTCATTCCAGATATGGACCACCCTCCGTGTGGAAAAAGTTGATCTCAATTCTCTCCCCTCTCACCCTAAGCCCTTTCATTTTGGAAGCCGATGAGACTTCCTCCTGGGAAAAAGTTGTGTGAGTATTATCCATGCCTCTCATGAACTTGTCTACCTCAAAGTCATCCCTTAGTTTCCCACGCTACAAAGAAAAAAGTCACTGCCTTTATTGCTGTCGGCAAAAAAAAAGAATTCCTCTAATCCCTTTTAATCCCTTCTTCTCACCTTAAACCCATGGCCTCTTGTATAACTCAAGCCTGCAAGCCTTCGTAACATCCTAGTGAATCTCTTCTGCACCCTTTCTAGCTAAATGCCATCTTTCCTACAGCTGGATGACTAGAACTGCACAAGTGCTCCAAGCGTGGTCTCACCAACAACTTGTGCAGGTGCATTATGATGTTTGAACTTTTGTACTCAATACCCTTTGAAATGAAGGCAAATGTGCCAAACGCCCTTGTCACCATCCTTCTTCATGGTCCATTATACCACCAATTTTGGTGTCATCTGTAAAATTGCAAATAATGTTGACTACATTGGCATCCAAAACTGCAACCCTGCAGCACTCCACTGGTCACAAGCCTCCAATCAGAAAAACAACCCTCCACAACTACCCTTGAATCCTTCATCCAGGCCAAATTTGAATCCAGTTGGCTAGATCACGGTGGATTACCATGCCAGGCTGGATTTTGATGAAGGTCTTAGTAAAGTCTATATAACCAATTTCCACTGACTTGCCCTAATTATTCTACTTGGTGACCTCTTCAAAAAACTGTCAGATTTATGAGATATGATTTCCCACACACAATTTCATGCTAACTATCTTTAATCAATCCCAATGCTGGCAGATCCCTGAGAATCCCCTCCAACAATTTACCCACCAGTGACTTCAGTCATACAGCCTATAGTTCCCTAGTCTGTCCTTGCTAATCTTCTCAAATAACAGGACATCAATGGCCACCCTCCAGTCCAGCAGAACCTGTAGGATTGAAACCTGAAACTCTTGCATGAGGAGATGGTGGAATCGGTTACAATCAATTTATTTACGAGACATTTGAACAAGTATTTGCACAGACAAGCCATAGAAGGATATAGGATCTTGTATGGATGGGCAACATTTTGGCATAGATATGCTGGGTGGAAGGGCCCTTTTCTATGCTGTACGTTCAAGTTCACATTTATTGTCACATGCACCACATGCACAATGCATAGTGTTGCATGCGATCCTGAACCTAATTGGATAGGCAAAACTGCATACTGCTGTGTAACTGGAAAACCCAATTATTTTATTTAATAAGCATGTGGATTTTCAATATTTTAAAAATTTAGCTCTATAATTAAGCACTCCAATCCAGAGGCCATTTTGTTTTTTATCATGCAAAAAAAAAATGTACATATAGATCTGTGGCAAAAAAAAAATGTGCATATAGATCTGTGGCAAAAAATTAAATGCATCTGAATCTTTAGGCTATAATTGGGTCAAATTCAGGGCTAGAAGAGGGATGATTGGAGAAGCTACCAGAGGGCCATGAATAATTAGAGATTTATGGAGCCAAGGTTATCAATAGCAGAATCGGCACAAACACAAAGGACACATCTGGAAACTGACTCATTTACCTCAGTAACAGACAATGTAAAATCTGATAGCTTTTAGCAAACACTGAAGCAAGCCTGATTAATGCCTGCTTGGCTATGTGAGCCTTGTGTGCGGTGAACAGTTTTACATATGTAACGTGAGCTTTTATAGCAGAGAAACAACAATCTGTCATGCTGGCACCAATCGCATACAGTTTTTGATAACATTTTATTGTGTAAAGCATAATGTTATGCAGTATCATTTTGATATCCATTATGTTTAGTTTTCTAATACCAAATTAAACCATATGGGAGGATTTTGTGATCATCTGTACTGACCTGCTTAGAAAAAAAGGCACTTAATGCTTAATAATTCTTCCAGTATAGAGAGTGCTGAGAGGATTCACGTTTTTCAGGCCTTGTGCATTGTAAGGAACTGATGGCATAAAACAGGCACCAAAACAAGCTCTATCTACAATCTGTATCTATACAATCTGTAACTAGCTCTATCTACAATCTATCTACTATCTGTAAATTTGACAATCAGCTCGAATGTGCTCCAGACTCTTGTCAGATTTGTCAAGTACTAAAATATTTTAAAACAATCCATTTCTGAATGTTTGTGAAACATGCAAAACAATTTAAAATGTTAAACATGTTTAAATAAGATAAAAGACAAAAATCTTTCAAAATGTCAAGATTTGAAAGAACATTTTCAAGTAATAACCCAATTATTTTGATTAAAATCAAGGGGGGAAAAAGGAGATACAGAATGTCCTGGCAAATTCTTATTGGAAGTGATGGACAATTGGTGTCATGTTCCCCATTGAACACCATGATGACTCCAATGTTGGAACACAGCTTGATGACTCATGGCACTAAACATCTTTTAATTTGATTTTAAACACAGATGCTCAGAATTCCAGATGTTGGCATCATTTTGCTGAAAATTTACCCTGTAAAATTACCCTGTAAAATCTCTACATTTTTTTGTAGACTTACCTTAAAACATTTCCAAATGTTGTAGCTGCTCTGACAATAAAAGTGTTTTGGGCATTATCTTGAGATATTGATGATTTGTAGAATGGATGAGCAGTTTCAATTTAATACAGAAAGGAATTCTCAGAGAAAGCATTATTTCAATTTTAATACATTTTACAAACAAATATAATGCTTACCTGTATTGAAAGGTCAAATTAGTAACTTTGGTTCTTATTTGATCCTTATCACGATTCACCCCAGTAGCTTCAAAAAATTCTTCAGCTATCTTTTCATATACTTTAGCATTTCGCTTGGCTGTTCTTAGGTCTGATAAATACTCGTTCCAGATACGTATTAGAACACTTGTTTCAACCTCAGTCCAGTTACTTGATCGTTTTGGTTTGTCGATCTGAGCAGCTGAACTACTGCTGCCACTGTTACAAGCTGCCATTTTGGAAATACATCAGTATATCGTGAGAAGAAGCTTTAAACATCTTATCTCAGAGTTCATGACTGATGACTAATTGAAAAGCTTTTAAATTCTGGCAAGCAATTCTAAAACCCTTTTAGGAAACATTCAAAAGGTTTTAGATAAAAGGGTTGATGATGGATAACTAACACAAGTTCTTTCAAGTGAAAGCTTTTGGATGAAAGCTTCTAGAATGTAACGTCTGACAAGGGTACAGGATTTTGGCATTCTGTGCTGTATTTAAATACTTAAAGCTTTTTCAGCTGGTGCCTGTTAGCTCTTGCAGAAAAGTGGCGGTTGCCAAGGTAACATTGTATCAATGGTGATGCTACATTGCTTAAAAGTTTTTAATTGGTTCCCTTTGTGAAATGAAGGTTGCTCTTAAATTGTAAAAGCTTTCAACTGAAACCACTGAATTGGCCATCTGTCAGAGTGTAATCGATGTAATTAAGAGATGAAATCCTGAAATGCGTTTATTCCACGTGACTAGTTACATTGTCTTTGATTTCAGTCTTATTAATGGAAAAATATCATAATTAAATTTCAGAAAATACTTGATATGGTAGAATCTGGAGATACACTATCATACTTAAAATCCCCCATGTATGACGCGAGTGTCAATTGCACTACATTTTAGTCACTCAGACATGTAGTTGTGTTTGTGAATTGCTGTAAAAGAAAATTATATGTGTTTTGGATTTGCACAATTTACATCTGGTGCTAATATAATGTTGTTCACCATCTGAGGACATACCAAATACTCCAGGTAATAAAACCTGGAAAGATAGCAGCTAGTTTGAACACATTAAGCTTCCACAAATAACAGTGACAATGATGTTGTTTGAGAGATAATTATCAATCAGGGCACAGGGGAGTATTCATTTTCTCACGACTGAAGCACAGGAAACGCTTGTCATAACGGAATATTGGGGGGGGGGGGGGGGGATGGTGTCCATTATTGACAATTATCTGCTATAACCGAATAACTATCATTGTATAAGTAGTAGAAACAAAGATCTGCAGATGCTGGTTAACACATAAAATGACACAAAGTGCGCAGTAGCTCGGGCAGCATCACCGGAAATCATGGATACTTCAGACTGTCGGTCTGGATCTGGGCCTGAAACCCAGGTGAGATGATGGCCCCAGCCTACTGGTGGCTGGGGGAGGAGCGAGGATCAGTGGCTCAGATTCACTACCCCCTGACTAAAGAAGCTGCGCACCACCATAGCGCTCCGCACTCCGAAGTCGGCCAGCTCCGCGATGGTGAGTCCGCAGGCTCTGGGCGACTGGAGCCCCAGGTTGATTCCGGTTGGAGGCCGCTGGCTCCACGATGTTAGGCCCATTGACAACGGAGACTCGACAAGGAAACAGTCGGGTCCCCGTACAGGGAAGAGATTAAAAAGTTTCCCCCCCCCACCCCCCACATATACACAGCTAAAAATAATATAAAAACTAAACCAAGACATCCACTTAACAGGACAAAAAGAAAAAAAAGACAGACTGCCATACAATCATTGTACTAATAAAAAGCAACAGAACACACAAAATACATTTTAACATGAACATTCACCACAGTGACTCCTCCACATTCCTCACTGTGATGGAAGATGAAAAAAAAGTTCAATCTCTTCCCTTCATTGTTCTCCCACGGTCGGGGGCCCTGAGCCTTCTGTTGACGGGACGATCATACTCCCGTAGCCGGTGACGGGCCCTCCTCATAACCATATAACCATATAACCATATAATAATTACAGCACGGAAACAGGCCATCTCGGCCATACTAGTCCGTGCCGAACACTTATTCTCCCCTAGTCCCATCTACCTGCACTCAGACCATAACCCTCCATTCCTTTCCCGTCCATATAACTATCCAATTTATTTTTAAATGATAAAATCGAACCTGCCTCCACCACCTTCACTGGAAGCTCATTCCACACAGCTACCACTCTCTGAGTAAAGAAGATCCCCCTCATGTAACTCCTATACTTCTGTCCCTTAATTCTCAAGTCATGTCCTCTTGTTTGAAACTTCCCTACTCTCAGTAGGAAAAGCTTATCCACGTCAACTCTGTCTATCCCTCTCATCATTTTAAAGACCTCTATCAAGTCCCCCCTTAACCTTCTGCGCTCCAAAGAATAAAGACCTAACTTGTTCAACCTTTCTCTGTAACTTAGTTGCTGAAACCCAGGCAACATTCTAGTAAATCTCCTCTGTACTCTCTCTATTTTATTGACATCCTTCCTATAATTAGGCAACCAAAATTGTACACCATACTCCAGAATTGGCCTCACCAATGCCTTGTACAATTTTAACATTACATCCCAACTTCTATACTCATTGGGGCGATCAAGTTCCTGCATCGGGGAGATCTCAACACCCCGCGCCGGAGATCAGACTCCGGGTCGGGGCAAGTTGAACATCTTGCGGTTTTGGAGCTCCTGACTCGGTCTCTTCCAAGACTGCGAACCCTTGATGTTAAAGCCGGCAGGCAAGGAATCGGCTCCAATGTAAGTCTACGCCCCGCAGTGGGGCTCAAAGTCAGTCCCGAGCAAGGTCTCCAGCTCCACGATATTAGGCCGCAGAGCGACCGGAGATACGACCCCGAAAACAATCACACCACCGGCAAGGTAAGAGATTGAAAAAAAAATCACCCCCCACATAAAACAAACCAGAGAACATTAACACAAACTTTTAAAACACACTAACATTGAATTTGCCTTCTTCACTACCAATTCGACGCAAATTAAATTTTTGGGAGTCCTGCACCAGCACTCCCAAGTCCATTTGCACCTCCGATTTCTGGATTCTCTCTCCATTTAGAGAATAATCTTCACCTTTATTCTTATTACCGAAATGCTGACTCCACATTTTGCTATACTGAATTTCATCTGCCACTTATCTGCCCACTCTCCTAGTCAGTCCAATCCTTCTGTAGAGTCCTCGCTTCCTCTACACTGCCTGCCCCTTCACCTATCTTAGCATCATCTGCAAACTTGGCCACAAAGCCTTCGATCCCCTTATTCAAATCATTAATATACAATGTGAAGAGAAGCGGACCCAGTACTGATCCTTGTGGAACTCCACTAGTCACTGGCAGGCAACCTGAAACAGAGCCTTTTATTACAACTCTTCGTCTTTTGCCATCGTGCCAACCCATTATCCATGCTACTTGAATACCATTGGCTCTCATCATCCCTAGCAACCTGACGTGCGGAATCTTATCGAAGGCCTTCCGAAAATCTAGGTAAACAACATCTTCAACCTCCCCTCTGTCTGTCCTGCTATTAACTTAGAGTCATAGAGTGATACAGTGTGGAAACAGGCCCCTCGGCCCAACTTGCCCACACCGGCCAACATGTCCCAGCCATACTAGCCCCACCTGCCTGTGTTTGGTCCATATCCTTCCAAACTTGTCCTATTAGCTGATTCTCACGTTGCGAGTTGACACAAGAGGTAACCCGAGTTAAAACTCGTGGTAATAACATACGATTAACGTACGGAACTCGTGGACGCAACTTAGAGGTACTCGTGTAACTTGTCGACTCTTGCAAAAAATCAAACATGTTTGAAATTTTCCACGAGTCAATTTTACTCTTGTGGTTAAGAATTGAAACATTTTAACTCGTTGTAATAACGTAGTGGCCCGTGCGTTTACCTTAGTGTATCGTGAGTCTACCGTGGGAACTCTTTAACTCAGCGGGCAGGCAGCAGCAGATTGTGGATCCCTTCAGTTTCCCAGCGACAATCACCTGCCATAACGCAAGAGAAATCATGCACTGTTGTAGGTCTCCTTTGCACGTCGGTGTTTCTGTTTTTCTCCACTCATTGTTGGCCCTATCTGTCACCACCCCCACCTACACCCCTCTGCTTCCCGGCCATGTGTGTGACCCCTTCCCTCCCCTCTCCAGCTCCCCGCCGATTGCACCGGCGCGGGGGCTTTGCACCGTCTTCACGTCGGTGATGCCAACAGGTCGATGCCAGTCGCCCCGGGGAAGTCGCTCCCTTCAGTTTCCCAGGGGGTCGGGACGGGGCTGGAGTTGGGAGGGAAAGGTGGTGGTGGTGGGGGGGGGGGGGGTGTGGGTGGGTGGGTTAGGTGAGCAGGAGAGTGGGGTTGCTTGCAGTTGCAGAGGGAGAGGGCAAGGGCGGTACAGTTCCCAGTCTCAGCTCCTGTCCAGGGGGGTGGCTGGAGACGTCAGGACCAACGGGACACCGACCCCCAGGCCCACCAGGCCCACTGCAAGCACGGAGATCCCAGAGACCCACACCAGCCCAGCCCCACTCCAACTCCAGAGGAACACGCTCCCCGTAGGGGCAGAAGCTGATGGTGTGCAAGGTACGTCTTGTTCTTGGGGTGGCGGATGAGGGGGCGCAGCTCGGGCTGTGGGCGAACTGCCACTTGTCGCCGTAGCGGCCCACCGGGGAGTGGATTCCTCTGGAGTTGGAGCGGGGCTGAAGACAGTGCAAAGCCCCCGCGCCGGTGCAATGGGCGGGGAGCTGGAGAGGGGAGGGAAGGGGTCACACACATGGCCGAGAAGCAGAAGGGTGTAGGTGGGGGTGGTGATAGATAGGGCCAACAATGAGTGGAGAAAGACAGAAACACCGACGTGCAAAGGAGACCTACAACAGTGCATGATCTCTCTCGCGTAATGGGAGGTGATTGTCGCCTGCCCGCTGTTTCTGACGCTAAAGCTTTGGGATCGTTGCCCTTCGTGTTGGCATGGAGGGGGAGGGGGGTATTGTGCTGTTTGATCGCCCCCTACTATCCCAGACACAGGGAGACACAGCGGCTTTTGAGACTGATGGGCAATCACTTCCAAAGTTCTGCCCACACAGTCAGTACACCTATCCTACACTTTTCTCCCGCACTAAGATCACCCCGCAGAGAATGATCCCAGCCTAACCCAAGAGCCATGTCACCCCAGACAGATTAATTATGCCCCCCCCCCCCCCCAACCTCTCTCCGTCTCAACTCACGCCTGGGCACAGAAGCAACTCAGGAGGCGAACCCTGAGCTCCGTCTCACAACAATCTGATGTGCACATCCGTCCACATTCAAAGATTTAATCTCCCGTCTCCCCGCAGTGTGTAGACATGGCAGTAAATTCAATTAAAACATATCAAACCTGTGTGTTTCAAACAAATCATAAGTATAACTGCTCTGGCACTGGATGGTGCGCATTTTCCCTTTGTAGGTCACATCAATAGATGCGGCCGCTCTGAATTATATCTTTAAAACAAAGCCACAGGATGGAGAGGACTTCTTTAACACTGTTGCTTATTAAAACATAACACTGTTGCTTATTAAAACAAACCTTCAATCAGGATTGGCTCAAGAGTAACTCGGGAGACAAACTTGGAACATCGCAGAAATGACAAGTAAACGGCAAACTTGTCATACCCGTGGGAACTCGGTTAAACTCTTGATCATACACTTGCAATCTCGTACACAACCACGAGTCTTTCACTCGGGGTACCTCTTGTCTCAACTCGCAACGTGAGAACCAGCCTTATCCATGTACCTGTCTAACTGTTTCATATTCCTCTCATGATTTTATACACTTCCATAAGATCACCCCTCATCCTCCTGCAAGGAATAGAGACCCAGCCTGCTCAACCTCTCCCTATAGCTCACACCCTCTAGTCCTGGCAACATCCTCGTAAATCTTCTCTGAACTCTTTCAAGCTTGACAATATCTTTCCTATAACATGGTGCCTAGAACTGAACACAATACTCTAAATGTGGTCTAACAAACGTCTTATACAACTGCAACATGACCTCCCAACTTCTATATTCGATACTCTGACTGATGAAGGCCAATGTGCCAAAAGCCTTTATGACCACCTTATCTACCTGTGCCTCGACCTTCTGAGAATCATGCACCTGTACTCCTTGATCCCTCTGCTCTACAACACTTCCCAGAGGCCTACCATTCACAATACAATACAATACAATACAATACCTTTTATTTGTCATTTGAACCTCACATGAGGTTCAAACGAAATTTGGTTTCTGCAGCCATACAAGAAAAGAACCAAGACACACACCAACACAATTCACATAAACATCCATCACAGTGAGTCTCCTCCTCACTGTGATGGAAGGCAAAGTCTTGTCTCTCCCCTGCTCTCCATTCCTCTCCCGAAGTCGAGGTCAAAGGCCCCGGCGGGCGCTAGCAAGTCCGCGGCCACTCAAAGCCATGCCGGGCGATGTAAGGCCCTGCCCCGGGTCCCGATGTTGGAGCCCCCAGCGGGCGCTAGCAAGTTCGCGGCAATTTACAGCCGCGCCGGGCGTTGTAAGGCCCCGCTCCAGGTGACTCTCAACCCCGCAATTTGAGCGGGAGAAGTCGCCGCTGCCGGTGCCCCGCAAAGCGGTCTCCCAGCAGGTACCCGCGAGCTCCTGGTGTCACCATCCACCGGTGTCGGGTCGCAGCAGCGCGCCGCCGCAGCTCTCCACGCTCCGAAGCTGGCTAGCTCCACGGAGGTAGGTCCGCAGCTCCACAGCTCCACAGGCTCCGTGACTTGAGCCTCCAGGTCGTTCCTGTTGGAGGCCGCTCCACGGTGCTAGGCCCCAACAGGGAAAAGGTCGGGTCTCCATGCAGGGAAGAGATTTAAAAGTTTCCCCCACCCACCCACCACCCCCCACACATACACATTTAAAAACCCGCTACAAACTAAACCCTCAACGGGACAAAAAAATAAAAAATACACAGCCAGACTGCAGAGAACCAATCCTCCGGCCCACCTGGCCAATCGATCCAGATCCTGCTGCAATCTTTCACAACCATCTTCACTATCTGCAAAACCACCCAGTTTTGTATCATCAGCCAGCCTGCTAATCTTGCCCTGTATGTTCTCATCCAAATCATTGATGTAGATGACAAACAGTAACGCGCCCAGCATCGAACCCTGATGCACACCACTAGTCACAGTCCTCCAGTCCGAGAAGCAACCTTCCACCTCTTCCTCAAGATCTCCGGGCAAGATATTCCCTTCACAAAACCTTGCTGACTTCGGCCTATTTGATTGTGAACTTCCAAGTACTGCGTATCTTCATCCTTTATAATTGACTCTAAAATCTTACCAACCACTAAAGTCAGGCTAACCGGCCTATAGTTCTTCTGCTTCGCTCCCTTCTTGTACAGCGGGGTGATATTCGTAAATTTCCGATCTTCAGGAAACTCCTAACTCTAGTGATTCTTGAAACATCACAACTAATGCCTTCACAATTTCTGAGGCCGCCTCCTTCAGAACCCTGGGGTGCAGTCCATCCGGTCCAATGTCCACTCTTGCCCCTTTTTCACTCTATATATCCGTAGACACTCTGCTATCCTCTTTTATATTATTGGCTAGCTTACATTCTTACTTCATCTTTTCTTACCGTATTGTGCTTTTAGTTACCTTTTGTTGCTTTTAAAAACATCCCAATTCTCTGGCTTCCCATTAATCTGCAATGTTATATGCCTTCTCTTTTGCTTTTATGTTGTCCTTGACCTCCTTTGTTAGCCATGGTCGTCTTATTCTCCCCCTAGAATCTTTCTTCCTCTTTGGAATAAAATGATCCTGCGCCTTCTGAATTATCTGCAGAAATTCCTGCCATTGCTGCTCTACCATCATTCCTACTAAAGCCCCTTTCCAGTCAATCTTCGCCAGCTCCTCCCTTATGCCTCGGTAGTCCCCTTTGCTCATCTGTAATACCAACGCATCCGATTACTTGCAGCAGCACAACAGATATGTAACCATTGTACACAGTGGTCAACAACAAAAAGTAGTTCAATATATAAAAACCAACAATATAGTGCAATAACAAAAACAATGTCCCCAAGTCCTTCATGCAATCAAGGCAGTTTTTAGTTTAGAGTTCATAATGTTCTGATTGTTGTTGGGAAGAAACTGCTCCTGAACCTGGATGTTACAGTTTTCATGCTCCTATATATTCTTCCCGATGGCAGGAATTAAATGAGACAGTGGCCAGGGTAGTGTGGGTCTTGGATGATGCTGGCTGCCTTGTTGAGGCAGGCTTTTCCTGTACATCCCTTCCATGAAGGGAAGACCAGTCCTGTGATGGACTGGGCAGTGTTCACCACTTTTTGCAATCTTCTTTGTTCCTGGGCATTCAACCAGTCAATATGCCGTTCAGCTGCAGCAGTTCAAATATTCGTCAACATACCGAATCTCCTCAATCTTTTAGGGAAGTAGAGATGTTGATGGACATTCTTCATGATTGCATCAATATGCTCGGTCCAGATAGATATTCAAAGCCTTTTGGCCTTTTTGATAGCTCATTGAGGTCATATTTGGACTTGTTGTACAAATGTGTGCTGCCAGACTTGAATGCCCATGATCTGGTCTTCATAAGTTTGCGGACCTCCTTGTTCATCCAAGGCTTCTGGTTTGGAAACACTCAGATGGTTTTCATGGAACACACTTCGCCACATATTTCCTCATGAAGACAGCAGCAACTGTGGCGTATTTGTTCAGGTCCATTACCGAGTTCTTGAATTTCGCCCATTCTACCGACTCCAAGCAATCCTGGATTGTTCCTCTGGCCATCAAGTGGTCCAATTTCCCAAAGTGAGGGCATGGGATCGAGCGATAGGCATCTCGGATGGTGGAATAGATCGAGGCTGTTTGATCCTCTGGTGCTGCGGGGCACATGCTGGTGGTAGTTTGGGAGTGATTTCTTAAAGCTGGCTTTATTGAAGTCCCCGGCGACGAAAGACGTTGGGGTATGCCGTCTGGTGTTTGTTGACCACGGCATGCAGCTCCTACATAGCTAGATGAACATCTGCCTTGGGTGGGATGTAGACCACGGTCAATAAGATGGAGGTGAATTCTCTCGGGAGGTATAAGGAGCAGCATTCACCACCAGATATTCCAGGTGTGGAGAGGAGGAGTTTGACAGAATTGCTACACCTATGCAATAAACCTAAGAGTTTATCATGAGGTTGACGCCAGCGCCTCTCTCTTTCCCAATTGCCTCCGTTCTTTCCATGCTATGAATGGAGAAACCTTTGAGCTAGAGGGCATTCCTTCTCAGAGGAGTGTTCATATTTTCTTAGGGACATTGTTCAGGATTCATTATTTGATTTTTTTGAAAATATGTCCTGTAAGCAATCCACTGATTCTCCTTTCATTCAAATATGCATCACAAATATTTTTGACATAACGATTAGTAACTGTGCTTTAGGTGAAAAGAGTCAAATTCATTACATGATTCAGCATTAAGTTTGATTTAAAAGAGTTATGGAGTCAGCCTGCCTCTTCTATGTACTGAGGTAAAGATGCGTATAATGTTCCTGTTGAGGATTCTGGTTGGATTTTCCATTCCAGGTAACCAGAACAAGGTTTCATAATGTAAAGCTATTTAGGTGATCTTGGATATATATATATATCCACCTTTACCCTTTAACCTCCTTAGGAATTGGCCTGATTTCGAAGAAGCAATCCATCTTATATTTTTTTCTGTTTTCCTGGAAAACTTTAACTGAGATCGAGCTACCCAATCCTGTCAGACAATTGTGCAAATAGAATACTAAATTGTAATGTTAAAAATAAAACAAATGGCAGTATCGGTGGGCTTATAGGTCCTAATTGTTGCTTTCTAGGAGCATCACATAATGCAATATATGCCTATGCCTAGATAGTAATCGTAACAAAATACATCCAAATAGTTCAACTTTGTGACACTATAATGTTTTGTCGACCCCAGAGGTCTTGGAGTAATATGCAGTTTCTGAAAAAGTTGCAATGAAATGGGTAACAGAATGATAAGGAGCATTGCATTCCCCCGATGTTAGCCATCTTTCTTCTCCTGTTAAGTCTTTTACAGTACAAAAGGATCATTCACATAAGCCATATTGGTTTAAATATAAATGTCAAGGGACTAAACTGAGGTTATATAATACTATCATTTGCAGTAAATAACATATAACATAAAGTGCAGTATATAAAGTCTTAAAAAGCATCTTATATAAAAGGTTACCCATGTCAATATATATATGTAATACCCAAATGGGAGAGTACAAAATGTTTATTGGCTCACCATTCTGCAAAATTGTGTCATTAGACCGAATATTTGCAATAGACACAATAAAGGACCCCATCAAGATGAGACGAGAAACATGCATATCTGTAACCAACAATGATGATCACGAGTAGGAAAAGGATAGAGGCATGGATGGTTCCTGCTCTTCACTCTTCCAGGGTTAAGGACGAACCCGAGGAACAGGCAGAAGCCGAGGATGAGATTATGTATGCCAGAGCAGATATATGAGAGGGTATCCATGGTATCCCAGTAGGAATATTGGTTTATCGGAGTTGGAGGAGTGACCACGCTTATATCATAAGCAATTACATTTCAGTCCTTCAAAGCTTTAATGCGTCAACAGGTCTTAGTGTTATATGCAGTTTCTGGAAAAGTCACAACAAAATGGGTAAACAAATGATAAGGAGCATATGAAAACAATATTTTCTATGGCTGCAGGGATTATCCATTGGAAGACTCTACATAAGTCCAATTTAAGGTAGTGCTAAACCACCTAGAGACTGCTTGTCACTGCAGAGGTCAAGCAAGCTGCAGCTGGAAATGTATTTGCAATCGTCACACCTAGAGCATTAAGCCAGTCTGGCTTGATAATGGTCTGCAAGTAAATTTGTCAAAGGAGGTAGACACAAGGAACTGCAATTGCTGGTTTACAAAAAATAATACAAAGTGCTGGAGTAATGGGTTGTTAGGCAGCATCTCTGCTGAACATAGATAGGCCACGCTTTGGCGACCAGAATAAGATTTCATAATGTATGGGTAGTTTCATTTATTATTTTCATCTTTACAGAGGTACAATGAAAAGCTTTTGTTGTGTGTTATCTAGTCAAAGAAAAGACTATACATGTTTACAATCAAGCCATATGCCATGTATAGATAAATGATACAACATTTAGTGCAAAATGAAGTCTAATTCAAGATAGGTCACAAAATGTGCCTGTCCATTTTCTCCAGAGATGCTGCTTCCTAACAAACTGAGTTACTCAGCACATTGTGTCTTTTGAAAGGAGGTGTCTTGCTTGTCTAATCGTTTCAGGAGCATTATAGTTTGTAAACATGACAATTAATTTTGCAGCATGCATCTGGGTTTAGATGCTTCTTAAAACTGAGATCTCTGGATTCTGATCAAGAGGATCATTAAACTTGATTTGTGAGGTTGTGAGCTGAATGGCTTTTTTTATGTGTAAGCCCCAACAAATGGTATTTCTGCTCAGTGTAACTGCCACACTCAAGTGTGAGATCACAGTGCACGGAGCAGTGGTAATGATTCCATAGTACCCATTATCAAATCTATTAATATGCTTCTAATCACCAAGAACTGGAGTAACTGTGACAGGACTACCAGAAATTGTTCCCCACATTGAGGACATTTTTCCCTATCAGTTTTGATATTTGACATTATCTTATAAGGCATGGCTTAATGCTGATGTAAGAGGGTTCAGTAAGGTTAGAGATACTCAGACCTCTACACACTTTCCATTGATATTGAGGTTCCACTGATAATCAAATGGGGTGAAACTGTGAAATAGTAGATGCCTGAATTCAGTGGACAGTGTGTTCTCAAATACAGTTAGTTTGAAAGGAAGTAACAGATATGAGAAACAAAGTATGGTAATATTTTGATGGAGTGAATAACCAGTGAATATCGATCACTTCTATCACAGAACTGGGTTTTAATTTATGGACTTTCAGTAGAAAACAATTGGAGATACCTCTTTTAAATCGTATAACTCTTTTGTTGGTGCCTGAGTCTGTTGATTAAAGCACATGAGAGGAAATCCCAGGGCACCAGTCCTAATGTTAGGCTAGGAGTCATTCATTGAAGTTGTTGTTGACCACCATCAAACTGTGATAAGACCAGATTTGATCACCAAGGACAAGATGCTGTGTGAGCCTGCTGTGTAGGCCCAGTTATCCAGGTAGTATATTGGGAAATATTCTTAGATATTCTGATTTGATTGAACTTCGTCCAACCATTGTTGATGAATATCAAGTGCTTCTCGTATATTTTTTATTACATCACCCAGAATTTTTTCTTTCAAGGTGGACTTGCATGTTTGCTTTGAGACACACAATACAGATTGACCAATAAGATTATTCCAAGATGCATCTCCCTTATAAATTTTAAAAAGTGGGTGATTTTCCATTGTCTATCAGCCTCGGGAATCAGATGTGACCAGACGGCATTAACTAGATTTAACATTTTACTGGTTAACATTTGCAACACTTGTTATAATGATTTGTTGTTGGCCTTAATTATGCTCTGTGTATTTTTTTAGATTGGCATGGTTGATAACTAATCACTATTGTTCGTCAGCGTTTCTTCACCAAACATGGGCGAATTAAATCGAGAAGTTTCTTTGACTAAAATCAGTGTTGATATATGGAGTCCACAGTTTCTTGTACAAATTTTTTCATCAATGTACAGGAATATATCAATGATTCTGATGAGGGAATGGATTGCATCCTGATTTAGTTGCTTTAGTATCAACCGTCCCACAGTGGTTTGGATGCTGTTGTAGGTCATCATCGTACTTGCACAACATATTTTTAAACATCTCTTTGAGTGTACCCTTTCTAGTCTTAAGCATAAATCAAGATTTTAAGCTGTATCTTTATAAAATATTCACAAGAAACACTGAATAGAGAGAGAGAGATTATTACTGTATCAACCTCTAATTCAAAGACTGATTTACTGCCTTCGTCTCTTTTTCTAAATGTGTTTAGCTGTCCATGATCCAGATTTCAGGCGGTGGTTTTCCCCTTCCTGACCAAGGAAGAGATCCTTCCAGCTAACATAACTCTGAAACAGTTATATTATAAAAATTGAAGCATGTTTAATTATGAGAAATAATTCCTAAAAAGATAATAAATTAAAAAAGATTTTAAAAATACATACATTTTTTAGAATACTAGAAAACATACCAATGAGTCGCCGACAAGTAAATTGTCCGTGGATGACGGAGGCTGAGGAATGCATTATGTGTCCTTACTTTATTTCATCTAACTCTTCTCTCCTACTCCTAAAACTCTTCTAATTTTTATATTGTTTTTCTACCACCCGGCCTCGTCCGCCTTTATATGTGAGATTTAAATTAACCAGACTAAGTGGTTGTAAATTAGTATGCCTTTACTATATATATTATCACCACACAGATTATGCATGCTACACATTCCTTATGTAGTCCGGTCCAGATCTTCATCCCTACTCTGGTCCCATCGGTCTTATAGCCAGTGCGTTACTCTCTCTCTTTAGATTTGATGCAGACCAGTGCAGGGATGAAAGCATGTCATGTTCCCTCCACTTGTACTGCATAAACACTATGAGTTCTAACCTCTATATGTGGGTCTGAACATTCAACATGGTGTTAGAAGTGGGATGCTCGTCTTGTCATACCCGCCGACTCTCCCTCACTCTCCCCCTCTCCCTCCACCACCGGCTCCTCCCGCCACCGCTGCCCGGCCTCGTCCGCCATTATCCCCGCACTGCGCCACAAACGTGCTCAGGCTGAAGACAGCTTCCTTATCATGACGGTCTCCTATGTTCCTTCTTCCTATTTGGAGGACCTGGTAGCCCAAACTGCTGCTGACGATACCTTACGATTGCTCTCCTCCGTCATTAAGCACGGGTGGCCAGACAAGTAATACAGATTACCACTCACAATCCTGCCCTTCTGTGGCGTTTGTGATGAACTAGTACTACAAGAGGACATTTTCATAAAGGGCCACAAAGCTGTAATTCCTGCCTCCTTACACAGCAAGTACTTTGATGCCGTCCATGCGGGGCAACCAGGCGCTGAGGCAACTGTCCTGCGAGCGAAAAGCATGTTTTTCTGGCCTGGCATGGCTGATTATATTCGGGAGAAAGTAAAGTCCTGTGCAGTGTGCAACAGTTTGACACCACATCAACAAAAGCAGCCACTTCTCTCACACCCGGTTCCCGACCTCCCATGGCCAATATTGGCAACTGACATTTTTGAGTGACATGGCAAACAATACCTGGTTCTAGTCGACTCGTATTCTGGATGGTTTGAAATTGATCTACTCAGTAGCCCCACCTCTGTAGCGGTAGTCCAGAAGCTGGAACGCCATTTCTCTGTTCACGTGTCTGCATCAGCTACTGCCTGACAATGGCAGTCAATTTACCAGCCAGTACTTCAAAAACTTTGCTGCACGCTGGGGTTTTCGTCATATCACCAGCCGCCCCGAATACCCTGTCAAATGGGCTGGCTGAACGTGCCGTCAGGAGTGCCAAACAAGTGATGGAACGATCCCACAGAGCAGGAGCAGACGTGTACCTAGACATGCTCAACCTGCGCAACATCTCCCGCGACCCGATATTGGGATCACCTGCCCAGCGACTGATGTCAAGGCAAACCAGAGCCACACTGCCTGTGGCGAAACAGGCACTAGTACCGTATGTGATCTCACCATCCGAAATCCAGTCCAAGCTATGAGAAAAGCGCAACGTTCAAAAAGGATGGTATGACAAGACGAGCAGACCACTTCCACCACTAGCCAAGGGACAGGTGGTCCATCTACAAACCGAAAAGGGTCACGACCGCCTTGGTGTAATTTCTGGAACATGCTTCCGAACCACGTTCATATTTGGTCAATGCCGATGGCGGCACCTACAGACGTAATAGACAGCACATCCTGCCTGTGAATGAACCAGCACCACCTCCGTATTATCCTGACCGCACAGGTATGCTTCCATCCCCATCCAGCGGCATCGGCCCGACCAGACCACCACTGCCATCCGCTCCTGATCTGGTCGTTTCGCCCATGGCCACGCTGCCTCGACCCCAGCCAAAGTCTCCAGTTTCATCGACGGGGATGCTGTTTCAATCTTCTGCACCTATTCTGCCACCGATCGTGTCGCCGGTGATGGGAGAAAATGCAGGACTGTACCGTACGCGTGCAGGTCACATCTGCAAGCTCACCCTAAAGTACATTTGAACTTCCATCCAGCTTACTTACATATACCATATGTAATCATCAGTACCTACATTTTGCATGCAATTATCATATCTATTTTATTAGGAATTAATTCTTTAAGAGGAAGGATGTAGATTAGTATGTCTTTAGTATATATATATATCACCACACAGATTATGCATGTTACACATTCCTTATGTAGTCTGGTCCAGATGTTCATCCCTACCCTGGGCACATCTGTCCCATAGCCGGTGCGTCACTCTCTCTCTTTTGATTTGATGCAAACCACGGGGATGAAAGCATGTCGTGTTCCCTCCGCTTGTACTGCAGTAAAGACTGAGTTCTAACCTCTATGTGTGGGTCTGATCATTCAACAGTGGTTGGCATAATTTGGTCGGTGTAGATTAAGTAGATGTAAGCCTATCCTTTCTTTTATGAATACCACACTCCTTATAAGGTTACTGTGTATGTTATGGTTCCTTTTCTCCCATCAGTCTTTGGTATAGGATGATTCTATTCTTAATGACATAATGGGTCAGTAATATATCTCTTGATACTAAGGGGAAAAAACATGCACTTATGTTAATCCACATTAAGTCTGTGAACCTAGGTCAGCTTCAGCTGCTGGCTAAAAGCCTTTTGACCCCAAATCAGCATCAGCTGCTGTGTTTAAAGCTTTTGTGTTACTAAACTGAGATTAGCAAAAGGCCTTTTCAGCCCGGGTTGTGAATATCTATCACACTGTCAGATCTGTGGCACAGTGGGGTAGACAGGGATAAAGTGATAGGACACCCATTAACAAGAGAGACAGACAGGAGATTGAAAGCAAACGGGATTCTAGGATGGCATGTTGCCTCCCTGGTGTCAGAGTCCAGCAGAACACAGTTTGGCTGTAGAACATTCTCGAAGGGTGGGGATGAGCAGCTAGAAGTCGTTGTGTACGTTGCTACAAGTTACATAGGTAGGAAAAAGAATGAGGTTCTGCAGAGTGAAAACAGAGTTAGGCAAAGAGGTTAATAATAATAATATATTTTATTGTCATTGAACATAGGTGCAATGAGATTTGGAAGGCAACTTCCATCCAATGTCATAACTTAAACAAGTAAAATTTAGATACGCAGAGAAACATGATTTACAAAAAAGACCAGTAAAAAAGTATAAAATGCCAATAGGTCTGTGCCGGGTCGATGTGCGACGTGACTATCCGAGGGAGACAGTTCATGGGGGTGGAGGCACTCAGCAGGGCCGGTTCAGAGCAGCTATAGCTCTGGGGATGAAGCTGTTCCTGAGTCTGGAGGTGCGGGCGTAGAAGGCCTTGTAACGTCTGCCGGAAGGTAGAAGTTCGAACAGACTATTACAAGGGTGTGAATTTGTGAATGCTGACGGCCTTCCTGAGGCACCGTGTCTAGTAGATGCCCTCCAAGGCTGGTAGCTGTGTCCCAATTATCTTCTGCGCTTTGTGGACAACGCGCTGAAGAGCTCTCCTCTCCGCCTCCGTGCAGCTGAGATACCACACAGAGATGCCATATGTTCGTATGCTCTCTGTGGTGCAGCAGTAGAAGGTTGTCAGCAGCTGTTGGGGCAGACCAGTCTTTTTCAGTGTTCTCAGGAAGAACAGTCGTTGCTGTGCCTTCTTGACCAGCGCAGCGGTGTTGGTGGACCACGTGAGGTCCTCCGAAATGTGTGTGCCCAGAAACCTAAAGCTGGACACTCTCTCCACACTGTCCCTGTTGATAGAGATTGGAGCGTATTCCCCATTATGTGTCCTTCTGAAGTTGATAACCAGCTCCTTGGTCTTAGAGGTGTTTAGGGACAAGTTGTTACATGAGCACCAGTCCGCCAGGTTCTGCACCTCCGCTCTGTAGTTTGTTTCATTACCGTTGGTGATCAGCCCGATCACCGTTGTGTCGTCTGCAAACTTGACGATGGTGTTGGTGTCGAATGCAGGAACACAGTCGTGTGTGAAGAGGGAATAGAGCATGGGGCTCAGTACATTGCCCTGTGGTGTGCCGGTACTCAGGGTGATAGTGGAGGACAGGTGCGGGCCCAGTCTCACTGCCTGCGGTCGTTCCGTCAGGAAATTCAGGATCCAGTCGCATATCGGCGAACTGAGGCCTAGCTGGTGGAGTATGGTGGTGAGCTTGGTGGGGATGACCGTGTTGAAGGCAGAGCTATAGTCTATGAAGAGCATCCTCACGTACGTGCCCTGTCTGTCCAGGTGAGGCAGGACAGTGTGAAGAGCCAGAGAGATGGCATCCTCTGTTGATCTATTTGCCCTGTATGCAAATTGATGTGAGTCCAGTGAGGCAGGGATCCTGGATTTGATGTGGGAGAGGACCAGCCTTTCAAAGCACTTCATGGGTATTGTAGTTGGCAACTTGACGGTAGTCGTTCAGGTTGGTGATATTTGACTTTTTTGGCACCGGCACTATGGTAGCCGTCTTCAGGGGAGTAATCTCTGGATTACTCCCGGTGCCAGTGAGGGTAGACATAGGAAGTTACAAGTGAGTGCATGGCTAAGGAATTGATGCAGGCAGAGGGATTCAGATTTTTGGACTATATGAATCTCTTCTGGGACAGGTTGTACCTAAATTGGAGGGGGGCCGGTATCAGACATTTTACTGATTGGGAGACTATAAATTAGATTGGCAGGAAAACAAGATAGATTGCAGCAGTGAGGCTGGTGAGAAGGTGGACATTAGTATATAAGTTAATAACAGCAAGTTCAGTAGACAGGTTAGGCAGGAGCATGGTAGTGATCGAGTAAAGATGGTTGGATTTTACTTCGGAGTCACGTGAGTGACTACGTGAAGAAGCCCGCCAGGCGCATGCGTGTCATTGCGCTACACGCATTGCAACTCGTCATTGTCGGGAGGAAGGATGTTCCTCCCGAACGGCAGGGTTTCGAACCTGCAACAGTAAGGTAAGGGAACATCGTTCTATACTTACCTTTTTTCTACAGAAGGCTGTGAAATCTGGCGGGGGAGGAGTCTGCAAGCAGCAGGCAGCCAGCAACGGCCAGTGGCACGACAGTCTCCCTTAGCGGGAGTCCGTGCGAATTCAGCTCCGGTAGAGAACACCGACAAGGGAGCCTCCGGAGCCGTCAGTCCGACAAACTCGGACAACAGCCCCAAGGACCGACGCTACAGGGGTCTGAGGGCTGCGGAAATCACAGCGGGAGGAAGGACGTTCCTCCCGAACGGCAGGTTGAAAACCAGCAACAACAGGTAAGAGATTTCCTTACCTTTTTTCTTGATTGCAGGAAGGCTCCCGAGCTGCCGCTGAACAGCAGCAGGCAGCCAGCAACGGATGTCGGCACCACTATCTCCCATAACGGGAGCGAGCCAAACTTCACCCCAAATGGGTGGAGGAAATCGGAGCCAACAACCCACAAAGACAGTGGGTTGTATTTGTGCTCTGTCCCCTTTTTAATATTAGGGGACAAAAGGAGATTGCGCTTCTGCCGTGGCTAAGCCAGGTGGAGTAAGCGCAACAGGAGACTACAGCTGCGGCCGGAGTCGGCTCCCGTAATGGGAATAGCTGTGCCCGACTTTCGCTCCCGACTCGCTCCCGCACCGGGCCGGGCGGGAGAGGGAGCAAAACTAATGTTTCCCCGCGCTAGGTCTGTACAGGAGGGGAAGCTGGACAAAGGAGTGTCCACAGTGCTGCTAGTGAAGCTGGCTGGGGGAGACAGCAGAGTCACAGGCAGCCGGCAGCAGCAGCCAAAGGCACGTTTATCTCCCGTTATAAGGAGAGCAGTGCCGACTTTTGGTCCCGCGCGGGCCAGAACACCACGGCCGGGCGGGAGACCATTCAAATGGGGCCGTTGACTTTGACAGTCATTAACGGCAGCAGACGGGTTAGAATGACGCTCACCCTTAGCAATGGACCTGCAGGTAAGAGCTGCAGTCTTTTTTTTTTTTTTGCATTTCTATGCTGATTGCAGGTGCAGAAAAAATGGGCTGCGACAAAGCTGGTGGCTAGATGGAATCAGCTGTGCACAGATGTCCTCCACACCGGCCATATCCACTCCACGGAAGGACAGTAAGGACAAAGCTGGGGAGGAGGACCGTGGAGCAGCGGGCAGCCAGCAGCAGCCAGCGGCACTTGGATCACCCGTAGTGGGATCAGCTGTGCCCGATGTCGCCTCCGCACCGGCCAGATCCACGCGGCCGGGCGGAAAGGCTAGACACAAAACAAACAAGGTCGTGGACTCAGAGGAGTCCGACTTTGAATCACCGCCGGCGGCCAGCGCCCGAGAGCGCTGGAGCGGGATGAAGCGGTGTATGGAGCTTTGCTCCAACGTGATAGACTCCGGGACATGGAGTCGGGTCACTGTGGGCCCTATGATAACCCACAGCAGTACCTCTTTGAGGGCTGCACAGTGCTTCTACCTCATCAGAGGGAAACACTGCGGGTCAGTTCTGGGCTGACCTGGAAGAGGGGTCCGCAGAAGAAAGTGTGCAAGGGGTGCAGGAACAAGAGAACCTACTGGAACCTAGCACCACCACGCACCCACCAGCAAAACTGGTGAAAGCTCGAAGGACCGGTACTCAAAAACATGAGTCTTTTAGGCCATGGCCCAGACCGGCCTTCTCGGAAGATGCGGGACCTCCAATGCCAACCAAACCGTAAATCCAGACCCCAGCGCTACAACAGCGAAGAACCTACAAAAAGGTAAACCTGCCACTGGTAACTATGGAGGTAGGTGGGTCTGGTTCCCTACAAACAGTGGGCACGGAGATTGGGTGGAGATAACACTCTCTTCTGAATGCATGGAGCATGATAACAACCGATATCTACATCTTAAGCAGTATCCACGGATATACAACAGAGTTTATACACGAGTACAGCCCTCCAGTTCAACATATACTGAACCGAATGTTCGTGCTTTCTGATAAAGGAAATCAAAAGCGCAAGCTGAACTGAAGCGGCTTTACATAAAAGGTGTAATTGAGAAAACTCAACACGAACCATTAAAATTCGTGTCCAATATATAAACAAAAAGATGATGGTCATCGCATCATCATAGATCTAACAAAATAGATACCTTTGTTACTGCTTAACAATTAATTCCCAAAGGTTACTTCAATGGCCAGCATCATTTTAAAAGATGCTTACTATTCAGTGCCTATACGAGGTGACCACAGATGTTACTTAAATTCAACTGGATGGGACAACTCTAGCAGTATAAAGCACTGCCAAATGGGTTATCATCAGCCCATGCTGTTCACAAAAATGTTTGAAACCAGCCCAAGCGTTTCTACAGAAACGTATACACATGGTCATGGCATATTTAGATGACATACTCATTATGTGCAAAAACATTGGAATTGGCAAAACAAACTGTAACAGCCACAAAAAAGTTATTTGGGGAACTGGGATTCATTTCATCCAGTTAAATCTAAACTAACGTCTCCCACTACTATGGACTACCTGGGGTTTCACCATTGACTCAGTTCACATGTCGGTGACTCTGCCTAAGGGAAAGGCTACAGATTTAATAGAGGCTTATAAAAACCTCACTGACATCAGCAAACCATCCATCAGATTGGTAGCCAAAGTCATTGGCATAATGATGGCTGCCTTTCCAGCCACACAATTTGGACCTCTACATTACCAAAACATACAGAGAGCAAAAAACAAGCACTCTAAATTATGCAGGTCACTTTGACAGATCTGTGAAACTACCAATCAGGCTAAAATGGAACTAAAATGGTGGATAGATAACTCTAGCCTTGTTCCTATCCAAGCATTGTCAGTAACCTTTTCCATGGTACTACAAACTGATGCCAGTACAATTGGTGCGGAGCCACCAATACCAATACCACCGTGGTAGCATACATTAACCACAGGGTGGAAACAAATCGACATCATGTGCCAATCAGGCCATACAAATTGGCAATGGTGTCTCCAGAAAGATATTTGGATATCAACCACTTATCTACCAGGAAGACTAAATTCAGTGGCAGACCAGGTCCCAGTTATCAAGTTATGTTACACAGGAACCAGACCCTGGGGCAGCGGCGACAGATGCATTTTTCGCTGCATTGGAGGGGAGGGGAAATTGTTTATTTACGCATTCCCTCCTTTCCTGCCTCATCAGTCAGGTATTAAGGAAATACAACAGACTCTGCATCTGGAATTGGTAGTACCCGATTGGCCTACACAACCATGGTTCCCAGTGGTATCAAACATGGAATCAGAGACATGAACATCCCATCTGTTCTGGAATATCTGGCAGGCCTCCACTACGATGAGGGGCTCAGTTACAATGCCATCAACTGCGCCAGAAGTGCCCTATCGACTTACCTATGGCAGGGGACAGACCATTACACTGTTGGGACTGACCCACTGGTACAAAGCCTATGAGGAGTACCAGATACTCCCATATATGGGATGTGAGTATAATCCTGAAGATGCTCAGGAATTGGTCTCCAGCAACAGTTCTGTCCTTACACAGACTGACATTAAAACGGTCATGCTAATGGTATTGGTGACGGCACAAAGGATACAGTCACTGCAAAACAAGACTGGACAACATGACTTTCTCAATGGAAAATATTACGTTTCATATTTATGAGATAGTAAGCAGAACAGAAAAAGGGATCAGCAGGCCTCTATATACAATTAGGTCATACCCAACAGATGACCGTCTGTGTATAATAAAACATCTGTCATTACACATGGAGAAAACGAATATCCTAAGAGGCAATGAAAAGGCACATTTTTTATCAGCCACTAGCAACCACACCAAGAGTGACGGTCCAGACCATCTCAAGATGGCTGAAACAGTTGCTAAACACAGGCTGGGGTGGATACTAAAATTTTAAAAATCTCTTTCCACCAGGGCTGCAGCTACATCGGCAGCGATACAGTTGGATGTACCAATGGACCAAATCCTCAAGGCAGCAGGATGGTCTGGAGGGGAAAAACATTCCAATTATTTGTAATAAACCAGTAATGACACCTGAAACATTTGCAGAAACAATTTAAGTTCTGTAAATTAATTTAAACCCATATAAAGGGGTTATAAACTTGTGTTAAAAATTTTATGATTTCAATGTCGAATTCATGTCCAAATTATGTTAACACAATCCTCCCAACAGTCAAGGCAGACGTGATGCATGGACTCGTTCCACGGCATGAAATCACAGCTTTAAAATCTTCACGTAGTCACTCACGTGACTCCGAAGTAAAATAGTAAGATTAAACGAGAACTTACCAGTTTGAAGTTTGATCTATATTTTATGAGGAGTTACGATGAGGGATTACGTGCCCTCCGCTCCCACCCAGATCATATACTTAACTGGTACCTCTTCTCTAATCTTACTATGTTTAGTCATTACAGTTATCTGTGATTCCACACCGCTGCTTTGAAGAATGACACGCATGCGCCTGGCGGGCTTCTTCACGTAATCCCTCATCGTAACTCCTCATAAAATAACGATCAAACTTCAAACTGGTAAGTTCTCGTTTAATCTTACTATTAAATTGCATTTATTTCAATACTAGAGGCCTTGCAGTTAAACAGTAGAATAAACTCAGGGCATGGATAGGTACGTGTGAATGGGACGCTATACCCATTCTGGAACCTTGGCCAAACAAGGACACGGCTGGCAGCTTAATGTTCCTGGGTACAGGTGCTATAGGAGAGATAGCAGAGGCGGGGGAATTGTTAGACTGATTAAGGAAAACATCATGGGTATAGCCCAAGATGACTTTACTGAAGGGTTGTCCAGTAAAGCTGTATGGGTAGAGTTGGGAGGGTCTTGACCTGAAACGCCGCCTATTCCTTTCCTCTAAAGATGCTGCCTGACCCTCTGAAGAAGGGTCTCGACCTGAAGCGTCACCCATTCCTTCTCTCCAGAGATGCTGCTTGACCCAATGAGTTACTCTAGCTTTTTGTGTCTACCTTCAGTTTGAACTAGCATCTGCAGGCCCTTCCTACACAGAGAAGTTGGGACCTTGTGTTATAGTGGTACAAGATGTTGGTGAGGCCGCACTTTGCGTAATGTGCTATTTATAGGCCATTCTGCTCTAGGAAAGGTGCTATAAAGCTGGAAAGGATACAGAGAAGATAACAAGGATGTTGCCAAGACTCAAGGGCCTGAGCTATAATAAGATATTAGGCAGGCTAGGACTTTATTCCTTGGATCGTTGAAGGATGATGGTTATTTTGTATACGTGTATAACATCATGAGGGGAAGAGATAGGATTAAAAAGCTAAGGGAATCAAGTACAAGAGGGCATAAGTTAAGGTGAGAAGGGAAAGATCTAATAGGAACCTGAGGGGTAACGTTTTCACATTGCAAATGGAGTGGGTATATGGTACGAGCTGCCAAGGGAAATAGTTGAGGCAGGTGCAAAAGCAATGTTTAAAGACATTTGTACAGTACATGGATAAGAAAGGTGTAGAGGCATGTGGGCCAAAAGCAGACAAATGGCACAAGCTTTATTTGGGCATCTTGGTCGGCATGAACAATTTGACGAAGTGCCTGTTTCTGTGCTGGATGACTCAATGACTCGAGAATTTTTGTAATCCAGATTTTGGGACAATAATCCAAAGAAATGAGATCAAATCCCAGTTGTGGAATTGAAATTCAGTGAATTAAATAAATTAGAATTTAATATAAAGGTAGTGATTTTATAGTAAACCTATGGAACCAACAGATGTAAAAATCCATCTGGTTCATTGATGTATTTCATGGAAGGAAACATTTATCCTTATTGAGCCTAGCCTACATGCGCCACTCAACCAACATCCACAGTAATTGGTTGACCCTTCTGTTATCCGTAATGGCCAAGCAAGCCATCCAGTTGCATCAAAAAGGATAAAATTGATCCGCTTGGCATCTGATTCTATTAATTTCCAAAGGAAATTGATACATCCAGTAATGGCAGCTTTTGAATACCTTCGAGTTAGCATTTGCAAACTCGAGAAGCATTTGTCAATTTCAAAATATAATGATAGCACTCATCAAAGACATCAAAATCTGCATCATTGTATCAACATGATGTTGCATGTGAACAAGGTGTAATAGATAACTTAAAAGTAAACACATCATAATCGTCATTCACAGAGAAAGAACAATGTTCCTTCAATCCCAGCAGATTGTTAGTTGCACCTGATCCCAGCAGAAGAATTTTGTCCACCAAATGGGAAACAGAAACAGAATGCCCACACGGATCAACCATTGGTTTTAATTGAGGGTCTAGCAGCACAGTGAAGAATTGGAAGATGGCAGAACATTGATAAATACATGTTATACCTGTGTTTTTATGATATTTGTTATGATCTGAACATTAAACGTATGGTGTGCATGTCACATTGCTTGTTGCTGTAATCTGTAAATGTTGTAGGTAACTGTTGCATTACTAAGTTTACATTTTGATTCAAACTACAATGGTTTTATAAGTTGACTTTTCTTATTGACCTCAGAGGAACGAGGATGCCTACTGATTTATTAAAATTGATTCTGCTCAGGAATGCGAGGTTCTACTCCACTGGATGTTGCAGCTGCTTCATGCATTGACAATAATGAACTTGCACTCGCTCTGCGGGAACCGGATATGGAAAAGGTAATAAAGGTGTAATGGAACCCATACATATTCAATCAATATCAGTCGCTAAACCTAAGCAGCAGTGAAGTTGTAAGAGGAAAGAAAAAATAATGCTCAGTCGAAGTATCCAGACCTGAAACATCACCTGTCCATTTCCCCAAAGATGTTGCCCGACCTGCTGAGGTCCTCCAGCACTCGTGTTTTGCTCAAGATTCCAACATCTGTAGTTCCTGTGTCCTCCAAAATAATGCTTTGTTCTACATTGTTCCACATAGGATTAAAGTACTATGTATTACAATTTGCAAGAAAAATCTTTTAGTTTGTGCAACATTGGTACAGTGTTTTATGCAGATCCAGGTGTAAATTGCATAAACAAATAGATGCAATAATGAACCAGGTGATATCACTTTTCACTGAGAGAAATTACTTTTCCCCATAATAGTTTGTGGAATGAAGAGGAAATTTTAGATCAAAAGATTAATACATGGCACTTTGCATGTAATTTGCCTTCCATTCTATTAATTTGATGCTGTTTATCAGGAAGCTCCTGTGTTTTTTCTGTAATATTTGTTCTTTAAACATTCAGTGAAGTTCATAGTTTTGCACAGAAAAAAAAGTTGACTTATCACACATTTTCCATTTGTGGCTATTGTTTTCTCAAAAACTGTAGTGTGATCATGTTTGGGGTAATGCCGATCTTTCTTTTATGCATGTACATAGGAAGAACAGAGCAGGAGTAGGTCACCTGGTCCAAACCTGTTCTGACATTCAATATGATAATGGCTGATCTACCCAAGACCTCAATTCATCTTGTGTGCCAAGTCTCTACAGCCTGACTTCCTTAATCTTACAAAAAATTATCTGCCACCATTTTAAATATTTCTCATGATCTAGCCTCTAAGATAGGACAGATTCACTGCCCTCTGTGAGAAGAAATTTCATTGCATTCTTCAACTGTGGCCCCTGGTTCTGGACTCCCCCAACATCGGGAACATGTTTCCTGCCTCTAGCGTGTCCAAACCCTTAATAATCTTATATGTTTCAATAAGATATCCTCTCATCCTCTGAAATTCCAGAGTATACAAGCCCAGCCGCTCCATTCTATCAACATATGACAGTCCCGCCATCCTGGGTATTAACCTTGTGAGCCAATGCTGCACTCCCTCAATAGCAAGAATGTCCTTCCTCAAATTTGGAGATGAAAACTGCACACAATACTCCAGGTGTGGTCTCACTAGGGTCCTGTGCAACTGCAGAAGGATCTCTTTGCTCCTATACTTAACTCCTCTTGTTATGAAGGCCAACATGCCATTCACTTTCTTCACTGCCTGCTGTACCAGCATGCTTACTTTCAGTAACTGATGTACAAGGACCCCCAGATCTTGTTGTACTTCCCCTTTTCCCAACTTGACACTATTCAGATAATAATCCTCACATTTATCCACATTAAACTGCATCTGCCATGCATCTGCCCACTCACCCAACCTGTCCAAGTAACCCTGCATCCTCATAGCATCATCCTCACAGTTCACACTGCTACCCAGCTTTGTGTCATCTGCAAATTTGCTAATGTTACTTTTGATCCCTTCTTTATGTCAACAACCAATTTTTGCTGACATAAAGGGCCAGGTTAGACACAAAATGCTGCAGTAACTCAATGGGTCATGGAGCAACTCTGGAGAAAATGGATAGGTGACATTTTGGGTCGGTAAACTTCTTCAGACTGATTGGGGGGTTTGGGGGGTGGACACTGGAAGCAAGAAAGAAACAGGACAAATCAGGGCCAGCAACAGATGATCTCAGGCAGGGAGATTCCTCCTTGATCTTTATTAAGGGATAGGCTGTTGGCTTGTCACCATGATACAAGATTCTCAATTTATTTCCTGTACTTCATCTCATCATTATCAATCTGGCCAGCACTAGCCTTACAGTATCATCACGAACAAGTTGGCGTTATACATGGTCACACAGTCATGGGTGTGCCAATTTTCCAAATTAAAGCACGCATGTTTTATTCTAGTCCTGATGAATGACCATCAACTGTAAGAAGGTAACTTTTTTCTCTCCATATCGCTTCCTTACCTACTGAGTATCCCTAACAATTTCTGTTTTCTCTTTAGATTTCTAGTATCTGGATTTTTAAAAGTTTTTTGGTAATGGATCAGTTTCTCATTGTGCAGTTAGCAATTACAGATTTGAGCAAAAGTATCATGAAAAAAAACAGTCCTAACTATGAGCAGGAAGTACATTTTTAGGCCTGACAGAATACTTTGATGTGCATCACTTACATGGGATATTTAGTCTTTTTCATTGATGAATGCTATGAATTATTCTGTAAATTATTCCCTTTTGGATTTTGCCATTTATTTCTATTAATAGGTGGTGACATACCTGGCGGGATGTGGATTGCAAAGCTGCCCGATGCTTCTGGCAAAAGGATATCCAGATATTGGGTGGAATCCTGTTGGAGGCGAACGCTATCTAGATTTTCTACGTTTTGCTGTATTTGTTAATGGTGCGTAGTTCAAATGAGCAAATCTCAAAAAAAGTTGAATAATTATATTTTAATACCTTTTTCGTGGAGTCAAAATTCCTTTGGGCACCAAAATTTGTACATGAATATCACAAAATTAGCTAAATTAATTGCATAGATATAACAGCCGAAAACTATCATCATACAACATGTCCTGAGGGTTAGTTGGCTGTCGGTTTGCCCTATTGTCACATATTCTTACCCAATAAAGATTGCTTATGATCCAAGACTCAAAACCGAGCCTGAATACTAATGTTTTTTTCCATACCCATTTTGATCTGGAATAGCAGAAAGAAAAATGTACAATACTCACACATAAAAGGACAGTATTTGTTTGTGATCAAGAGCTGAGGGCATCAGTGATAATTCTAAGCAAATTATCCCAACTTCAATAAACACAGAAATGTAGAAATGGATCAGGCCTGATCAACCTTTCTATACAATCGTAGCTAACTCAATACCGGATTTCCGCTTTTCCATATACCCCTTTACTTATTTTTACATTATTTATCCCCTTGATCTCCTCTTCTCCATTGGAATAAATTACACCTACACGAGAAAGCAAACTTGGGTCCCAATTTGATATATCTCATTTGAAAATCTCCTCTGAGTGCAGATCTCCATTTGTACTGCAAAAAAGTTTAAAATAGTGTTACAGAACTCAATACAGAAGCAACATTGCCTGTTGGTGGACATAACTGATGTATAATGAAATTATTTCATGACTGAAAAGGAAATCTTATTGCACTAGGGAATACAAACTATGCTTGTTTGTAGCCTTGTTGCACTGGGGAATACATATATAATGTTTAATGCCTCGAAAACAGTGAACATGAACATAGAATGTAATGAAAGGCTTTGCAGTCGTAATTATAAGAAGCATGTGGAACTCTTGCTGTTTCCTACTGATTTGCCAACAGGGTGTTTGGTTTGTAATTTTAGGTGAAAGTGTTGAAGAAAATGCCAATGTCGTTGTGCGCTTGCTAATACGTCGCCCTGAATGCTTTGGGCCAGCCCTACGAGGTGAAGGTGGTAGTGGTTTACTTGGGGCCATCGAGGATGCTATCAAGATTTCTGAGGATCCTGCCCGTGATGGACCAACGGTCAAGAAAGACCGTAGACGGGAATTGTAAGAAAACAACGTTAATTTGAATCAGCAAAAATATATAGCATATATATATTTCCTTTTATAAAGATTGCCGGCCTGAGATATTGATCTGTTGGTGAAATCGACTGAAAAGTGGGGTGATGCATTTTGGGACCATAATGGTGCTGGGACATAGAACATGCATGAAAGGGCCTTACAGAGTATTCCAGATCAGCAGTATCTTGGACTACATGTCCTTAGGTCTTTGAAGGTGACATCAAATATCGAAAACATGGTTCAGAAGGCACAATGGATATTGGCCATTTGTTGGAGCTTTGAATAAAGGCTGAGATTATTTTTCCTGGTGAGAAGAAAGCTAAGGGGTGACATTATAGAGTTTCGTAAAATCATGAGCGGCATAGATACGGTGGATCGCCATGGTCTTTTTCCCCCAGAGTGGGAGAGTTCAAAGTTAGATGGCATAGGTTAATGGGAGGTGAAAGATCTAAAGGGAGGCACATTTTTCCACATGAGAGACATGTTTTTCCACACAGTCATTGGGGGATAGATATACACCGAGCTGCAAATAGAAGCAGTGGAAGCAGGTACAATTACAGTGTTTAAAGGGTATTTGGTCAAGTCCATTGTTGGTAAAGGTTTAGAGGGGTTTAGTACGAATGTAGGCAAATGGGACCAGCTCAGGCAGACAACTCGCTCAGCACGAATGAGTTGGGCTGAAGGGTCTGTTTTCGTGCTATAGTTTATGATTTAAAAAATGTGCATCAAGCCATGTTAGAAAATACAGGGCAGGGGTCCAGATGTTTGATCATAGCAATAGATTTCAAGGAGTATCTTATTGAAGGAAAGGGATTTAGAGAAAAAAATGGATCCGTGCTGCCCATTGATGGTTTTGGAGGACATTCCAGACAGTGTCCTAGCAACTGATGAAAATAATTAAACATAGCAAAAGGATTTGAGGATTTGAGTATAAGAGCAGAGAGGTTCTACTACAGTTGTACAGGGTCTTGGTGAGACCACACCTGGAGTATTGCGTAGTTTTGGTCTCCTAATCTGAGGAAAGACATTCTTGCCATAGAGGGAGTACAGAGAAGGTTCACCAGACTGATTCCTGGGATGGCAGGACTTTCATATGAAGAAAGACTGGATAGACTGGATAGACTAGAATTTAGAAGATTGAGGGGGGATCTTATAGAAACTTACAAATTTCTTAAGGGGTTGGACAGGCTAGATGCAGGAAGATTATTCCCGATGTTGGGGAAGTCCAGAACTAGGGGTCACAATTTAAGGATAAGAGGGAAGTCTTTTAGGACCGAGATGAGAAAATCATTTTTTACACAGAGAGTGGTGAATCTGTGGAATTCTCTGCCACAGAAGGTAGTTGAGGCCAGTTCATTGGCTATATTTAAGAGGGAGTTAGATGTGGCCCTTGTGGTTAAAGGGATCAGGGGGTATGGAGAGAAGGCAGGTACAGGATACTGAGTTGGATGATCAGCCATGATCATATCGAATGGTCCTACTCCTGCACCTATTTTCTATGTTTCTATGTTTCTATACAGCAATGATAGGAATGCTTCTTTAATTGGTGAATGGCCCATATAAACTTTTTTAAGAATTTGTTTTGATCCATGCAAATGATAAATGACCTAGAAACTGTGAATAGTTCTGCACTGATTGTCATTATCCGCACCCACTCTTTCAGGAGACATAGACTGTACACATTATTAATTTAAGAGTTTAGAAGTGAATAAATTGATCCTGAGCAATGCAGAGTGGGCAGTAAAGCTATTTGGAAGCACAGATTTATACCATCACACCCACAGAATCCAACTCTCCTTGCTCCTTGATTTATAAATAACTGTAGAATAATTGTTGTATTGCAGTACATCGACAGGAAACGAAGCCCAAGTGCAATTGAATATTCTATTATGATTAATAACATACTTTTCACCTATTGCAGCTATAGTGAAGAGGTCCATGAAGAAAATCGTGTCCATCTGGGGAATGCCATCATGTCTTTCTATTCAGCACTAATCGATCTATTGGGCCGCTGTGCTCCAGAAATGCATGTAAGCAATGACCTAATATTGATAAACCAATTGCAGCTTGCTGTTGAACCACCCTCCTATACATGTGCCTGTTATCTTTCTTTCTCATTCCAAAACTGTTTATGTAAAAGCTTTGAAAGATAAGTAAAATGTTATTAAAATGAAAGCAAAAAGAAACAGATCTGTCCTGTCAAAACAAGCAAATGACTTTGTTTTTGAGCTTCAGAGATTAATCTGAAGCCAAACATTTAAAGCTTGAATTTGACATTGAAATGTACGTTGTGTTTCACCCTTGTCTTTCTGGGAAAATGGAGTGGACAAGCCGCCTGCCATAACTAATCCAACACATTCTCTGACATTTTGGACGCCTTTAATGTGATCCCACCATCGGTCATCCTACCCATTCCTATCCCTTTCAGCATTCCATTGAGACCATTCTCTCCACAACTCCTTGGTTTTCTTATTTCTTTCCTACTAAACCCACCCCCACCCGGGCACTTTCCCCTGTAACTACAGGAGATATAGCACCTGCCCCTCCTTTGCATCGGCGAGACCAAGTATAAAGTTACTGTTTTGCCAAACACCAAGGCCTGCTGGAGCTCCCGGATACGAACCACTTTAACTTGGAAGTGTGCCCTTCCCATTCCCGTACTGACCTTTCTATCTCACACTCCTCCATTGCCAGAGTGAGGCCACTCACAAACAGGAAGAACAGCACCTCATGTTCCACTCGGATAACTTAAATTAATTCTCCATTTAAAGTAATACAACCCCTCATCACACCTCCCCCCCCCCGCCCACCAGTCCTCTCTACACATACATTTCTCCCACCATCCACCACTCTACGCCCAACTTAAAGGAAAGATGTATTTGCATAGGATAGGACCCAAAAGAGATATTATGTAGATGGTGCCAGGGATGGAGAAATGTAGATGTGAGGAAAATGTAATAGATTGAACATGTTCTTGTTCACTTGCTGCAAGTGTGGTCAGGCAAAAACCTTCAACACATTGATATGGTGCATGGGTGTGTACTTGACAAGCCACAAGTTTTGTGTCAACATACAGATTATTACTGGAAGGTGTGGTTCGGTGGGATTGTCTTAGATACATAAGCAGCACTATTTAAATGTGCTGGTGGTACAGTTTCAACTGGCATAGACTCAATGGAAGAAATAATTCCTGTACCGTTAATTTGATTCGCTATCTGCCTTCGACTCTGTGGACTAAAATACGATTTCCGGTTCATTTTGAAATAGGCGCTTTTCCAGAACTGGCTTTTTGCTAGTTTGTAATTTTTTTCTCTTTTTCAACAGTTGATTCAAGCTGGCAAAGGTGAAGCATTGAGAATCCGAGCTATCCTGCGATCCTTGGTTCCCATTGAAGACTTGGTTGGTGTTATAAGCCTGCCAGTGCAGATACCTGCCTTTGGAAAAGGTAAAGTTAAATTGATTTTGCTGGTGTGCTCGACGTTTGAACGTTCAAAATGCCAGATGTACTCAGCAGGCCAGGCATCATTCATGGGGAGAGTCATTGTACTGCACAATACTTGGCCCAATTCATCCATCCCAACCATTATGCCTCTCTGTGCTAATTCCATTGGCCTGAATTGGGCCCATATCCTTCCACACATTTCCAATATGTGTTCTGGCTTTTTACACATTTTGAAAGTTTCTGCCACCAACACCTCTTCCGGCAGCCTCTGCCATAAGTGGGCCAATTGCAGTGTCCCTGTTAGACGCTGCCGGGATGGTGGTGGAGGCAAGTAGGATAGTTGCATTCAAGTGACTTTTAGATAGGCAAATGGTTATGCAGGAAATGAAGCTAAACGGATTACGTTCTGGCAGAGGCGTTAGTTTAACCTGACATTTTGTACGGCATGGACATCATGGGCCTGTTCATGTGCTGGACTGTTCTATGGCTCATGTATAATAACCACCGTCTGTGTGGAAAACATGCCCCTAAGATTTACGAGGATGCGATACGATAGAACTTTATTTATCCCAGGCGAGAAATTGGTCTGCCAACAGACATAAAACAAAACGAGATACGTGTAACATGAAATTATAGTGATGAGTGGAAAGTCCAGGATTGGGGCTGTGCAAAGATTGGGGAGGGTGAAGGGGAGTCATTCTACTCTACGACAGAATGGGGAGGAGTTGTACAGTTTCATGGCCACAGGAAATATATTTGGCTGTGGCGTTCTGTGCGGCAACTTGGTGGAACCAGTCACGGCACAGTGGCGCAGCGGTAGAGTTGCTGCCATACAGCAAATGCAGCACTGGAGACCCGGGTTCGATCCTGACTACGGATGCTTTCTTTAAGGAGTTTGTACATTCTCACCGTGACCTGTGTGGGTTTTCTCCGAGATCTTCAGTTTCCTCCCACACTCCAAAGATGTATAGATTTTTAGGTTAATTGGCTTGGTAAATGTAAAATAAAAATTGTCCGTAGTGTGTGTAGGATAGTGTTAGTGTGCGGAGATCGCTGGTCGGCTTGGACCCGGTGAGCCGAAGGGCCTGTTTCCGCGCTGTATCTCTGAAGTCTAAAACTAAAACAATCTGATGCTGAAGGTGCTCCTCAGGTTGACCCGTGGCGTCATGGAGGGGGTGAGCTGTATTGTCCAAGATGCTCTGCAGTTTGAGGAGCATCCTCCTCTCCAAGACCATATCCAGTGAATCTAACAATGTTGTCAGGACTAGAGGGTCTGAGCTATAGCGAGAGTATGCTGGGACTATTCCTTGGAGCGCTGGAAGAAATGGGGTGATCATATAGAGATGTATAAAATCATGAGAGGAATAGATCGGGTAGATGCACAGAGTCTCTTGCTCAAAGTAGGTGATGGTCCAGAGGACATAGGTTTAAGGTGAAGGGGAAATGAATTAATAGGAATCCGAGGGGTAACCTTTTCACACAGTGGGTGGTTAGTGTATGGAACCAGCTGCCAGCGGTGGTAGTTGAGGCTCGGATATTCTCAACGTTTAAGAAACAGTTAGACAAGTACATGCAGCATTTTTGTCTACATGGATAGGACAGGTTTGGAGGGATATAATAATAATAATAATGGATGGGATTTATATAGCGCCTTTCTAATACTCAAGGCGCATTACATCGCATTATTCATTCACTCCTCAGTCACACTCGGTGGTGGTAAGCTACTTCTGTAGCCACAGCTGCCCTGGGGCAGACTGACGGAAGTGTGGCTGCCAATCTGCGCCTACGGCCCCTCCGACCACCACCAATCACTCACACACATTCACGCACATTCACACACAGGCAAAGGTGGGTGAAGTGTCTTGCCCAAGGACACAACGACAGTATGCACTCCAAGCGGGATTCGAACCGGCTACCTTCCAGTTGCCAGCCGAACACTTAGCCCATTGTGCCATCTGTCGTCCCGATATGGACCAGACGTAGGCAGGTGGTACCAGTGTAATTGGGAGATGCTGGCCGGCGTGGTCAAGTTGGGTCAATAGACAATAGACAATAGGTACAGGAGTAGGCCATTTGGCTCTTTGAGCCAGCACCGCCATTCAATGTGATCATGGCTGATCATCCCCAATCAGTACCACGTTCCTACCTTCTCCCCACATTTCCTGACTACACTATCTTTAAGAGCCCTTTCTAGCTCTCTCTTGAAAGTATCCAGAGAAACGGCCTCCACCGCCCTCTGAGGCAGAGAATTCCACAGACTCACCACTCTCTGTGAGAAAAAGTGTTTCCTCGTCCCTGTTCTAATTGGCTTACCCCTTATTCTTAAACTGTGGCCTCTGGTTCTGGACTCCCCCAACATCGGGAACATGTTTCCTGCCTCTAGCGTGTCCAAACCCTTAGTAATCTTATATGTTTCAATAAGATCCTCTCTCATCCTACTAAACTCCATATAAGCCCAGCCATTCCATTCTCTCAGCAAATGACAGTCCCGCCATCCCGGGAATTAACCTTGTAATCTTATGCTGCACTCCCTCAATAGGGTCGAAGGGCCTGTTTCGATGCTATATCACTATGACTATGACTGTATCTTTAAATTTCTCCTCTCTTAAACCTGTGTCCTCAACTTCTAGACTCCCCTGCCCTGGGGAAAAAACTTGGACTATCTTTCCTAAGCACCTCATGATTTTCCAAACGGTATAAGGTCATCCATCGGCCTCCTACATTCCACTCAGAATAAACATAGCCTATCCAATCACTCCTCATAAATACAGACTTCCATTCCAGGCAGCATTCTGGTGAATCTCTTCTGCAATCTTTCTAATGCTGCCACATACTTCCTGTGGTGTGGCAACCAGAATGATACAAAACTCCAAATGCGGCTTAAACGTTTTGAGCAGCTGCAACATGAAGACCCAACTCATACTCAATGTCCTGGCTTATGAAGGCAAGCATATCAAATACTGCCGACTCTCCCGACGCCGGAGCACCATCACCCGGCGAGAACGGCCTGGAACATCGGGCCTCCGTAGAGGCAACTGTGGAGGCCTCAATAGGCCCGACTATGGGTGAACTGGGGTTCGGGACTGGACTTTGTGCCTTCCCTCATAATGGGAACCATTGTGGGGGGATGTTTTTTATGTTCTAAAACTCTTATTAATGTTATGTCTGTTCTTTCTTTATGTGCTGCAAAATGGCAATAAGCATTTCACTACACCTAGTGTGTATGTGACTAATACAATACCTTTGGTACTATCCTATCCACCCGTAATTAAACCCTGTCTCACGGTGCGAGTCCACCCATGAGTGATCCCGAGTTAAAAACAAATCAAACTCGTGGTAATCACGTATAATTAACGCAGCGGGAACGTCGGAACTCGTGGACATAACTTAGCGACTCGTAACGCTAACGGCAGGTACTCGGGGAAACTTGTTAACTCGTGAAAATATTTCAACATGTTGAAAGATTTCCACGAGTCAAATTTACTCTTGAAGGAAAAATTTGAAACTTTTAAACTCGTTGTAATACCGTAGTAGCCCGTGAGTTTACCGTAGTGACTCGTGAGTAACTCGTGGGTTTGGCCTGAGTGCCAGAAGTGAAATGTTGAAGATTAGTCAGATCTTAATGGAAAATTTTACAGTGATCTAACAATTCACTGTTAAGGAGCAAAAAGCACACCGGGGATCTGAGAAACAGTGGTCAGAAAAGTCAGTATGGAAATGTGAAAGGAAGTTAAAATGGTTAGCAACCAGGAGATCCATTAGGCTTTGGCGAAACGAGCGCAAGTGTTCGGCGAAATGGTCGGCAAGACTACGCTAGGTATCGCCGATGTACAGGAGACCATATCGGGAGTTGATCTGTACGAACATTGAATTCTTCAAATTTAAGTAACACCCCTCCTAACCCCCACTTTATTTTCTATCCTCACTCCACCCCCTTCCCACACACCCATTTCTCCCACTATCCCACCCCAGTCACCCTGCTTCTTTCCATTCTTTGTACGTTCTTCTCCCATTCCCAGGTACCTGATTTCCCTTTGATCCCCCCCTTTTTTCCCCCTCCGCATTTGTCCCCTTTCCCCCTTCTGTCTATTTCCCTTCCTGTGGTGCTGCACGGCAGAAGCCTTCCTTTCCTCAAAATTCCTTTGCCTCACTGTCCGAAAGTTAGACTTATAAAGCTGATGTACTGGCTAAAACAAACTTAACTAGGTTACAATAATGGGACAATAGTTAACCAGTATTAACTAGATATATTATGTTGTTCAGGTTAATAACAGGGTTTGTTTCAGATGCAAAAGAAGACTGTTCTGTTTTTTGGTTTCAGTACAGGGGCTTAGCTCCTAACACAAACCAACCTCCCTTCCATTGACTCCATCTACACCTCACGCTGCCTCGGCAAGGTCAGCAGCATAATCAAGGACGAGTCGCACCCTAGCCACTCCCTCTTCTCCCCTCTCCCGTCAGGCCAAAGGTACAGAAGTGTGAAAACGCACACCTCCAGATTCAGGGACAGTTTCTTCCCAACTGTTATTAGGCAACTGAATCATCCGACCACAACCGGAGAGCAGTCCTGAAATCTACCTCATTGGTGAACCTCGGACTATCCTTGATCAGACTTTGCTGACTTTACCTTGCAATAATCGTTATTCCCTTGTCATGTATCTATACACTGTAAATGGCTCGATTGTAATCATGTGTTGTATCCCCATGACCTCCGTGGGTTTTCTCCAAGATCTTTGGATTCGTCCCACACTCCAAAGATTGACAGTATTGTAGGTTACTTGGCTTGGTGTAAATGTAAAATTGTTCTTAGTGTATGTAGGGTCGTGTTAATGTGCGGGAATCGCTGATTGGTGTGGATTCGGTGGGCCGAAAGGCCTGTTTCCACACTGTATCTCTAAACTAAGCTAAACGCTTTTCACTGTACCTCGGTACATGTGACAATAAAGTAAACTAAATGAAACAGATTTGCAAAATTATTTTCTTGTATGACGGAGACTAGAGCTGTGTGCCTATTGCAGTCTATATCCTGGGTTTTGGGCTAATTTGATTGTTTTTGTTTTCCAGATGGCAACCTTGTTGAGCCTAAAATGTCAGCCAGTTTTGTCCCTGACCATAAGGCTCCCATGGTGCTGTTCCTGGACCGTGTGTATGGGATAGAGAGTCAAGATTTTCTCCTTCATGTTTTGGAGGTTGGCTTCTTACCTGACATGAGAGCTGCTGCCTCCTTGGACACTGTGAGTAATGATTTTAAGTACAATATTTCAGAAAATATGCATACAAATCAGTTGTTATCAAATGTTTTGGCATTAATTTGTTTTCACTTTTCTACAAGAGTGTATCAAGACAGATTCATTATAGCATCACGTTTGGCATAGACATCATGGGCAGAAGTGGCCTCTTCCTGTGCTCTACTGTTTTATGGTCTGTGTTGCAGGCTCTTCTGAACTGGTCTAGTGTGGAATATCACTCACTGTCTCAGGCACAATCACACTCAAACATAACTTATTGTTCCAATCTTTATTTATCTGGCAGTTTGTGCGCCAGCGGAATGAACATTGACTTCTCTAATTTCAGGTAGTCTCAACAGTCTCCTCCCCTTCTCAGCTCTCCCTCAGCCCTCTGGCACCTCTTTCTTTCTTCTTCCCGCACCCCCCCCCCCCCCCCCCCCCCCCCCCCTCTGAAGAAGGGTTTCGGCTCGAAACGTCGCCTATTTCCTTCGCTCCATAGATGCTGCTGAGTTTCTCCAGCACTTTTGTCTACCTTCGATTTTCCAGCATCTGCAGTTCCTTCTTAACCATTCATTATGGTGCTGGATTCAAATGTTCTTTGAGCATTTCATCAATTCCGTCAAATCAGTTCATGTTGATGACCTTTTGAAAGGTTTTTCATGAAACTGAAATGTTAACACTGATTCTCTCTTCTAAAGTACTGTTTGACCTTGTATTGATAGCAATATTTAAACTTTTCAAATTTCCAGGATGTTTAGTATTTTATTTTTGTATTATTTCATAGAACAGATTGGGAAAAAACTTCAGACAATTCACAGCGATATACATAACACTTCATGTAACAATGGTCATTATTTGGATAGGCTGAAGTACCTGGCTATGCTTATTTTAGCATGGAATAGATCAACAGGTGATGTTCTGGAGATATACCAAATAACGATGGGGTATATTGCACACATGTCAATGCATAAATTCATGTTAGGAGATTGGGGGAAAAACCATGGATCACATACATTTCAACTCTGCTTGATGAGGTTGAGGTAAGAGTTTGGTAACTATTATTTTACTTCGGAGTCACGTGAGTGACTACGTGAAGAACCCCGCCAGGACGCATGCGTGTCATATCGCTATACGCATTGCAACGAGTCACAGCAGGGGGAACGACGTTCCCTTAGCGGCAGAATTTGAAAGTCGGGAACAGCAGGTAAGGAGACTCTGCGTTCCTTCCACTTACCTTACAGGTGGAGACATGGACCAGATCCACGAAGGCTGCGGAAAAGCTGGCGGGGGAGAACCGCGGAGTTGCGGGCAGCCGGCAGCATCAGCCAACGGCACGCCAATCTCCCGAAATGGGAACAGCTGTGCCCGACTTCGCTCCCGCACCGGCGAAGCCGGGCGGGAAAGCGAAGCAAAAAACGGACCGAATGCCAGACTCCGATGAGTCTGACTTTGAGCAGCCGCGAGCGGCCAGTGCCCGTGAGCACAGGGGCCGGTTGGAGCGGCTGCAGGATGACGAGCAGCCGTGAGCGGCCAGTGCCCGTGAGCATTGGAGCCGGTTGGAGCGGCTGCAGGATGACCAGCAGCCGCGTGCGGCCAGTGCCCGTGAGCATTTGAGCCGGTTGGAGCGGCTGCAGGATGACCAGCAGCCGCGAGCAGCCAGTGCCCGTGAGCATTGGAGCCGGTTGGAGCGGCTGCAGGATCAGCAGCAGCCACGAGTGACCTATGCCCGAGAGCATAAGAGCCAGTTGGAGCGGCTGCTGGAGGAAATACTCCAAAGTGGCAGGCTCCGGGAGATGGAGGCTAGCCACAGTGGGCAGTTAGTAAGCCCCACAGCAGTACCTCGTGTAGGGCTGCACAGTGTTTCTCCCTCATCAGAGGGGAGCACGGAGGGTCAATCCTGGGCTGACTGCAGGAGCTGGAGCAGGAGCGGCTTCAGGAGCAGCCGCGATGGCCAGTGCCCGTGAGCATTGGAGCCGGTTGGAGCGGCTGCAGGAACGGGAGCAGGAGCGGATTCAGGAGTGGTGGCTTCAGGAGCAGTCACGACGGCCAGTGACCATGAGCATTGGAGCCGGTTGGAGCGGCTGCAGGAACTGAAGCAGCAGCGAGTGGCCAGTGCCCGAGAGCATCGGAGCCAGCTGGAGCGGCTGTTGGAGCAGGTAAGTGGCAGGCTCCGGGAGATGGAGACTAGTCACAGGGGGCAGCTAGTAAGTCCTACAGCAGTACCTCTTGTTGGGCTGCACAGTGTTTCTCCCTCATCAGAGGGGAGTATAGGGGGTCAATTCTGGGCTGAACCTGAAGAGGGGTGCAGAACATACCCCTAGTGCACATGGGGTGCAAGAAAACCTATTGGAAGACACTTACCATCAGGGAACTGCAAAACACTGAATGTTCCCAGTGTCAACCAGTGTATTTGAAAACATGGCAGAGCCAGGGACTTGAAACAACAGAAAGTTCTGAAAGTCCTAACAGCGGGAATTACGGGTTTCGCCCGCACAATAAACAAAAAAGACATGACACAAGATCACCAGGATGCACTGGCTTTATTTTGCAACTACCAATACGAGTAAACAGCATTAGAAGAAGTGCCATCCAACCGGCTTTAGACCCTAATTTGCAGGCCTATGCAAAACTGGAACCTCGAAACCACCAATATTACTATTTGGAGGCAACTTATCAAAACAGGTAAAAGAACTTGACAAAGAGGGTAAAAACCTGGGGCTCATTAAAGCAACGTCTAAAAACTACTTCCTGGGGAATGCGCTAACCCTCAACACCGACCCAACTACAGATCCAGACACCGGCACCTCAACGTCCACGGAGGATGCCGAAAAAGTAACAAACCTACCAATAGTAACCATGGAGGTAGGTGGGTCTGGTTCCTTACGAGGTTGGTGGGAGATTACAATTCTATCTGGATGCATGGAATAAATTAACTACCGACACTTATATTTTCAGAAGTATAGGGTTATACCATAGAATTTATACAAAACATAATCCACCAGTTCAGCATGTACCGAACCGAATGTTCGTGCTTACAGGCAAAGAAAAAATCAATAGCGCATGCTGAACTACAGTGCCCATATAAAAAAGGAGTAATGGAGGATATCCAACACGAATCACAGGAATTCGTGTCCAAAATCTTTATCATAAACTAGATGTGGTTGCCACATCATCATAGATTTGACTAATTTGAATACTTTCGTACTATATATTCATTACTAGATGGGAACCTTTGTTACTGCTAAGCAATTGATTCCTAGGTTACTACATGGCAAGCATCGTATTAAAAGATGCTTACTATACAGTACCCATTAGAGGTGACCACAGATGTTATTTAACACAATGGATCATCTGCGGTACACCCTTAACACAGTTCACATGTCAGTGACTTTGCCGAAAGAAAAGGTTACAGCCTTAATGGAGGCTTGCAGCAAAACAAAACCATCCATCAGACTGGTAGCAAGAATAATTGGCATTATAGTGGCTGCGTTTCCAGCCACACAAATCGGACCTTTACATTATCAAAAATTACAGAGGGCACACATTCGTGCACTCAAAAATTATGGGGGTCATTCTGACAGACCAATGAAGCTACCAACAGAGGCCACAATGGAACAAAAATGGTGGAAACATAACATTAGGCATTGTTCCGATCCAAACATTATCAGCTACCCGTCTATGGAACTACATACTGATGCCAGTGCACTTGGATGGGATGCTACCAATTCCATCTCCAGCTGTGGAGGAGATGGAATGCACAGGAGGCATCATTATTACAAACACTGGGCATAAACTACCTGGGAATGTTGAGTGCATTCGATGGCTTTAAGTCATATTGTTCTGGGGTATATCACCAGCATGTTAGACTACAAATTGACAACACCACCGTGGTAGCATATATCAACCATATGGGTGGAAACATATCGACATCATGTGACAATCTGGCCAACACAATTTGGCAATAGTGTATCCAGAGAGATATTTGGATATCAGCTACCTACTTACCAGGTAAACTGAATTTAGTGGCAGACAACAGGTCACGCTAATTCTATGAAAACACTGAATGGATGTTGGATAAATAATGTATTGCTGAAATTACAGCACGGTATGGAACACAAGATATCGCCTATTCGCATCCATCACCAGTTATCGAATTATGTTCATGGGAACCAGAACCTGGGGCAGTGGTACAGATGCATTTTTGCTGCATTGGGGGATTATTTATTTATGCATTCCCTCCTTCTGCCTCATCAGTCGGGTATTTAGGAATATACAGTAGACTCCGCGTCTGGTATTTTGATAGTACCCAATTGGCCTACTCAACCATGGGTCCCGGTGATACTCGACATGGTATTAGAACCATGCATCACCATCCATCATAGACCTAATTTACTGGTTCTTCCCGCAACAAGGGGTAGTTACCCATGTCATAATTATATAAACCTATTAATTTATAGAGTTGAAAGCACCTCTACTACACCTGGGACTGACGGACCGAACAGTGGATATTATTTCAGCGGCCCACAGACAGTCCACCAAAAAAAATAAAAAAATAAAAAAATAAAAAATTGGTGTCATCCAGAAATGGGAAGTACTGTCACAACAATAAACATCACCCACAGATCTATGAACATCCCGTCTGTTCTGCAATTCCTGGCAAGCCTCCATTACGATGAGAGGCTCAGTCATAGTGCCATCAACTGCGCCAGAAGTGCTCTGTCAACATACCTGTGGCAAGGAACAGAGCGGCATTCTGTTGGGACACACCCTGGTAACCAAACTCATGAGGGGCATTTTAATGTTAATCCCCCAAGAATCAGGTACTCCCAAATATGAGATGTGAGCATTGTACTGACCATGTTAAGAAACTGGTCTCCAGCTACAGCTCTGTCCCTACAGAAACTGACTATGAAAACAGTCATGCTGATGGCCTTGGTCACGGCACAAAGGGTCCAGTCACTACAGAAACTAAGGCTGGACAACATGATTATTTCATCTGGAAATTTAACTTTTCACATCAATGAAATAGTCAAACAGAACAGACAGGGGTCAGCAGGCCTAAAAACAGAATTCAGGGCCTACCCGACAGATGGTCGTCTCTGTATTGTAACACACTTACTATTATATATGGAGTATACTAAGATCATCAGAGGGAAAGAAATGTCACTTTAATCAGCTACAAACAGCCACTCAAAACAGTGACAGTCCAGACCATCTCTAGATGGCTAGAAAAGGTCCTAATAAAGGCTGGAGTAGACACTAGCATTTTTAAATCTCACTCCACCAGGGCTGCAGCTACATCGGCAGCTATGAAGTTGGACGTTCCTATGGACCAAATCCTCAAGACAGCAGGATGGTCAACGGAGGTAACTTTCCAACGACTTTATAACAAACCAGTCATTGAACCTGGAACATTTGCAGAAACAAATTTAAGTTCTGTAATATAATTTACCCCATAAATAGGGGCAATAATTGGTGTTAATATATTTATCGTTGGGTTTTCAATATCGTATTGATGTCTAATGATGTTAACACTATTCTCCCCATAATCAAGGCAGATGTGATGCATGGACTCGTTTCCACGGCATGAAATCACAGAGCTTTAAAATCTTCACGTAGTCACTCACGTGACTCCGAAGTAAAATAGTAAGATTAAACGAGAACTTACCAGTTTGAAGTTTGATCGTTATTTTATGAGGAGTAACGTTGAGGGATTACGTGCCCTCCGCTCCCACCCTTGATCATATACTCAACTGGTATCTCTTCTCTAATCTTACTATGTTTAGTCATTACCGTTATCTGTGATTTCACACACCGCTGCTTTGAAGAATGACACGCATGCGTCCTGGCGGGGTTCTTCACGTATTCCCTCAACGTTACTCCTCATAAAATAACGATCAAACTTCAAACTGATAAGTTCTCGTTTAATCTTACTATTTTCTAGTGCTTATTTATATTAGATTAGTTTATTAATGTCATGTGAACCAAGGTACAAGGAAAAGTCTGAAGAAGGGTCTCGACCCGAAACGTCACCCATTCCTTCTCTCCAGAGATGATGCCTGTCCCACTGAGCTATTCCAGCTTTTGTGTATATCTTCGGTTTAAAGCCATATCTGCAGTTCATTCTTATGCAATGAAAAGCTTTTAGTTGCATACTATCCACAGGCCCTGTTTGCCCAATATGCCCTAGCATAGGGCCTGCTTCCACGTTGTATGTCTGAAGTCTTTCCAAGGGAGGGGTATGTGTGTGCATGTTTTCAAAATAGGGCTAGTCTGTTGATTCGTGGGTTGATTCAGAGATTCGGCAGCTTAGCCATAAGTACATGCATTGTGTTGTGTTCGATAAATCACTGGATTCAGAAAACAGTTTTGATTCACTGAGTAATTTCTTACACTGCTAAATAAAGCACATACACTCACGCATTCTCAAATATCCTCGATCACACTTGCAAACCCCAAGTACACAGCAGAGCATGCTACAGGGTGTTTCTACATACACGAATGAAAACCCGTACGCACTCGCAAACTCATCAGAGCACGCCACAGGATGATCACCTGGCACAGTTTGCGACACGGTCGAAGGCTGAGGTTCTCTCCCCGAAAGGGCGCCCAACACCATCCTTTATGGCATTTCGTATCAGAGCAGATTGCGCCACTGCCCCCTCTCCCAGCCAATCATAAGCCCTCCTTGTCTGCAACGTTTCTGCGCTACTAACGGCAGTGTCAAACTAACTATCCATGCCATAATGGCGTGAGTTATGTGTTCTATCAGACACCTAGTCTTGGATGTTTCTGTGAAAGCAAAGCTTATCTCAATGGCCTTGCAAGCATTCTCATGATTTACTGACCCCTTTTAATCAGCCCAAGTATGCAAAGTGTTGTTTTGAACACAATTTCACCTCACATTAACCTCATACACCCCAAATCTCGTTACATTCGGCCCACAGGCTCAATACCACCCCTCCACCCTCTTGACACTCCTCACACAGTAGTAGGGAAGCACACAATTGCAGAATATTATGCCAACTACAACTAAAACAAGCCCAGTCACCAGCCATTGCATAATTATATGCCGCCAAACTCCGAACCCCCAAGACCACCAATTCCACCATGCGCTCTCCGAAGCCTCCTCGTGCAACTGTTTACCAAGGCCTCAACCTGTTGTCGTATGTGGGCCATCAGGTTTGTAATGATTTCATTGTCATCCGGTATGTAAGTGCAGCATTCTCTCCCTATGATGACACAAGCCCCCCCTTTCTCGGCTAGTAGGGAGTCCAGGGCCATATGATTCTGCAAGGTGACGGTTCGTATTGCCACCATTTCTGCAATTCCGGTACCTAAACTTACCCCTCTTAGTCTGGCTCAGTCAAACACCGAATACGATGCCTGGAAATCCAACTCTCTTTTATTACACCTAATTCAATACCGCGGGTCCGATCCTTATCTCTACTTACTCGAGCCCAACAGCCTTGCGCAAATGGAACAAACCCCAGAAGATCGGAACACCCCAATGTGCTCTCCCCGCTTTTATACCTTTACAGACCCTTGGCGCAAAAATACATGGTGGGGGGGGTGGGCAACCTCAACAAGCCAATTATCGATAAGGGTTACAAAATACATTGATTGACAGTTCCTTAACCCAATCATAAAATATCACATAACATAGTTTCAACATAAAGCACTTATGGGAAAAAATTCTGTCAGGTAAACTAACATTCTCCAAAGTAAACTAAACATCATGGGTAAGGCCCCTCTCCTGAAACAATCATAATTAGTGGCGGGAACACTCTGCAACATTATTGTAACCCATCATTTCCCCAACCAATCCCAAGCATGTATTTGCAACAGGACCTAACTCCCTCTGCAAAATCTCATACATATTAACAATGAAAGGCCATCTGGACATCAACCTCTATTCAACCCCTTCGCAGGTCACAGACCCTCTGGATCCACGATCCTCCATTTTATCAAGCACCCAAAATGCCTGATATTATCATTCCCCTCTTTTATCATAAATGGTAACCAACAAAGTAAGATGACAACGGTTCCTGTTATACAATTTAACGATGATGGCGATGTAATTATCAGAATTCTAAGTAACTTCCCAAGTTTTCATGGGCATAGTTTCATGATTTCTGACTAACCAGTCTCCATCTCCTGAGTTTACATGGGCATGAATCCTCTTTGTCCATCACGTCAACTTAATGTACTCTTGACTCTCGATGGGTACGATGTTCCTATACCTAAGAAATTCCTTGAAGAAAACAAGTAAGCAGCTCAAACTCTTCCACCAATACTCTTGCAATGGTGAAGATGGACCCACGCATTCCTTCCTTCTACTTTAACAGCAGTTGGGGTTGTCAGGAGAACCTGGTAAGGTCCCGTCTATTGAGCCTCCAAACATTTCATTATCCAATTCGTCACCATCACAAAATCACCAGGCTTGACCTTGATGGAAGAAACCAAAGGAGGTAATCCACTATATGCTGCTCACACCCTAGAATGCAAATGCCTTAGTGCCTGAGTCTAGGTCAGAACGTAAGTGGTCATCTCCGTAGTCATGTGATGGAAATTGACAACCTTTGTGGCATTTTGGTTCCACGGGGTTCTTAAGAGACATCCATAAACAATTTCAGCTGGGCTTAGTCTTGATTTCCCTGCAGGCGTGACGCGTATCTGAAACAAAGCTATCGGGAGTAATTTGATCCAACTAATTCCTGTCTCCACCTTTAATTTAGCTAATGAGTTTTCAGGGTCAGATTTGCCCTTTCAACAAGTCCAGCCGCCTGTGGTCATAGTGCAGTTGTTGCTGGATGCTCAACTGTTCACAGAATTCTTTGTTAATTTGCCCAATGAAATGAGGACCATTGTCAGAGCTAAGCCGAATTGGAATACCGAATCTAGGGATAATCTCTCGCATAAACACCTTGACAACAGTAGCCGCTTTGTTATCAAGTGTTGGATAGGCCTCAATCCATTTGATGAATACATCGACAATCATAAGTACATACCTATATCCTTGGCACTTCTCTTGCTCAATGTAATCCATTTGAAGTGTTTCAAAGGGACCCATGGGCAAAGGTGTTCTTCCATCCTCACAACCCACTCCTTTCCTAGGATTATATTTCTGACAGATAATACAACAGCTACTCACTTTCTGGGCCAAAGTTTGTTATCTTGGATGCCACCAAGTAGCCGAAAGAGCATCACCAATTGCTCAAGCACCACAGTGAGTCTCAAAAATGCAAACAGTCCACAACCCAAACTGCAAGAGGATCTGTCATCCAGTCTGCCCTGCCAGAGTAACCCACAATCCCGACATGCAATCTATTGTACATCCAAGCTGTTTCCATGATCTTATATCCCCTTCAGGAGCATCTTCCTGCAACTGAATAATTTCCTAGATGGTTGGCATTGGCTTTTCCGAGGGAGACTTGTTACATGAACTTTTTGTCTGCCTCATCATTCTTGGCACCACCACCTTGCATTCCCGGGATACTTCCTTTGCTGCTTGTTCAGCACAACGATTACCTATGTCTATCGGGGTCTGGCCCTTTGTGTGAGCGCTGCACTTCATTACCAAAATTTGCCGAGGTAGCAGCAGAGCCTGTAATAAATCAGTCACCAATTGCTTATGAGATATTTGATTTCCTGCTGAGGTTAGCAATCCTCTATTCCTCCACAGCTGTCCAAAGTCATGTACCACCCCGAATGCATATCTAGAATCTGTATATATGTTTATTTTCAGATCTCTTCCAACAATACATGCTCTGATTAAAGCGAACAGCTTAGCCTGTTGAGCTGAAAAGGGTTAATCAAAGGCAGCTGCCTCTACACTGTTTCCATCCTGGTCTACAATAGCTTACCCAGAAAATCTCTGTCCCTAGGGCCCAATGGATGCACTTCCATCTACATATAGTGTCATATCAGGGTCTGCTATAGGAGCGTCCTTTAGATCTTCCCTTACAGATGTCTCTTCTTGTATTCTGAACAAACAATCACGTCCTGCTTCTGACTGTTCCTCTGGAGGTGAAAGACAACAGACAATAGGTGCAGGAGTAGGCCATTCGGCCCTTCGAGCCAGCACCGCCATTTAATGTGATCATGGCTGATCATCAGTACCCCTGCCTTCTCCCCATATCCCCTGACTCCGCTATCTTTAAGAGCCCTATCTAGCTCTCTCTTGAAAGTATCCAGAGAACCGGCCTCCACCGCCCTCTGAGGCAGAGAATTCCACAGACTCACAACTGTGTGAAAAAGTGTTTTCAGTCATCTCCGTTCTAAATGGCTTAACCCTTATTCTTAAACTGTGGCCTCTGGTTCTGAGGAAAATGAGGAAAGATGCTGGGTTAATAGTTATGCAATGTCTGAAATTGAGTTTTGGATTATTCAATAACTACATTTCTTATTTGTTTTGACAAGCCATTGTCAGATGCTGAGTTTGCAGTTGTCCCAATAAGGCTGCTACCAAATGGGAACTGTACACTAATCCGGTTCTGGCCCCCTTGTCCAATCTGGCGCATCATGCCTTGCTCTTGGCTGAGGACTATTCCATAAGTCTAAATTAGATCTTGGCGCCTCCTTTTTTGTTACGTATTCAGTTTTTGCCTTAACGACTAGCTGGTTCTCTTGTTTTCTAATATCTTTCCAGTGATACCTAACTGCATGGGCCATTTGACTTGCACTATTCTCTGACCAATCCATGTTGTTTGTCTTGATTGCTTCTGCTACATTAGTTGGCAGACAGTTTAACAAAATTGCGCAGCAATGGGGAGAATTTGCCCCATTCCGAAAATTTTAATCTCCCGACTGATCCATATATAGTTCCGAGAACCTTTCTAAAAACTCATCTTCTCCCTCTCCTTTCTTTGGTCTAACATCCAGAATCCTAGCGATGTCTATTGGCTTTTGGAGGGTAGTGGCAAGGGCAGTTAAAACTGCATCTTCTCTTGCATTGTTATTGGCAATTACATTAGCCAGTCCCTCGTGAGTTGGGTGTCCTACAGTGGCTGGTGCGCTCTGGAGGAGTCCACAAAGGAAGCAGGTGATTTCTTTCAGTCAGGTATTTTACTCATTACTGCCATCATTTCATTTGGATTCCATGGAGAGTACACATCAATAGTTTGAGGATTGTTGGCACCAAAGATCGTAGAGCAGAGCAAGATGGGTTACTCTCACGCAAACGTGTAGTACGCTCATGGGCGGATTCATGGGTAATTATAGGACCCATTTTAGCGACCAGTCCCCGCCATCTTGTTCCGCCATCTTGCTCCGCCATCTTGTTCCGCCATCTTGCTTCCGGCCAAAGATCGGATCTTTGTTTCCGCAGCGGGAGAGGGAGTGAGCGGCCCGGGGAGAGGGAGTACGCAGATCGGGACAGCGGGGAGAGGGAGTGTGGGGCCCGGGGAGCGGCAGTGTGGGGCCCGGGGAGCGGGAGTGTGGGGCCCGGGGAGCGGGAGTGTGCGGATCGGGGCAGCGGGTAGAGGGAGTGTGGGGCCCGGGGAGCGGGAGTGTGGGGCCCGGGGAGCGGGAGTGTGCGGCCCGGGGAGCGGGAGTGTGCGGCCCGGGGCAGCGGGAGTGTGTGGCCCGGGGAGAGGGGGTGTGCGGCCTGGGGCAGCGGGAGAGGGGGTGCGCGGCCCGGGGCAGCGGGGAGAGGGGCATAGGAGGGGGGGAGACATTGTAGTGTGGGGGCAGGCGAGGGAGTGCCGGGGGGGGGGGGGGGGGGGGGAGAGTTGAGGGGTGGGATAGGGCCTAGTGTGTGTGAAGTTGCGGGGAGGTTCACAATGTTTCTTATTTAATGTCCCTTGTCTAGTCTGAAATAAAGTTCATCATTGGATCAGAAGAAATATAATTGTGTGTGTTATATGATTATATACATTTATATCACATTCATGTATGTGTGTTTATAAATGTTTTATTCTTTAACAAGAATTAACAGAATTATGAACTAACAGAATTATGAATTTAACCCTATATCACACACAAAAACTTCCCCCGCAATGTCAATTACCCTGCGAGTCGGGTCGTGTCGGGTAGGTTCCGGTTACTACAAAATCAACTCAAACACTGCTTGTGAGCCATTTAAAAAGAAATGATTTAAAAAACATTAAAAAAGACAATTACCAGAGTCAAATTTTATTCTTGACAAGAAGTATGAACTGACAGAATTATGAATCTAACCCTATATCACACACACAAACTGTTGCCCCGCAACATTGATTACACTGCGAGTCGGGTCGGGTCAGGTAGGCTCCGGTTACTAAAATGGGCGGGGAAAAATGCCCAGGATCCCCTCCGTAGTGTACTACACGTCAGCCCATTGTATTTCGCAGGAGTAGCCCATCTTGCTCTGCTCTAAGATCTTTGGTTGGCACCAACTGCACTAGCCGGATCAAAGGATGTTGTTAGGCATCTCCCTAATTGGGAACTGGCGGCGTGATAATTGCTCTGCCTGCATGATCTTTCCTATGCCTGACTCACTCTCAGTGTCTCCAGAGACTACTTCACCCTCCAATGTATCATTCTCATCACTAGGGAAGGCGGTACTTTTTAAAGACATATCTTTTCTCTCTGGGTGGTTGTTTTATTCTCCTAGGTTCAGGTTTGAAAACTGGTTCTGGCGATCGCTCTTTTTCTCAAAATACGTGAGTTATTTTCTTTGTCTTGCTCCTTGTTCTGAGCGCTACTGGAATATCTGTTAATGCTGGAGCTGTTGGGGTCAAGGAACTCTGTGCTGGTGCCGGTGTCTGGGGAGCAGGTGATACTACATCAGCAGGGGGTGTCAGTGATGCTGCAGGCACAGGAGGTCTGTGAGGCACATAAGGTGCTGGAGGTGGAGGTGGCATACAGGGGGCGCAAGAGGGATAAGGTGGAGGCTACAAACTTCTCTTAATACGGATACTCCCAAATATTCCTCGTCTCCCCCTTCCAAACCAAAGCCAATTAACGAGTCCCTCAACTCTAATTCTACGTGCCACTTTTCCTTCAGGAGTCCTCTCAGTCTCCCGTTCCCTATGTTCTTTATAAACACATCCACATTATTTTTCAAGGCATCCAGAGGTTTATTCCCTTCATCATCTTTTAATTCTATTACAAGTTTTAAAGCTGCCTCCTGCCAATTCGCCATTATTGCAGCCCCTCTACGGTCTCTTAATCTTTCATAATATTGACTCCACAGCCCAATAAGTTCTTTTGCGGTCTCACTTTGACTATATTGCCAAATAATCTTTTCAATAAATCTCACACCCTCCAGGATTCCAACCCCTTCATGCCACAACTTATCTCCTAATTTTTTATTCAAGGTTCCCGAGAAATGCTTCAATCTCAATCTTCAATTTACTGCAAATTTAAATCTTCAATTTACTGCAAACCATTTGTAATGGGCTTTCGAGATCTGTTGCTATATCAATCTCAATCTGGTTTCCCATTGTCACTTACAATGGAAACAATAGCTCAAGCTATTCACACTTCACTCACAAAAATCCTAAAACTTGACAAGTTCGCTCACAAAACAATAGCCACAATTTCTTCAATGCACTAGTAACTCTCACAAGACACAAATTCCTAACACCAAACAGGTCTCTCACACAATCTATCTCCTTTCAACCGGGTACCCAAGAAACTTCCACGCAAAACTCACACACAGAAATCACACAGGCTTTTAAAATGGAAAACATTCTCAGCTCAAGGTGGGGACCACCTTCTCAACGGAACAATCAAACACACTTCAGCAGCAAAACTCCTGCACTAAACACTTGAATTCAAATAAAAGCAGATAAGGTTGTAATACCCAAGTAAAATCACACTTAAACAAGAAATAATACTGCTAATAATTATCATGCATAAACATACTGCAATATAAAATATAAGAATTCGATTACAGTGCAATTCTACAGTAAATCACACTATTTTAAATTACACCTGATCACGCTATATTAATTTACAGTCACAATTCAAATTACGATTACAACGGCAGTATTAATCACACAATCACTATATTACAATTACGGATGGTTCTATGCAGTTATATACAATTACGGCGCTATTTTACAATTTACAAGATCAAAACGGATCTTTATACAATTATCAGTAGCCTTCAATATGAACGCCTTGAATTTGGTAAAATTTGAATCGGAAAATTTAGATCACTGTCCAGATAATAGATGCATCTCCCCTCTCTTAGTGTTGATTTTAAAGTATTCTCAGCCAATTTTACTCCAACACTGAGTTAGTTCCCAGTACTGTTTGGGACTTAAACCACATACAGGCGTGGTCTTGAACCCCCTCGCCCTCACACCCTTCAACCTGCTAAATACTGGTCTTCAGCACCTATCTGCTTCGTGCTGGTTCTCGATGCTGATCTTTAAAGTGTCATCTTTCTAATCGCACTCTCAGCACCGATGCAACACTTTCCCTCTTAGTAATCCCTTCTCAGTCCTGTCCTTGAGGATATCTCGAAATCTATATCTCAGGCTGAGTGGGGCCTCAAACCCCAGGGTCTACCAACCCTCAAACCTTGGTCCAGTTTCAGTGGAATCCCGATTGTAACAGCTGTCGCCTTATCAATGATGTGGGGCCTTTAACCCTCTACAGGAGAGCCTTTTGAGCCCAACTCCCACCTTCCTTGGGCCTCAAACCTCCTAGGCGGGGAGTCAAACCCTCTAGGGCCTTAAAACCTCTCCCTCAGTGCTCGCCAGACTACTAATCTCTATCAATCTCATCAGGAATCCAAAAACCGATGCGAAAGTCGCACCGTGGTGCCGATTTCTTCTCCTGCAATCAGACATGACTCAATTCCCTGACCACAAATTTATGTTTGGCAATCCGTTGAGGCTGTTTGTACGTGTGCGTGAGATCCCAAAACTTTTTGGCCCACCTTACTCAACATTGTCCTGGGATGTAAATGAAACGTTTAATTCGGATTTATGTTATATTATACAAGTTTTGACATTTTAAACTTTACAAAAATCACTTTTCAAATCACTTTTCCATTCTCCCTGCCTGTCAGCTGCATTCGACATCACAATGACGTTACAAAGGGACCCCGAATCCCATTTACATTAAAAATCGTGATTTTCAAAAAAACTGTTTTAATCAAATTTTTCCATTTTTATTAACAGCTAACGTTGTGTTTAGGTTACTTTAAAGAAAAAACACAATTTTCATTGAGAATTTAATTTTTTTTTAAATGTGGAATATTGCCTTGGGGGAACGGGTCCAACGGGTCCGCACCTAGTCTAGTTTATTACTAAGTGTCTGTTATCTGAATGCTGCCGACTATGCCAATCCTTGTTCGATGCGTACCAGGGCCCCATCCCCGACCTCTACCTCCGCTACATTGACGACTGCTTTGGTGCCACCTCCTGCACCCACACACAACTGACTGACTTCATCCACTTCACCACCAACTTCCATCCGGCACTCCAATACACCTGGACGATTTCCGACACTTCCCTACCATTCCTTGACCTCACCATCTCCATCGCAGGGGACAGACTCCTGACCGACATACATTATAAACCCACTGACTCACATGGCTATCTGGACTACACGTCTTCCCACCCTGCCCCCTGTAAAGACTCCATCCCCTACTCCCAATTCCTCCGCCTACGCCGCATCTGTTCCCAGGATGAGACATTTCATACCAGGGCATCTGAAATGTCCTCGTTCTTCAGGGAACGGGGATTCCCCTCCGCCACCATAGATGAGGCTCACACCAGGGTCTCATCCATACCCCGCAACACTGCTCTCTCTCCCCATCCCCGCACACGCAACAAGGGCAGAGTCCCTCTGGTCCTCACCTTTCACCCCACCAGCCGGCAAATACAACACATAATCCTCCGCCATTTCCGCCACCTCCAACGTGACCCCACCACTCGCCACATTTTCCCATCTCCCCCCATGTCTGCCTTCCGCAAAGACCGCTCCCTCCGCAACTCCCTCGTCAATTCTTCCCTTCCCTCCCGCACCACCCCCTCCCCGGGCACTTTCCGTTGCAACCGCAAGAAATGCAACACCTGTCCCTTCACCTCCCCCCTCGACTCCATTCAAGGTCCCAAGCAGTCGTTCCAGGTGCGACAAAGGTTCACCTGTATCTCCTCCAACCTCATCTACTGCATCCGCTGCTCTAGATGTCAGCTAATTTACATCGGTGAGACCAAGCGTAGGTTGGGCGACCGTTTCGCCGAACACCTCCGCTCAGTCCGCCTTAACCTACCTGACCTCCCGGTGGCTCAGCACTTCAACTCCCCCTCCCATTCCCAATCCGACCTCTCTGTCCTGGGTCTCCTCCATTGCCAGAGTGAGCAACAGCGGAAATTGGAGGAACAGCACCTCATATTCCGTCTGGGGTCCTTGCGCCCTTATGGCATCAACATTGAATTCCCCCAATTTGGCTAGCCTGTGCTGTCCCCTCCCCTTCCTTCACCCTCTAGCTGTCTCCTCCCACCCTCCCATCCGCCCGCCCTCGGGCTCCTCCTCCTCCCCTTTTCCTTCTTTCTTTCCCCACCCCCCATCAGTCTGAAGAAGGGTTTCGGCCCGAAACGTCGCCTATTTCCTTCGCTCCATAGATGCTGCTGCACCCGCTGAGTTCCTCCAGCAATTTTGTGTACCTTCGATATTCCAGCATCTGCAGTTCCCTTTTGAAGACTATGCCAATTGTTGTGTTCGATAAATCACTGGATTCAGATAACAGTTTTGATTCACTCAGTAAATTATTACACTACTAAATAAGGCAGATACACAAGTGTGTCCCCGAATATCCCCGAACGCACTCACAAACACAGCAGAGCACGCCGCAGGGTGTTTCTACATACACTCACGAAAACCCGTACGCATTCGCAAACGCATCAGAGCACGCCACAGGATGTTTCGTTCAAGATCACTTGGCACCATTTTCAACACGATCCAAGGCTGAGGTTCTCTCACCGAAAGGGTGCCCAACACTATACTTTATGGCATTTCTTATCAGAGCATGAGCCAATCATAACCCCCCCTTGTTTGCAACGTTTCTGCGCTATTAGCAGCAGGGGGTGCGGGTGGTCTACCCAACTATTGCTGTTGTGTTGTGTTTGCCAACGTTACACTTGAAGTCTGCGTTCCCAGGCAATGATCACAGATAACGCGCCTGGGAACCTTGTTTTCGTAGACCGTGGAATGTAGGGCTGCTAACTTAGCTGATAACTCCATTACACTACACATAGTCCTTGTTTTCTCCGGGACTGGTCTCAGTGCCTGAGAAATGATTGAACTGATTTTTTTACCCTTCTGGTATTTTTGGTCCTAGGTGGATTGAGGTTTTTTTTTACTCTCCCAGATGACATGGTGGTGGTGGGTTTAAGCGATGCATTTACAGCATTGGCATGTGGTCCTCTGCCACATGGACCTTCTTGTTGTATTCTAGCTCATTGTTTCCATATAGCTCAGTTTAGAATTTGGAGGAAGATCTGAATGTGAATGTGTGAAGTTGTGTTGAAAAGCCATGCTTGTTAAGATTCATTTGGATTTGGATTAATTTGCAATATATATGACTTGCTCCACCCCAGGTTGCTTTCAGTACCACAGAGATGGCCCTGGCTTTGAACCGTTACCTTTGCACTGCAGTTCTCCCACTGATAACCAAGTGTGCACCGTTGTTTGCTGGGACGGAACATAGAGCTATAATGATTGATTCCATGCTTCACACCATTTACCGGTTGTCCAGGGGTCGCTCACTGACCAAGGCTCAGAGGGATGTTATTGAAGAATGTCTGATGGCTCTGTGCAGGTGAGTTTGTTATTATAAAAACACATATTACAAAATCAGGGATGGTAGGTCTTTTGTTTTGGTATTGTCAGTAATCCGGATGCGAATTGCACTCAAGCTTGCAGTAGTTTTGAGGGACTCTATCTTAAATAGATTACATCTTATTTCCTTAGTGCTAGATTTCCAAATCATCTCAACATCCATCCTCAGTATTTTGTGTCTTCTAAGGATATAACTTCTCATCTCTTATATTCCAATGATTATAGACCCAAGCGGATGAACTTTGCTTCATACATTAAACCTTTTATTCTAGGAAATCCAGGGAATCTTCACTGTACTGCTTTAAATGCATGTATACCTTCTTCAAATTAGAGACAAAAACTGTGTGCCACATTTTCAAGTGCAGCCTAGCCAGTGCCCAATAACATCATATAAAAACTGACATGGAATGGTACTGTAAAACAACAGGCACTTCAGCAGAACGATGCAAATTAAACAAACCCTTCTGCATGCACATGATCCATATCCAGCCATTCTCTGCATATTCCTGTACCTCAACTGCTTCTTCTGGTAGCTCGTTCTATGTACCCATCACCCTGCGAAAAATGTTTCCAACATTTGGCATGCTGGGTTTCATCGGTCAGGGAATTAAAGATTTACAAGTTCTGCTTGCTGCATAAACCTGATGTGCATTTTATACGGAATGTCAGCAGAATTAGGAGACCCAGCACAGTAGGACTCACAATTGGTATGTGGAGCCCTAAGTGGGTTCTTGTCATCAAAATGGTTAGTCATAGTATAGTCATAGTCATATAGCATGGAAACAGGCCCATCTTTCCCACACCGACCAACATGTCCCATCTACACTAGTCCCACCTGCCTGCATTTGGCCCATATCACGCTAAACCTATCCCATCCATGTACATGTCCAAATATTTCATAAATGTTGCGATAGTACGTGCCAAATTCAAATTAATTGTATACTTAATGTACAAAATACATCTTAAATTCTGGCAGCTGACTGAACACTGTTATCCAAATATTTAAGTTTGATTGGGTTTTTTTCTTGCTGTTGTAGCTTTCTCCGTCCATCTATGTTGCAGCACCTACTGCGTCGACTGGTGTTTGATGTACCAATATTGAATGAATATGCCAAGATGCCACTGAAGGTCAGTTTCACTGGGTGTACCGTTGCTGTTGATTCAACTATTAACTCGCAGTCAGGCAGCATCAATGAGGAAAGGAAAGACGTGACATCCTGGGATAAGGAACCTTCATCGGAGCTGGAAATATGCAAAGCAAACTTATTTTGAGTTGTAGACTGGGATGATGACAAAGGTAGAGGGAGTGTCAGTGATGGGTTGTAGGCTCTCTGTAATGTTTAGTTTACAGATGCAAAGTGGAAGCAGGTCCTTCGGCCATCCTGTCCGAGCCGACCCATGATCACCCGTACACTAGTTCTATGTTATCCCAGTTTTGCATCCTACTCACTGTGGGCAATTTATAGAAGCCAATTAGCCTACAAACTTGTATGTGTTTGGAATGTGGGGGGAAACTGAAGCATCTGAAGGAAACCCATATTTTACACTTCCCATCTTAAACAAGTGCCCTATAGAGTCATACAGCATGGGGACAGACCCTTCGGGCCATCTTGCCCACGCCGACCAACATGCTCCATCTACACTAGTCCCACCTGCCTGCTTTTGGCCCATATCCCTCTAAACCTATTCTATTCATGCACCTATTCAAATGTTTTTGTTAAACATTGTGATAGTACCTGCCGCAACTAACTCCTCGAGCAGCTGCTTCCACATACCTACCACCCTTTGTGTAAAAATGTTGCTCCACAGGTTCCTATTAAAACTTTCTCCCCTCACCTTAAGCCTATGTCCTCTGGTTCTTGAAGTCTAGTTTTAGACTTCCTGACTATGGGGGGGAAAAGACTGTGACCATCCATCTTAGCTGTGCCCCTCGTGATTTTATAAAGGTCACCCCTCAGTCTTCTTAGGAAAGAAGCACAGTATCTAGTCTGTCTTTGTAAATTAAGCTCTCCCTTCCCTGCAACAATCTTGTGAATTTTTTGTGTACCCTTGCTGGCTGGTTCCAGGTTTCAGAAACTGTTTGATGCACAACAATTCATATAAGTAGGTAAGACCTCAGATGGAGGGGGCAAAAAAGAGGCTTCTCATGTCAATGATGATTGTGCCAAACATGATGTCAATTGTAAATAATTAAATCTGCCTGCACATGGCCGATATCACTCCATTCCTTATGTTTATGTGCCTGTCTAAATGCCTCTTAAATGTTGCTATTGTATCTGCTTCCTCATGCTACAGTGTGTTGGAGACAGATACTGGAGTAACTCAGCAGGACAGACAACATCTCTGCAGAGAAGGAATAGGTGACATTTTGGGTCAAGACACTTCTTCAGAATGTTCCTCAAATGGATTCAGTACTGGCTTATTTATGGAAGTCAGAGGATTATGGTGCAAGGATAGTAATCTGATTGGAGGTCTGTGATCAGTGAAGTCCATCAGGGATCTGTGCTGGGACTTCTGCTATTTATGATATATATAAATGACCTGGACGTAAATGTCGATGGATTGGTAAGTTTACAGACAACACGAAAATTGGGGGAATTGCAGACAATAAGGAAGGCTATGAGAAGATACAGCGAGATATAGATTAGCTGCAGAAATGGGTGGAAAAAAGGCAGAGGGAATTCATCCCAAACAAGTGAGCGGTGTTGCACTTTGGGAGGTTGGCTGTAAGGGGAAAGTACCCAGTTAATGGCAGGACCCTTGACAGCAATGATGTGCAGAGGGATCTTGAAGTCCACGTTCATAGCTCACTGAAGATGGCTGCTCAAGTAGATAGAGTGGTAAAGCAGGCGTCTGGTATTCTTGCCTTCATTGTACGGGCATTGAGTATAAAAGTTAGGAAGTCATGAAACGGCTCTAGAGGCCTCATTTGGAGTATTGCATGTCGTTCGGTCACCCTGTTACAGGAAGGATGTGGAGGCTTTGGAGAGGGTGCAGAGGAGGTTTACCAGAATGCTGCCTTGATTAGAGGGTTTCAGCTACAAGGAGAGATTGGATAAACTTGGATGGTTTTCTCTGGAATGTCAGAGGGGAGACGATGGAAATATACCTAATTATGAGAGACATAGATAAACTGTCAGAACCACTTTCAATACAAACCCTCCCGCACGCCGAGGCCTCCCCCTCCCTACCTTCTCCCGGCCTCGGCTTCCGGGAGGGTTTGTGTTGAAAGTGCGCCGTTAGCGGGTTTGCAAGCAGAGGCCCTTATCAGGGCGGGCGGGGTACGGGAGGAGGAGGTGATGGAGCCGCGGTCGCGGCCGCTGCTGCCGCTGTTCGGGGCAAAGATCTGCTATAAGATCTTTGGTTCGGGACCCGTCATTCGCTCCGCCCCTTCCTCACCCCGCACCTGGTATCTTTCCCACGCAATACAGCCGTCACCGCCGACACAAAACGTCGCGTTCCTTTTCTCCAGAGATGCTGCCTGACCCGCGGAGTTACTCCAGTTTTTTGTGTCTATCTTCGGTACAAACCAGTATCTGGTTGCCAAGCCGGGCAAAATGACTCGGTGTTTAGGTTACCCGGCGGCGCTTTGAGTGGTCTGTGGTACCCGGGCAACCGTTAATTTTGAGCCCTGGATATGGATCATGTAAAGGTAGGAGATCCATGTTTGGCACAAATATTGAGCCAAAGGGTCCATTCCTGCATGTACTGGGTTCTACATATATCCAATGTCAGGCATAGATGGCAGAGGACTGGTTAGATATTCTTTGAAGAAAAATGTTTTTAGACAAGAGCCATCAACAGACAGGGATTTGATGAATATACGCTACAGGTGCAGGCAGATGTGCAGATTGAGGCTGTGGGCCGAGGTGCTTTTTCGTTTCATTTCGTGAACTAAATCAAGTATCTACCTGTATTTTTTAACATAGTGTGTAAAAATATTATATAAAACATACCTGAAACTCGTCAAGAACAAAACCTGCACATATTTTTAAAATATGAGAAAAACCTCAAATTTTCCGAGTAGCAATTGTCCAGTCAAAGCACGTTTGACACTGAGTCGGATGCCTATTGACCAATCATGAGCTTTGTTTCAGGCTAGCTAGGCAGGGAGCACATGGGATCATGGCGGAGAGGAAGGTTCGTGCAAGAGGTTTTAAACTGTCAAACAATAATACAAATAACCTCACATGATTATCGTACACCATAATAAACCATGACACCTCGATATCCCTGACCCTCAGCACAGGAGCACCGCAGGGCTGTGTGCTCAGTCCACTCCTCTACGCCCTATACACACATGACTGCTTGCCCCATCACCCCGCAAATAGGATCATAAAATTTGCGGACGATACAACCGTGGTGGGGCTCAGCTCAAATGGGAAAGAGGTCGCCTATAGAGAGGAGGTGCACAGACTTTCTGAGTGGTGTGCTCACAACAATCTCTCGCTGAACACTAAAAAGACAAAGGAGATCATCACTGATTTCAGGCGACATAGAGCGGAGCTCAGGCCACTGGAGATAGGGGGCGAGGAGGTGGAGAGGGTGCCTAGTTTTAAATTTCTGGGGATCAACATCAGTGAGGATCTTAAATGGTCTGTGAACTCTGCTGTAGTTGTAAAAAAGGCGCAACAGAGACTTTACTTCCTCAGAACACTGAGGAAGGCCCATCTGTCTGCTAAACTGCTGGAGTCTTTCTACCGCTGTTCGGTAGAAAGCATACTAACTTACTGCATAACTGCCTGGTTTGGGAACTGTTCAGCAGCTGACGGAGCAGCTCTCCAGAGTGTGATAAAAACTGCCCAGGGTATCATTGGACTCCCCCTGCCCCCTCTGGAGGACATTTACCACTCCAGATGCCGCAGCAGGACCTGTAATATCGTGAAAGACATTACACATCCTTGTCACCACCTTTTCACAATGCTGCCCTCAGGAAAAAGGTACAGGTCGCTAAAGTCACGCACTGCCAGACTCAAGAACAGCTTTTACCCATCAGCAATCTTGGAACTGAACTCTGTCTCGGGAGCGGGTTATGGGGAAGGAGGGGGGGTGGGAGACAGTGTTAATTTATGTAAATGTGAATCCATGGGTGGGTTTGGGGAGGGAGGGAGTGAAAAAAGTATGAGTATGTGAATGTTTGAAGTTCTTTTAAATGGAGAGACACAGTAATCTCGTTGTATGTGACACATGCAATGACAATAAAGCATTCTGATTCTGAGTATGATCGATGATTACTGTGAACTTTCAGCAAGTTGCCATCTAGTTTTTGCAAGAGAGTGAACTGCAGATTACTGTGCATGCATAAGTGTTCAACTTTGAGGAAGGCTCTGGATAAGAATACTTTGAATACCCAACTGTACTAAAGTAACAATGTTCTCCAAAAAGGAGACCGGTCCAAGACATGATTATTATTGTGTGATTGTAGTGTTTTCTTTCGTACATCTTGTATAAACAAATAAAAATACAATGTTTCTGTTTGAAAACTAGCCATTCATGATATACCCACCTATGAAATCTAAACCAAAAGATTGGGAAAATAAATGATGATATGCAGTCTACTTTAGTGTGTTCATGTTTGAAATGATATAAACCCGGGAGCGAGGAATAATAATAATAATAATAAATTTCAAGAGTCTCATGGACACCGTACAAAAATTTAGCAAGTAGAGGAAAAACATGTAAGCGGAATGAAATAAATAGTAGAGACATGACTAGTACACAAATTAAAGACAGAATTCAATTCAAAACACAATATGAGGCAATTCACGCACAGATGAAAAGGGAGGGGGACGTGGGGCTAAGGATAGGCAGAGGTGAAGAGATGGTTCTTGAGGCGGGACTGGAAGATGGTGAGGGACACGGAATTGCGGATCAGTTGAGGGAGGGAGTTCCAGAGCCTGGGAGCTGACCTGGAGAAGGCTCTGTCCCCAAAACTGCGGAGGTTGGACTTGTGGATGGAGAGGAGACCGGCTGATGTGGATCTGAGGGACCGTGAGGGTTGGTAGGGGGAGAGGAGGTCAGTGAGATATGGGGGGGCCAGATGGTGGAGGGCTTTGTAGGTGAGGACCAGGATTTTGTAGTTGATCCGGTGGGAGATGGGAAGCCAGTGAAGTTGTTTGAGGACTGGAGTGATGTGATGCCAGGATTTGGTGTGGGTGATGAGTCGTGCGGCTGCGTTCTGGACCAGTTGGAGTCGGTTGATGTAGGTGGAACTGATGCCAAGGAGAAGTGAGTTGCAATAGTCCAGTCGGGAGGAGATGAAGGCATGGATGAGTCTTTCAGCAGCGGGAGGTGTGAGAGAGGGTCTGATTTTGGCGGTTGCGGAGGTGAAAGAAGGAGGTTTTAATGACATGGCGGATGTGAGGCTCAAGGGAGAGGGTGGAATCAAAGATCACGCCAAGGTTGCGGGCCTGGGGAGATGGGGAGACAGTGGTGCCGTCGATGGTGAGAGTGGGGTTATTGATTTTGCTGAGCGTGGATTTGGAGCCTATGAGGAGGAATTCTGTTTTATCGCTGTTGAGTTTGAGGAAGTTATGTTGCATCCAGGTTTTTATAGCTGACAAACAGGAGTTGATATGGGAGAGGGGGGGGTTGTGGGGCGATTTGGTGCCGAGGTAGATCTGGGTGTCATCGGCGTAACAGTGGAAGTCCAGGTTGAAGTGGCGGAGTATCTGACCAAGGGGGAGGATGTAGATGATGAGGAGGGGGCCGAGCACGGAGCCTTGGGGAACGCCTTGAGTGACTGTGGCAGAGGTGTGGTTATAGAGAGAGAGATGAAGTGGGATCTGTTGGATAGGTAGGAACAGAGCCAGCTGAGTGCAGAACCTTCAATGCCAAGGTCCCCAAGTCTGGTAAGCAGGATGTTATGGTTCACTGTATCGAAGGCTGCACTCAGGTCGAGGAGGATGAGCATGTTGAGGGAACCAGTGTCAGCAGAGGTGAGGAGGTCATTGAGGACTTTGAGGAGAGCAGTTTCTGTGCTATGGAGGGGGCGAAAGCCAGATTGGAGGGGTTCAAATAGGTTATACGCAAGGAGGTGGGAATGAAGTTGTGACACAACGATACGCTCCAGGGTTTTTGAAAGAAAGGGGAGGTTTGAGATTGGGAGGTAGTTAATGAGAGAGGAGGGATCAAGACCAGGTTTCTTTAAGATTGGTGTGACAGCAGCAGTTTTGAAAGCGGAGGGGACAATTCCTTGGGACAATGAGGAGTTGAAGAGATTAGTGAGGTATGGGGCAGAGAACGGGGAGGCAGGACTTCAGCAGGGGAGCGGGGAGAGGGTCGAGGGAGCAGGTAGTGGGTATGGATGAGCTGATGAATACAACACATCTCATCGATTACCGTAGGGATGAGAAAGGCCCGCTTGTTCATTTCAGTTACAGGTGGTTGGATCGATTTTAATCGACAGCTTCCTGGCAATGCAGAGAGGAATGATCTCGTTGTTACGCCTCACCGTGACCCAAAAATGTACCACAGGTTATGCTTCATTCTCCGAGATGGGTTGGGAGACAGCCCGAGGTCAGGCGGTGATTGAGGCCACTAAGACTTAATGAACAGTGTACTTACTCATCCAGATCAAGTCCAGCGATTCTGGACACTGGTCCGTGCAAAGTACCTAAAACAAAGTTACTTTTCTCTGATTGAGGCACGCTGGAGTAACTCAGCGGGACAGGCAGCATCTCTGGAGAAAAGGTATAGGTGTTGTTTGGGGTCGAGTCCCTTCTTCAGTCTGAGAGACCCAGATATCTTTAGTTTCTCTCTCCCCTCACTCTCAAACTGAAGAAGGGTTTGGACCCGAAATGTTGCCTATTCATTTTCTCCAGCGATGCTGCTTGACCCGCTGAGTTACTCCGGCAAGTGTGTCTACCAGAGGAAAGTAACTGGCAGTCAGTGGGGAATGCACAGGATCTGCCCTCACCCATTAATTAGGCGGGTACATGAGCCGGTGAAACCCGGATCATCTCAGCCTGGGCTGCACAAAGTAGCAAACTTGGCTTGGCCACCAGGCGTAAAGTTGCGGGGAGGGCAGGAGCATTGAGAAGGAGGGGGTCGGAGATCATGGCAGCAACTCACTCACCGCTCCGAGCGTGGAGCCACCGCTTTGGGGCCGGGGAGGGAAGTAGCTCGGGTGGCTGCGAGCGGCCGCCGGGACCAGGCAGCGGAACCGGCCGCCACCTCAGCGCCTTCTGCCGCCCTGCCCACCAGCCAGTCAGCCACAGTGTCCTTCAGCATAGGTACAACCGATGGAGGAGGTGGTTGGTGGGTAGCTACTGGGCGGAAGGCTGGCTGCTCCGTTCTCTCTCCCTCCCTCTCCCCGTTATGTGATCTCCCAGAACCAGGAAGTAAATAGCCCGCAGCACGGAATGCAGCTCCCCATAGACTAATATTGTTACCTATTATTGAGCACAAGAGGGCGCTGTTAGTTTTACTCATAAATTTTCTAATTATCTTAATTAATTAGTGTGCAACTTTTGGCACTGACGAGTTACGAATTCCTTCTTAATGATATTTTATCTAAATCTGTGACAAATTTCAGGTAGAAACCAGACATGGGTGACGAAAGTTAAATTCTAGACGCTTTTTCCGTGCTCGGCCCACAGCCTAATTAAATTAATATTGTGGTCAATCCTGTACAGTTCTATGGTCTGTAAGGAAGTTCAAATTTTGCTTCAGGCTTTTTCACCGCAGTGTTTGAATTGTAACTTTGTGCTGCTGGTGGGGAGCCTCATCTGCAGGAAGCACCTGGTAGAATTTCAGGCATTGAAGTTCATGATTTACTAACCAATAATTCCAATAAAATCATAAGGACCGAGATGAGAAAAACATTTTTCATACAGAGAGTGGTGAATCTCTGGAATTCTCTGCCACAGAAGGTAGTTGAGGCCAGTTCATTGGCTATATTTAAGAGGGAGTTAGATGTGGCTCTTGTGGCTAAAGGGATCAGGGGTTATGGAGAGAAAGCAGGTACAGGATACTGAGTTGGATGATCAGCCATGATCATATTGAATGGCGGTGCAGGCTCGAAGGGCTGAATGGCCTACTCCTGCACCTATTTTCTATGTTTCTATTCATATCAGGGAGCCCAACAGGGAGTACAGAAAGTTATTTCTAAGCCTATAGTTAATTAATTATCTAATTTCCTGAAAACAGGCTTATTCTGTGGTGTAATTTTTTAATTGCTAAGTAAGTGTAACATTGTTAATTTAACATTGTGCCATGCGCGCTGTGCAGTTCTCCTTGAATAACCGTTCTAGACAAGAAACATTGGGCCTAGATTCACCATATGGCTTGCTTCCAATTTTAAAAAGCATTGAAATATTCATCCACAAAACTGGATCACTTAGCTCTGTATCATTAAGAATGATGTGTTTAAATTGCATTTTTGTCAGCAACTCACAAAAACCTGGCTAATCTGAGTGATTTGCATAGATTTCAAAAATTGATCAGGTAACTTTAATGTGCATGGCAGATGTGTTGTAGGTAGATCGAACAATGCTGTCATACATCGTGCATTACTTATTTTGAGCATTGCCCATTGATAGGGGCTATGACAGAAATATTTCAAATGTCATTAGAAACGGGAATAGTGCCGGAGGATTGGCGTACTGCGCATGTTGTTCCATTGTTTAAAAAGGGGTCTAAGAGTAAACCTAGCAATTATACACCTGTTAGTTTGACGTCAGTGGTGGGCAAATTAATGGAAAGGATACTTAGAGATAATATATATAAGCATCTGGATAAACAGGGTCTGATTAGGAACAGTCAACATGGATTTGTGCCTGGAAGGTCATGTTTGACTAATCTTCTTGAATTTTTTGAAGAGGTTACTCGGGAAATTGATGAGGGTAAAGCAGTGGATGTTGTATATATGGACTTCAGTAAGGCCTTTGACAAGGTTCCTCGGAAGGTTGGGTATTAATGGTGGAGTAGCAAGATGGATTCAACAGTGGCTGAATGGGAGATGCCAGAGAGTAATGGTGGATGGTTGTTTGTCAGGTTGGAGGCCAGTGAATGGTGGGGTGCCACAGGGATCTGTGTTGGGTCCACTGTTGTTTGTCATGTACATCAATGATCTGGATGATGGTGTGGTAAATTGGATTAGTAACTATGCAGATGATACTAAGATAGGTGGGGTTGTGGATAATGAAGTAGATTTTCAAAGTCTACAGAGAGATGTATGCCAGTTGGAAGAGTGGGCTGAAAGATGGCAGATGGAGTTTAATGCTGATAAGTGTGAGGTGCTACATCTTGGCAGGACAAATCAAAATAGGACGTACATGGTAAATGGTAGGGAATTGAAGAATGCAGGTGAACAGAGGGATCTGGGAATAACTGTGCACAGTTCCCTGAAAGTGGAATTCATGTAGATAGGGTGGTAAAGAAAGCTTTTGGTGTGCTGGCCTTTATAAATCAGAGCATTGAGTATAGAAGTTGGGATGTAATGTTAAAATTGTACAAGGCATTGGTGAGGCCAATTCTGGAGTATTGTGTACAATTTTGGTCGCCTAATTATAGGAAGGATGTCAACAAAATAGAGAGAGTACAGAGGAGATTTACCAGAATGTTGCCTGGGTTTCAGCAACTAAGTTACAGAGAAAGGTTGAACAAGTTAGGGCTTTATTCTTTAGAGCGCAGAAGGTTAAGGGGGGACTTGATAGAGGTCTTTAAAATGATGAGAGGGATAGACAGAGTTGACGTGGATAAGCTTTTCCCACTGAGAGTAGGGAAGATTCAAACAAGGGGACATGACTTGAGAATTAAGGGACAGAAGTTTAGGGGTAACATGAGGGGGAACTTCTTTACTCAGAGAGTGATGGCTGTGTGGAATGAGCTTCCAGTGAAGGTGGTGGAGGCAGGTTCGTTTTTATCATTTAAAAATAAATTGGATAGTTTTATGGACGGGAAAGGAATAGAGGGTTATGGTCTGAGTGCAGGTATATGGGACTAGGGGAGAATACGTGTTCGGCACGGACTAGAAGGGTCGAGATGGCCTGTTTCCGTGCTGTAATTGTTATATGATTATATGGTTATATGATATAAAGTAACATTTTATGCTTAAGGTTAGCTGTAGGCCACTCACTGGGAAATGTGTTTCCACTGCACCATAAGCTTGGAACTGTTTAAAGGGATACTCGAACGATTGAACAATTATGTAGCCTCTTTCCAGTTATCCCTTTTTTACGGAGGAATTTCTGTGTTAGCCTTAAATTAAAGTGAAAGATTAGAAGTCTTAGACATTGTAGTGATTCCAACAGACGTGAGGAAGAACTCATGTCATTAAACTGGGAAAACAAGAGAAGAATAACAAGGATGTTGCCTGTACATGAGGGCCAGGACATTGGGAGAGGTTATTGGGAGAGGTTGGGCAGATTAGGACATTATTCCTTGAAGCACAGGAGACTGAGGGGGATCTTATAGAGGTGTATAAAATCATGAGAGGGACAGATAGGGTGAATGAACAGACTTTTACCAGGGGTAGGAAAATCAAGAACCAAAGAACATAGGTTTAAGGTGAGAGAGGAAATATTTAATAGGAACCTGAGGGGCAACCTTTTCACTTAGAGGAACGAGCTGCCAAAGGAAATGGTTGAGACAGCTCTGACTCAATGACCCTATTCCCAAAAGGTGGAGTGGCCCAGGCTCCTACCTCCAGCTGTCCAAAGACACGTATACCTCTGAATTCACTGAGTCAGCATTGATAGAGATGTGACCTGTGGGTGGAGCTGCTGCCACACAAACATGCCTGGATTATTGTCCATTTATTCCATAACGTTATCTTCCAAACTATTTCAGTTAGGGTAGCTGATCTGCGCCATGTTTTCTGCTAAGTGTGTGCTGGGGAATTAGGGGGGTTACTTACGTTTCACACTCTGGGAACATGGACTTGGACTCTGCTCAGTGAAAAGTAAACCATTGGATTGTGGGAAATCTGAAACCCTGCGCGCTTCATAAAGGCCGATTTAGACCAAATACGCCGCTACGGACTACTACTACCGGCTGCGAAGCCAAACATATCGGCCGCAGATATGAATACGACCGGAGAGAGGAGGCGAGAGAGGAGAGAGAGGAGGAGGAGGAGACGCAAGCGGTGTGAGAGGAGGCAGAAACGGGGTAAAAGAGCAGGCTCTTACACGAGGCGGAGACGGGGGAAAAGAGCAGGCATTCACGCTGGGCTAACAGCTAGCCCGACCCGACCTGCAGTGCCCTCGCTTCTCCTCTTTAATGTCCGCTCCCTGGACAACAAACTTGACGAACTGCGTCTTCTCAAGACAACATACAGGGATATAAGAGACTGCTGTGTGTTTGTTTTCACGGAATCATGGCTCCACGGCAATATCCCGGACACGGCAATACAGCTGGAGGGAATGACATCGTTCCGTGCGGACAGAGAGGCAGCTAGCTCTGGTAAGAGCCGAGGTGGAGGCCTGTGCTTGTACATAAACAAGGACTGGTGTGTGAACGCTACGATAGCCGGGAAACACTGCTCTCCGCTGATAGAATTCCTCATCGTGAAATGTCGGTCTTTCTATCTGCCGAGGGAATTCTCCGTTGTTTTTGTTGTGGCTGTATATGTTGCTCCAAGTGCAAATGTAAATTCTAAGGCCAACGAAGCACTGGGAGCTCTGCATGACGCCATCAGTGAGTTCCAGACCAAATATCCTGATAGCTTCATTGTGGTGGCCGGGAATTTTAATCACACCAGCCTTAAGACTGTGCTCCCAAAATTCAAGCAATATGTGGATTTTGAGACCAGGGGAGAGAACATCTTGGACTTGGTTTACACCAACACCCCAGAGACTTACAAGTCACCTGGGCCACTCGGACCACATTTCAGTGTTTTTAACGCCAGCCTATAGACCTCTGCAAAAACAAGTCAGAGCGGAGAGAAAACACACCAGGGTCTGGCCAGAGGGAGCAGCCTCAGCACTGCAGGATTGCTTCCTGCACACTGACTGGGATGTGTTCAGGACAGCAGCATCCTATGATGACCTCATCAACATCGAGGAGTACGCAGAGACTGTAACCAGCTACATTGCCAAGTGCACCGAGGATGTCACTATCATGAAAACCTTCACTGCACGTGGAAATGAAAAGCCATGGATGACAGCAGAGGTGCGCTCGCTGCTGAGGGCTCGTGATGCAGCCTACAGAGCCGGTAACACAGCCGCTCTTCGATCTACCAGGACTGCACTGGAAAAAGGAATCAGGGCAGCGAAACGTGCCTATGCAGGGAAAATCCAGGGACACCTCTGTGACACAGGAGACACCAGGAAGATGTGGAAGGGAATCCAAACACTGACGGGGTACAAGGCAAGGCAGCAGGTAACTGAC